>NC_053417.1:10967205-11312205 GCF_016859285.1 Xiphias gladius | reverse complement strand
GACAGAAAGAGAGAGTCCAGACAGAGGCCATGTGAGTGTGTGTCATATGGAACAGATTTAGTGCTAATGACCGCCCCACCCCTCATTCCCCCACTCTGTGCCCACCCTCTGCCACCCATACCTCCAACCCCCACCACACATCACTCCGTCCTGGCCAGTATCATCCCTTCATAAGGAATGCTGGTCTGTTCCAGCTCCAGTGTCCCATGGCTACACCCATCCAAGCACTCATTTGCCTAAACCTTCTCACCCTCCCTTGCTTCCCCTCCTGGTCATATCCTGCCTTGAGACTTGACACTTGGACTCAAGTCAGACTTTAGTCATAAAAATGAGGACCTGTGACTTGAACTTGACTGTTGTGAGACTTGATTTGAGTTTAAAACCAACAACCATTCAAGCCTTATGTAGGGCCCTGGTTAAATTGGGGAACAATTAAAAATAAATAAGATTTGACCAGGTAGGCTTTGCATTGCCACACACTCATTTAATATGTCAGTTAATTAATGAATAAGTTGATTAACTATTTTCGTCATTAATATATCAAAAGAGTAAAATATTTGCTTTGCTTTTTTTTATATATAATTGTGAATTGAATACCTTTTGGTGTTGGACTGCAGGTCAAACGAAATAAATTATTTGAACAGAGCACTTTGGACCCTGGAAATTAACTTGGTCCCTTCATCTTTGGGAGTTGACTTGGACTTACTGGGACAAACTCAGGACCTTACTTTGATTTGTCTTGAATGGCTCAAGACTTGACAGGGACTTTTCCCGAGGGACTTGAGACCTAACTTGCCCCACAACACGTAAAAACCGCCACCACTGGAGGAGATCACCATAACTGCGACGGTGCTGACGTGGTGGTGGAGAGAGCAGATACTTCAGAGAAAGGCAGGATTAGAGGAAAGTAGGGATATCCAGAGCAGACAGAGTTGAAAACAGGATTGGATTTCACCTGAAAGTGCTGCTCTTACTTTAGCTGACAGCAGATGTCAGATGGCTTGAACAAACCTACTTTATTTACTCAATAGTAATATTTCCACTGTTTTATCATCAAATAGTATCGACAAATACTTTTCAAGACAAATCGCAACTTGGGGATTCTGAGCACCTTCCAAACATGTTGCAGTCTCTCGAGTGTCCACTACTTTAGGACTTGACCTCAACATCGACCTTCACCCAGCCGATCGGCCCCCTGCACTTCCCGTATCTCGGTCACATTGACACTGGCATTCTTTCACGTTAGCGCATCGCAGCGCCGCAGATAGGCCTGCCAGACACCCCCTGCGCTCTCCTTGTATCTCTGTCACACATACACAGTCGCACCTGGTTAATTGGTAACCAGTGTTTATGGGTAGCCGGGAACTTGTAGTTCGACTACGCTGTAGCGAGAAGACTCATGAGACAATATGTCGGCTTTTGGTGAGTTATGACCCCACATGTGAGTGTTGAAGAAGTATGGCGCTGTGTGAGATTAGGGTCCATGCATGTGGTGTTTGAATTTGAGGTTTTGTTGTATTGGTGTCGATCTTACCTAATGGCCGTGTTTGTTGAGAGGGACGACTGCGTTACATTTAAACGTGGACAACTTGGGATTTGTGTGTCCGAGTGTGTGCGTGTGCGTGCGTGCATGCGTGCGTCGCTCCTTTCATGCACGCACAAGTTATTTTCAGTTTTCCCCTGTAGCCTAATGCTAACATTTATAATTGCCACACATATGAAACATTAATTCATTATTTTTCCCCCACTAAACCCGATCCACACGTATTGCACAATAAGTCACGTTTTATTTTACTTTTTTTGTAGAGGGAAGTTATTTTCCCCCCTTTGACTCTTCAATCAATATCAATAAAGTGGTCTAGTTATCTCTTTTACCCTCCTTCAGCAACTAGGAGATCAATACTCATCTGTCATGGTTTCACCCACTGAATGTTATCGCTTGTGCCGGAGATTAGCCCGCTGTAGCATCTTATCCTGACATTTTCTGTTATCCTGAGTTATGTAGGTTAGAAGGTGAGGTCTGTCTCATGCTTTCCAGGCTATGCTTGCCCAATGGCCTCATACCAAAGAAAAAATGTTTAGTTTACAGAGCAGGTTCAATGCATATCTGGCAAAGTTTATTTCATTTCATTTGCGTTTTGCTTCATTTAAGAAATCTCAAATATTATTTTATTTTAATGTCTTCTGTAGATTTAGTTTCAGTATTTTCAGATGGCTTATAAAGTACTTCATGGGCTTTGTTTTGTCATTTCCTTTTTTGTCATAATAATGTGGACCTTTCTTCTTATGTTTTCAATTTCCACATACAGTTGGAGTTTGAAACAAAACTAGATCCACAGATCCTGTGTTTTAGCCAAGTGTACTTTTGTTAACTGTACTACTCTGATTTCCTTGGTGTATGTGTTGAATATACCATCAAAACATTTTCTGTTTTTTTTTCACTCTCTATCTTGCACTTTCGGTCTCTGTCTCGTGAGAATGTTATTCTATGTAACGTTAAATAAGTAATTTTGTACTTAATATGGCTGTTTTCCTTCTATTTCATCCCTCCCATAGTGTCTTACCATGCCGTTAACCAGCCTGGTAAGACACAGCTGTCTAAAACACCACTGAATTGAAAAAACAAAGGAATAAAAGTCATATCCCTTGTTAACGTGGGACCCTTTCTCTGTCATACTGTTGAGGAGGGTCATCCATATCCCGGACTGTCACAGCACCCAACCAGGTCCATCCTTCATTCCTTTCTCATCCTTCAAGTCCTGACCACTCTCCTCCATCTGTCTGTCAAGCCAGGACTTGACCTCTCACCTCTGGAGGCCCGCCCATCTTGTTACCCCTAACCTTCAGTTGATTGTGTAGCTGACCAGCAATGGTTAATGTGTCTCATTTCTCCCTAGGAACAGAAAATTTAGGGCACGCAATTCACGGAGAGTGTGGATGTGAAAAGCAAACTATAAAATCACATCCAGAAAATTACTGTGTGAAAACTAAACTAAGGGTCTCATAATATTTAAAAACACAGGAAAGTAGCCTGTATAAATGTTAAGATAAATTGTCTACACTTGGCTAGGGAGTGGGGGTAGAATAATACCACAGAGCAGGATTGGCTCGAATAATTTTAAACGGGCAGTTCAGAGTTTGAAAAGTCATGTCAATGAGATAACATTGTTATCCCACTTTCCCCCTGTTTAACACAGCAGCAGGACTTAAAAAGTCTTCCTAAGAAATCTGATATATTGTTATTTTGTACGCTTAGAGGCATAAATTGTACCTCAGTCAGTTACACTCACCACATCTCAAACAAGTCTCAGTCAAGTGTGAAAATCCTACGACAGAGATCATCATTATCATTGAGGAACAAATATTCTTTCGAGGAGAATTACGCCATTAGAGAGGAGTAGAACTGTGTAGATTTAAATTGCTTTCATTCCCCCATCCCTATTCTCCTCTCTCTGTCTCTCCCTCCCTCTCCCCGTCCTTGTACCTTGATTCCTGCTTATGCTCAGACTGATGAGCCCAATTTGGACTGGTTCTGCAGCCAGCTCAGTTTGATTAATAGCTCTAGGTGAGGCAGCATCAGCGCTGCCTCGTCCTTGTTTCATCACACACACATACACACGTAGCCACTCATTGCCACCAGACCAGCTATGTAATTGATGACAGAGACTCAAACATTTGCAAACCAAATGTGGAATAGTGAGAAAGAGCAAACTCTGCATCTAATACCTCTCCGCCTCCCCTTTCTTTCTTTCTCTCCTTTCCTATCTGTCTATCTCTCCACCTCCTCTCACTGTCTATACACTCGCTCTTTCATTAGCCGTTTGTCACATTGATATGAAGGGCCAGGGCAGCATTGTGACATGCTCAGGAGGCAGTATAAATATTTGATTAGCCCTAATGGAAATCGTCACAGCACACTAATTGCGCCACACATTATCTGAGGTGCCGTATCAGCGGCGGACATCCCCTTTGATCCTCCCTTCATCTCCCTCCTCTCCTCTTCCTTTTAGCCCATCTCAGCCTCTCATTCTTTTGTTTATGCAGTTTATTTTCGGGCATATGTCATTATCAAAACCCCACCCCTCCTCCTTCCTGCCTTTTCTTGTCAGTAGCCTCTCTTGTTGTCGTTATCTTTGTCTCAATGCACACTGACGTCTCTGTCTAATGACCCTCCCCTCCTCACTGTATGTTTGTGTCTTCTCTGCTGGTGTTGTCCTCTGGTGCCCTGTTTGCCAGTGTTTCCTTCTGTTCAGCAGCTGAGGCTAAATAGCCACAAGGACCGCATACGCACTTAAACACATACACACACAATGGGGACTAGAGGTCAATACGCAGTAGGGAAGGCACACGCACACTTGTTTTTCTCGCTGTTATCTGCAGCTCAAGATGTAGCACTATTAGATGTGATACAGACATTAAACAATACCAGAAAGTCACTATAAAATTAACAGTTAGACGTGAATTAAACCAAATAAATTAATAAAAATCTTTGGTGCTGAGTGGTGGTATATGTTTTTGACTGAACATTAAATCGAAGGAGATGTTGATTTTATGTGTGTTGATATTTTGGCCATCAAGTCAGCAAACATCTGTTTTAAATAAGTTGATTATAAAAGAAAATCCTCTTTGAAATCTTTCCAAACTCTAAGGGCTAATGTGTCAAAAATTGCCACACACTTGCAACTCAGCCTTTACAGCTCAAGAGTCAGTTTTTAAGATAAGTTGACATTTACTATTTTTATCACATTTTGGAAGAACTTTGTAATAAGCAGTAAGTAAGTTTTTATAGCTTTTTATATTCACCACTCAGCTCAGTGATTGTGCACCTACATCCTGACTGCAAAACTCCCCGCCGTTATTTTGCTTTCTTACTTTCAGTGATGCTTTGAATTCAAATAATTTCATGTTTTTTTTTTTCTAATGATTATTGTATATGCTTTAAGCAGTTGTGATCCTTTTGATGTGCACACAATGAGGTTTTTTTTTTAGCATGTCCTTCTTTAACCTCCATCCTGTTTGTATTTACTTGTTGTTATTTACGGCGCGTCTGTTTGGTGTTCCTCCCCCTTTTTCTCTCTCTCACCCTCCCTCGGACGTTTCCATTTAACCAAAGACAAAACAAGTTAATTAGATCGGAAGTGCAGGCCTATCAATGGGGAATCGGTATTCAAATCAAGGCCTTGTCTGGACACAAACAGCAGGAAGCCAAACAAGACCCCGGCGCTGCTGAATGGGAGGATGGGAGAGGGAGAGGGAGAGGGAGAGACAGAGAGAAATAGCATGAGAGAGAGAGAGTAAGAGAGTGAAAGACACAACCACACTGTTCAAGTGCTGGATCAGTTGTATTTCTGTGTTTTCTTTCATATCTGTGTATATTTGCATTTGTGCACTAGTTTTGTCCTCAAGGAACTCCAAACACAGTATTTTTTCTGTTTTGTGTTGTATAAATGCCAGTTCAAACTTGACACTGTGATAACACTGAAGAATTTCATTCCTTTACACAGACTGCTGTCCCCTAAAAAACAACAATATAAATTGTCTGTGCAAGCAGGTTATTACGACCAACAGTAACGTTTATTGTTAGGTGACCTCTAGTGGCTGTAGTAATTATGATGGAAGCAAATTAGCAAGTCAGGTGACGTTTCAAGTCTCAAGTTTCAAGTTTCAAGTTTACTGTTATATACTTGATAACGATGCAAACATCATTCCCTCTAATGAAATTCTTTGTCTCAGAGCTAACTTTGCATATTTACTAACTTTACACAGTGAGTAAAAGAATGGCATAGTGAGTGATTAAAATAAATAGTATTTAAATAGCAATTATAAAAGTCTGAATTAAAAAAGAAGCAGTGTAGTATAAATAATATAAAAAGTATTTACCTAAAGAAAAATAAAATATAAAAAAGAATAATAGTAGTGATAACAATTTAAGTGACCAGTGTAAAAAAAGTGAACAGTTGTTTTTCTTAAGGGTCCAGTCATCGTAGTATGTGCATGCCATTGTGCTACTATAGGATGTGTGTATGGTGTGTGTGCAAGTCTAAATGCCAGCAGTTCAGTAGCCCGATGGCTTGTGGGTAAAAACTGTCTCCTAATCTGCTGGTTCGGGTCCGGATGCTCATGTACAGCCTGCCAGAGGGCAGGAGCATGAAAAGTCTGTAGCTGGGATGGCTGGGTTCAAAGAGGATCTGCTGTGCCTTCCTCCCACAATACTGGCTGTAGAGGTCCTGGATGGCTGGCAGCTCAGTCCTGGGGATAGTGTCCATCGTTTGCAGAGTTTTGTGGTCAAGGGCGGAGTGGCTGCCGTGCCAGGCTGTGATGCTGCCATTCAGGATGCTCACTCGTGACGCAGTACGTGGACGGCAAAGTCTTCGTTCGGAAGAGGTCTAGGTGGATGGGCGGGTCAACAAAACACAGGGCTTTGGCACGGGAGACCACTGTTTGTTTCCCGTTTGCGACCAATAGGAGTTGTTGTTTCTTTTAACCATGGCCGTTTCGCAACCGTAACTGCATGTTTATTATTGCAACCATGACGACGAAGTTCCATTATGTTGGCCGCGCCAAAATTTCTATTATTGTAAGCTAACCTTAAGGAAGTACTTATTTTAACACCAACCACGATCTCTTCCAAGACCTAACCAAGTAGTTTTTGTGCCTAAAGCTAACCAAACCGTGACCATTCCATTAGCTTAAACCATGTGTTTATTATCGTAACCATGACGACGAAGGTCCGGTATGCCTGCCACCATCGGGGTGCCTTTTCAGGAGACAAAGGGCAGGGACAAACGACCTAGGTTCAGTCAGGTTGGAGGACTTGTTGACTCAGCACAATTTTAAACGAGAGCTCTCTGCCCTCAACATGTTCGCTGTGATTTTTAAAAAAGGTTAAGTAAAAGCTTAAGTAAAATTCAGGGGTCCTTAAGGGGTCCTTAATCTGGGGCACTTCCACTTCAGCATCAGGCAGTAAGGTATACGGAAAGCTGCTTTTCAGCTTACTTTAAAGGTCAAAGGTCAAACATGTAGCTTTTAAACATACTATACATCGGATCATAATTTGTAAGATTTTAGTATAATTTCCATAAACACAACTGCTGCTGATATATTTGGTCACTTAGCCTTTACCAGGCTGAATTTTACAATGTTTGTCACTGGTTGGTGGCACAAACAGACATTTTGTTATAATACAAAACAGGGGGACATGTCATTTTCTCACTGGAAACAGAGCTGAATCATTGAGCGCATCTAGTTAAGGCCAATCAAACCTCTTTTCAACGTGGTTATTATTTTTACCTTTTCAGTAAAGTAAAACAAGGGCAAATGCAGGCGAAGCATTGCCAGAGAAGGGGAGCTTGTAAGTAACAACATCCTGTTAGTGGCAGGAAGCAAATGGGGTTCATCTAGGGAAACATGCGTAGCAATGTTACTGGAATGGGATCGAGAACAGCATCTGCTTTCATGTGTCATAAGTTTATAGTAGAAAACAAAGAAAACGACTCATTCTTATATCGACTTACAGTATACAGTAAATTGATGTATAGAAATGCTGTTTTGCACCTTTAGAAACATTTTGTGCATCATCTCAATGTATGTACATGCAAATACAGTACTAAGAAAACACTTTTAATTGGTGAATTTGCTGTGTTTTTGGGGTGATTGATTATGTGTGTCTCAGGGAATTATCTTTTCTTTGACTCACCCAGTGGTCCTCTCTGACTTTTCATCCCTCCCTCCTCTGCCTCTACCCTAAAGCTTCAGTCCTCTGGATGTGAATACAGCATCCACTAGAATATCATGGTTTGTGTAATGTGCTACTGCTGGTCTAACTAATTAAAGAAAATTTGTCTTCATATTACTTGTAGGTATTTAGGCAGTGTCGTGAAAATGTCAGAATGGATTTGTTTTTTTTTTTACATACACTAGTAGATATGGACATCAAAAAAATGGGAAGAGAGTGGATAGGGGAGGAGAAGCAGGGAGAGGAGAAGAGGAGAGGGAAGTGGAGAGGGAGGGAGGGGTGGGAGGTAAAGCTCCCATTATCTGGTGCGGAGGGCCACCTGAGCTAAAGACAGCCATTTGTTCCCAAATCGACCTGTCGACCCCCGCCTAATTACCAGCCAATTATTTCCAAATGGACCACATTCACCCCACACCCTGCACACTTAAAGAAAGAGGGACAAAATTGCCTCTTTCTCTCTCTCTGTCTCTCTCAGTCATTTTCCCAGTTCCACTATCGTTCTGTCTTTCTTTTTCTTTCTCTTCCTCCTCTTGTTTCAGCATTTTTTATCCAGTAAGAAATACTTTTGCACTTATTGTTGCAGGATTTGCCGTGTGTTGCCCAACCAACCACCCACTCAACCCCACACACACACACACACACACACAAACACACACGCGAGTGTGTGTACTTCTGTCTTTCTGATGACTCTCATTGACATAATGCATTCCCTAGCCCCTTACCCTAACCCTAAACCCAAGTCTTAACCCTCAAACAGGCCTTTGAAGGTGTCTCAGAAAATGAGGACCGGCCAAAATGTTCTCGCTTTCCCAAAATGTAACTCAAAGTGGTCCTCACAAACATAGAAGTACAAGCGCACACACACACACACACACACACACACACACACACACACACACACACACACACACACACACACACACACACACACACACACACACAGCCACACACACCTAATTTTTATTCCCAGTTCACTTTGTGGTTCTTTGGGTGTTAATTAAGTGGCCTAATTATAGTAAGAATTGACACTGAACCTGTGTGGGGGTGTGATTTTAACTGTGTGTATATGTTTGTGTGTATGTATTTGATTTTAAGACACAGGAAACAGTTTGACTGCTGCCATTTTCACACACATGCATGCACACACAGAAATGCATGTTACAAAGCAGCCCTCATGTAGCTGCTTCATATCACTCTCTCTCTCTCTCTCTCTCTCTCTCTCTCTCTCTCTCTCCCTCTCTCTCTCTCCCCTCTCTCTCTCTCTCCCCTCTCTCTCTGGCACCGGTCAGTCTCAGCAGGCCGATGTGTATCGATGGGTCCGGCATGCAGGAGCCACCCGAAGGAGAAGAAGGCTGTGCCCCTGTTCCCAGAATTCTTTGTGGTTGGCCTCCATTGTTCACCACCACTTGTATACAGTATTGTCAGACTGATTGTGAGCCTCCGCTCCCTCTCGCTCCACTGACGGCTAGAGAGCGAGCAGAGCAGAGAAGGGAGACGGAGGGAGAGAGGATGAGGAGGAGGAGGAAGGGAGCAGTAAGCATTGTGTCCCTCGGTCACCATTCTCCTGCCTTTCCATCTGTTTCCCTCTCTTCCTTCCTGTTTCTGTGGGATAGTGAACAGACTAGTAATAGCACCGGCACAGCTCCTAATAGGGGAAGTCATGGTCGGGAAATACGATGGATTGATATGAGATATCATCTGGCTGAGTGGTGCAATAGTTTTGAACTCTGACACCTAGCTGCTCACTGGCTGACTTTGATCACTTTGGTGCTGTGTGTGTGTATGTATATGTGCAAGTCAGAATTTACTGTATTGTTGTAATTCTCCACCTTCTGCTGTTTAACTCATCTACCAAATATGTCCAAGCGTTAGAGCTGGCAGTTGATATGTTTACACTGTATAACATGCACTGTTTACATTGGGTGGACATACACCTGTAATTAAATGCTCATAAATACAGTAGGTAGGCTTCAAACATTATATTTTTGTTGAGTCCAGGTGAAAAAGATTCAGTTCTATATAACTGGTGCTGCTGAAGCATTTCTTAATGTGTTGATTTCTTTTTTTTTGGTTAAAGTCTCATACCATGAAATGTTCATAAAAAGTGAACGCCTATTACAATCTCCAGAGGTGAAGGTTCACATTCTTAAATTCCTTGTTTTTCCCGACCAGTCGTCCAACAAAACTTTGACATTGAGCATCCTCACATGTGGGAAGATGTAACCAGAGAATTTTGCATTTTTGCTTGACAATCAACTTGAGTGAGTAATTTATTATCAAATACAGACTTTAGACTTTTTTCCAAGTTCACTCTGTGGTTTTGTGGGTATCAGTTAAAAGGCATAATTATGGGCAAAAAACTGACACTGAACTTTGTCATATTAACTTTTATTCTATGAAATATCCCAAAAAGAATCAAGACATCCATCACAATTTTCCAAATGCCACAGTTTACATCTCTGAATTGCTTGTTTTGTCTTACTAACCGTCTGACAAAATTGAGAGAGATACCCTCACATTTAGTAAGCTGTTGCTTGATAATTGACTCAAGCAATTAATTGATTATCAGAATGATTACTTTTTCTGACTAATAATTACGGCACTATTTTATCCCATTAGCAAAGTGGAATCAAGCCCCCTCTGATAAAATCTTAACAAAACGTGAACCTTACAAGCTTCATAAAGCCAGTATTCATTGAAGGGCTATTGTAATGATTTGTATTATATTTACAGGTGTTTGTGTCAATGTGTCTGCCCTCTTTATAGCCTATCCTTCTCTTTAAATACAATATATACCCTACCGAGCACCATCTTAATATCTCCACAGGGATCATTTAAACTTCATCTGATCTAATCTCATACACATATTCTGGAAAGTTCAGTGTTACATGGCTTAATGTGTCTGCATTCGATGTGTGTGTGTTCTGGTGTGTGTTCTGCTCGTTGTGAGCTGAGCCAGTGCTGTGCACTAGCCTCTTGGCTGAGTTTGACGCTAAGTGGATTAGCATATCTCCCGTGTCAGCTCCATTCACTGTGACAGCCTGATGAAATGGGACTGTGTGACGGTTGCGACCCACCTGACGTCCACTGCTCAGGCCTCCCAGCAGGTGGTCTGACTCTTGGAGGGAGAGAGAAGGGGACAGAGAGAGGTGGGGGTAGTCAGAGATGGACTTATTGGAAAAAGTCATGTTCTCATTAGCTATGAGTTGAGGTGACCAGCAAACTTACCTTTTTATCTCTTTTAGCCTCATTGTGGAGAACAGAGAAAAGTTTGCTTTTTTTTATAGTTATTATTTTTGCTCCTCCTGTTTGCACAGAATTGGTTATTTTATACCTATTTGTATCATATATGTCATAAAGTGTGTGTTTAGTATACAAGAGTACAATATTTGGGTAGTTTGTCTTACATGATCCTTTTTCACACAGCTTTCTTACTTTATATTAAATGCTTTTGTGTGCCAGTTAATAAGCCAATATGTAAGCTATGTTTTGCACGTTCATGTCCTAAATTCATGGAATGAAAGGGGCAAAAATAATGTAACACAAGAATCCACAAAATTCCTCTCCTTTTTAGTACTACAGGACTCCCTCCTCTTTATCTTTTGTCCTTTGCTCCTCTAATACTTCATCTTCTCCTTTGCTACGTTTCCATCCCCTCTCTTGTCTCCTCTCCTATCAAATAGACTTACTAGTCTTCCATGAACCTTCTAGACACCTCTCTCTCTCTCTCTCTCTCTCTCTCCATCTTCCCCCACAGCCACCCTCCTCCTCCTCCTCCTCCTCCTCCTCCTCCTCCACAGTCTCGTGCCGGCCTAGCCAGGCAATGCTAACACTTTTGTCAGGGTGATTAATAGCATGCTGGATTGTCGTTAATTCACTGGCTAATGACTGGAGGGAGCAGGCGAGAAGAGGAGAGGAGCAGAGTGGAGCGAGGCTGGAGAGTAATAGACTGATGTATGGATGTAGGCTGCTTCCAGTGGCTGAGGTGAATATCATCACCCCCTAACCTTTCCTCCATCCAAACCAACACCCCTCTGTGCACACTAGTACAACCTCAGACATACAGCTAATGTATATAGTGACCAGAAAAAGATGGGAGGTTGCACAAACACACACATGCAACCACACATACAGACAAATGTCACTCCCATGTGCAGTGAACATGACTTTGCATGACAGAAAACAGATACTGGGCATTCTGTTTAATGAAATAGTTAATCAGGTCCTTCAGAATCTCTGAGCATTTTTTTTAATTACTGCAAAATTACTCAGTTTTTTACTTTTCCAAATTACTGCAGGAAATATTTTAACCGAGTTCTGTTATTTTGGGAGAAATTGTGTTCCATTTGAAAGGATAGCTGGTGGAAATCACAGCAATCTGTCAGGCATGTCTGCTTTAGCTTTGCAGAGTTTCATTTGACTGTGGTTTGTACAAGTGGTTCTTAACTGGATTTATTTTTATGTCAACTGTGTTGACTCAAAAATTTGCCAACTGTGGTGATTGGTAAAACTGTCACCATCTTTTGCAGAAATATGGCTGGAATTTCAAAAGAAAAAGAAGAAAGAAAAGAACGACTGGAGCCTGCAAATGTTGCAGGGGTTTGTGGTAACTGTTGCTGTTTCAAGATCATGAATTGTCAGAGTGGACTAGTTAATGAAATGAAATTAATATTTTTTATTGTTTTTAAGATGGACAACTCTGAAGACATGTAGTACATAAATCAGATGGATGTGACAGGAAGTTGATCAAAATATCGTGAGATTTTATTGAATCAAATGAAAAAAATGTGACCACTACTTCACGTTTAGACCACAGACTAACACTAAAACAAAAGGTTTTGCCAAAACGATGTCTCCCTCACAAATATGCACACTGACGTAGACACAAATAGCCACAAAAGATCTCCCTCTCTCCTCCCTAGTTAATAAGAATGGATGGGTTTGTTCTGCACACTGTCTGCCTTGATGCTCCCTCAGCTGACTGCCTGGCCTCCCGAGTGGCTTGCTAAATGAAGCCGCACCAAAAGTGAGTGTAGGGACACGGATACACACTCAGATAAAGAGAGGAAGAGAAAGAGAGGAGTAGTAGTAGTAATAGTTTGCCGCTGCAAAGTGGAAGGTGTTCTCTGTTCACCCTCCCTGCTGTCATGTTATCTGGAACAAATGCAGCAGTTCACCATATAGCTATAGCGTTAGTGTTTTAAGTGGACTTTTTAAAGGACATCATTCTTTAACGTTTCATTTATTGTAACTATACACCCCGCCTAGGATTTCATGTTGTAGAAAACAGTCTCAAAATTAAGTGATGACTGAAAGATTTTTATTTATTTCCATTATTTCTCTGGATATTGACATATAGTAGTTCTCACTGTCCCTTAAAATTTGGATGCCTTTATGCATCAGATTCTTTTAAAAAAAAACTATCCTCTTGAAAGAGGACAGAAACTATTACATTGATTTATGAATTACTTTACATGGTAGAGAAGATTTGACAACAGACATTGTGGACATTCAAACTTTGCTTCACCATTTTGTGTGAATGTACTCTGAGTGTTTTCAAGGGTCGATGATGTCACTGGTATGGTGCCAATGTCCCACAAATTTTTCCCATATCAGGGAGCTTTGCAAAAAGGGACATGTATATAACACTGAGTAGTTGTGACCAGTATTACCCTCATTAGCTGCTATGGCTTCACAAGTAGCAAAGCCTTGGTTTAAAATAACTCTGGTTCTTGCTGAGATACGTTTTGTTTTACGTGGACAGGTTTGTCACAGTAAAATGGCTGATGGATGTGGTGACTGTAAAGATGAGATGTGTGAATCTGAGCTCCTGCTGTGAATGTTTTGGTCTTTATTATCAATTTTTCATGTAGTTAAATTGTGTCTCTTTGTTTTACAGTCATTTCTTGTCTTATTATCGCTTTTGCATCTAATTTGTCGTTTTTACCTGCCAATCCTTACTTTTCCCCCTCTGTTCCTGTTCTTCCTGTGTTCTCCAGCTCCTTTCTCTTTTCCATCCTCCATGCTTTCTCACCCTCTTCTCTCCTTCCCTCCCCCCTGGGGGATGTTTGCAACTCAATTTGGCAAATGTAACTCAATATTGATTATTATTAATATTTATCATGTTTGTGAACATGTTTTCTCCTAGTGCTATTAATCTGCCCTGTTAATAAATGTCTGCAGCAGCCTGGGCCCCAGGGCCCCTTGGGACCACAGGGCCACCACACACACACACACACACACACACACACACACACACACACACACACACACACACACACACACACACACACACACACACACACACATAAACACACACACCTGCTCTCAGCTGCAAGAGGTTGCCTGCTGTCTTCTATCTGCCTGGAGGCTCTCTCTCTCTCAAACACTCACACACACACACTATTGGAGGACAGAATGCCTTTAGGCTGCTCAGCACAAATAACACATCAATACATCAGCCGTGTTGTATTGGCGCTCCACACGAACACAAATATGCACACTCATGTATAAAAACTCACAAATTCTCCAGTCTGTTCTTTATTGAGCTGCATTGACCAAATTCCATCTAGCTGTCTGTTGTTTTTATGGGGGAAAGTTGAAATGCTCACAAGTGCTGTGGTTATACTTTTTTACTCTTCACTACTACAAGAGAGAGGAAGTAATGCTGGCCCAACACTAGAGGATTATTGGGCAGATTTTGGGTTCGATTTGCCCCTCCTGACAGCCAAAGGGGTTTTCCCGATTCAAGGTTGGGCTGAACCGATTATCTGCCCAAATGATCCTGTAGTGTGAGGGGTTTAGAGACATAATCTTAATGTTACCGACTGGATCGGATTCTCCGCGATCCCCGAAAAAATCCTGTACTGTGAAAGGAACAGCGATGGTATGTTGAGCAGAAACCCGCAATAGCAGATGAGAGCGGGTTGACAAGGAAGCGTGACCAACTGGATTTTGCATATTAACAATGAAACTTCTCCAACTCAATTCCAGCTCGTCCTGAAAAATGTATAAGCCATGCTGACTCCGTCCTCTCAGCCATAACTTCATCCACAGTTTTTATCTCATATTTTGTTTTTCGGTGCTTCGCTCTGAATTCACATTTGATCACACAAGTCCCAAGTTGATCCCAAGTCCCACTCTGAAATCGTTTAGTATAAATGTGATTAAAAATCAGTTAAATCGGTTTTTATGTAGCCTCCCACGTTTTTAATATTGGTTAAGATTTGAAAATCCTCTAGTGTGCACCAAGCCTAAGAGAGGAACAAACTTAAACAAAGAGAAAGAGAAACAGGCTAAGGACAGCTGCCCCTAGCAGGTTTTACAGACAGTTATCTATAGACTACCGGTTAAAGATAGTAAGGGAAGAGCACCTGTGTAGACACACACACACACACACACTGAAGACCATGCCTTGAATGTTAGCAAGCAACAACATATGCGTGGTACAATACGTGTGGATTTCAACCATTGTAAAAATCCATACACTGTGTATGTGATAATAAATTCATGTCGTTTTTGGTAATGTAATAAAAAAATGCCAAATTTTTGGCATTTTGTTGAGGACATAAGCAGTATAAACTGTGACTCACAAAAGCATAAACTTTAATGTAGCAATAGCTATAGGTAAAGCATTTTATAGGTATTGTGTAATTATTATGTAGAGCAGCAGGACATGTGGGGGAAAAACATAAATTTAATTATTTAATGTGGATGTACCAAGGCCTTCAGAAGTTGCATTTTCTATTTCATTCATTTTGACCTTTTTTTCCATTTGTCCTCTTTCTTTCTTCCTTTCTTTCTTTCTTTCTTTCTTCCTGGCACTGTGATCCTTCTTTCCCTACAGTGAAGCCATGTTGTAATTTTAAGTGTTGCTTGGAAATGTTCCCTGGTTCTTTTACAAGGGGAAACAGTGTGGCGTTTTCACTTGGAGAGGATTGCTGGTATTGTAGCTGACTGTGCCCCCATTGCTCACTCATTACTTCCTCTCTACTACCACACACACAAACACATGCACCAAACACACACCTTCTCTCCCGAACACCCTCCTTTGGCTGCCTCATCACATGCTTCCATTTATACGTCATTTTGAATATATGGTACCCCTATGCCTCTGTGGAAAAGTACACCACTGTACAGTTTTTCACTTCTCAATCTCACTTGCTCTACCTTTAATTTGCACTTGTTTGAGCTTTACAGCTGCCTCTCTCCCCTGTTGTAAAGCAAAGAGTGTTTAGGCTCTTTTGTGTGGAGACAGAATCATCAAAGTCTTGCCTACTACAGAGAAACAGGTACCAATATCACTCTGTGGCCCAATAATGCAGCTAAGTGGGACCATATTGACACAATACATGGGCACAAACAGCAGATTAGGCTTGGGGTTTTCATGCTGCCCCTAACAGACTTGTACACACATGTGCACACATGTATGCACAGAGCTCCCACATCAAAATGTTTGGTCATTTATTCCTCAACCAGCTAGCCTTTTTTCATATCTGTCATGGTCCACATATTCTCCCTCTGCATACAATTTTTTTTTTTCTTTCAGATGATCTTTTCTCCCCATATTTGGAGCCGGTGCAGATTTTTGCATAGTTTTTCCTTTTCCCTGGATACTGTCTTTTCACCAGTGGCTGACTTTTCTTTTGAATTGAACCAGATCAATTTATGGCCAGACTAAGATACAGTCTCTGTGTGCATTGGAGAGGGATGGTAGTGAGGGTATTCAGACTTCATTCGTTTTATGATGGCCATCACTGGCACACATGTCCTATTTCCAGCTCTTTTTTTTTCTATTGTTATCAGAACCATAGCCATGACTCCACTTTGCTGCTTGCTCTCTAGCATACACCTGGCTCTGAATACTCATGCTATTGGTGGCATCCATTTTACCCTGTGATCTACAGTGCTTTACAATATGTGCATCCTTGTATATAAGAAAAAACGAACCCTTAACAACAGTCTTACAAGGATTCCCGATTTTTTTCAATGAAGGCATGACTGCTTATTCTGCAAAAAATGAGTCGGTCCTTTTATCGTCCATTATTTATAGGTTCCTTCTCAGAATTCTTGCATGCAGTCAGTGTTGTTTCTTTCTACCCAGACTACATTGACAATACAGCTCAGTCTATATGCCACAAGGCACATGTGTTTGTGTGCGCCCAGGCAGACGGCAGAAAATGACTTCAGATCTCTATCTTTCTGCATTTAAGTCTAGAGTGCTCTGATTAAACACAACCACAGAACAATTTGCCTGTTTGTAAGGTCCTTCGATTAAACCGCTGATTTTCAGCACCGTGTCAAGTTATTTTGCCATGGCAACGCTGATTACAATGTTATCGGCATTTCAGATTTTTGGAAAATTTTTATTGTTTTTAATCTTCACTCTTGAAAGGAACTATATTCTGATTTTTCTTTAATGGCTTGATATGTTTCTTTATTTGTCTTTTGAAACATTTCACACAGTTAAATGTGTATTTTAGATGCTAGTGTCTATAAATGTGGTATCTAAGTCATATTATTTCACTGTGACATGCAGTAATTATGAGATATCATCTTTACCTACAACACCATCTGATCTCTTGCACATGTGTTTAGAGTACAGTAACAGCTCCTGCAGTTGCAAACAGATGTGTGTTTGTGTGATAGCCTGCATGTGTGTTCATAGGTGCCCTAAAATCTTTGTTATTGCAAGCCATGCTACAAAGCAAAGAGCTCCGTTTATGGCACGCATTTACAATTTATCAAATAAATGGGATGCCTTCATGTGGCCTGGGCCCGGCTCTCAGGCTGAGCAGCGTAGTTTTCCACTGGAATAACAGCCGCTGAACAAGCAGCCCATTGTAGCCACAGCCAGCACCGGGACCCCCAAGGTGCGAATTAATGATTGACCCCTGATGTAATCAGGATAAATAGCTCCCCGTAAAAGCGAAAGAGATGGCGAGAGGAACAGAGAGAGAAAGAACAACATAAGGAGCCAGGGAGAGGAAGGCACTATCTGGCCCTTGTGTTTTTTAAGAAGCCCTCGGGGAGACGAACCTAACATCTCTTTCTGCGTGTTTTGAGACCCAGAGCTAACATACAGCTGTTTAAAAGCAGCTCAGTCGTCAGTTTTTACACTCTTCACCTCCTCCTCTTTGTCCTCTTCCAGGCCCCTTTCCTTATTTTCCTGCTTAGTTTTCTCATCTGCAAACTTTTTTCAGCACTGGTCGAATGTGGTCAACTAGTCTTACCAAGGGGAGGAGGGAGAGCGAAGTAATGGCGATTAATTAAAAAATTTCCCAGTTTTCTTTGAAGGCAACTTTTTTTTTATGAATTAACAAAGTTATGAGTGAGAGTTGAACTTGGTTAATATCATGCTGCCATGCCATTTCTGCAGCTTTACTGCTAGTGCTTGTCTCACAAAAGATGTTTTGTTCATTAAAATTAAAAGGGATTTTTTTCTCCTTCTCCTTGTTACTCAATTATTTGACGTAGTGATCTGTGCATTTTTTGTGCACAGAGGCTCTTAAAGCCAAATGGTGTTTAATAGATTTTCCGAGGCTGTCTTTTTGGTGGTCAAAATTGCTCTCCCTGGGTCAAATGCCAATGAGAGTGGGGGACTGAAGAGTAAGTAAGTAAAAAAATTGTTAAACAGCCTGAAAACACTTTTGATTGTGCAGAGGGAGCAGCAGATAGGGCTGAGTTATAAAACTTTAATTGATCTGTGAAAAGTGGAAGCTACTGCTGGCTCACATGTTCCAATGCTTATTTGCACGCCTGGTCTGAGCCCCTACGAAACAGTGATCATTAAAAAAAATGGGTTCTTTTCCAGTCAAAATCACTGGATGACGCAAAATCAGTCATAAAAGGCTGGATTTTACTGCTGCAGCTTTATATGATAAGTTTCCCGGATCTGCATGGACGTGCTGCAGGGTTGCCAGACACTGAAAAGCCCTTGTCACATGCTTTCATAGTTTCACATTTCACATTTAAAACTTACATGTCAGTTAATTTAACAGCTTTCACAGTCGACATCTGTCACTGGGAAGAAACCCAAATATTTATCAAAGAATGAAAAACTGATGCATTGTACGATGAATGTGCTCTTGTACAAATTCAGTGATGACTCTTTTCCTACTTTTGTTTCTTGATTAGCTCATTCAATCTTTGTCGAATTTACAATCAATCAGTATAGCCTGTCTCAAATTACTAGGCATATACAGAAAAAAAAAATTTGGAGATTAATATACCTTAAAATGTAAATCAAACATATTAATTGTTGTTTTAATTTAACTTATTAATGAAGCACTGTATATTTCTTACATAAAGTTTTATTAAAATTCAGCCCACAAACTTTCATTGTGACCTAATAAACTGCCATGTACTAACAGCACATTTTTAAAATGTCATGTTGCAGCTTAGTGGCAGGTTTGGCAGCAGGCTAGATGGAGGCTAGCAGAGAGAGAGGGAGCTTGATTGGAACCACTCCTGCTGTAATTTTGGGCCTAGTTAGCCCGCTGATTGCCAGTCCCTGTGTTTAGATAGTAAAACTGCAGTGGTGCTTTGACTAAAGACACCAGGATCTGCCCAGAGACGAAAAGTAGGAGGCACACATAGATGTGATCTGGCAAACACACAAGCACAAAAATATGTACAGACTACATCTGGGTATTGAACTAATGTACTTTTCTGGTACTGACTGAATTGTATCAGTACCACCGAATAAAACTGTGATTAAGCTGGCATCAGATGTCTGGTCATATTTGTAATCTTTCTTATTCTTTGATCAGGTTGTTTCTGATTCAAATCCTGATATAACCAAATTTATGCTCTTTTATAAGGGCAAAGGTACTGTATGGCTGCTTGTGTTCAACATTTGAGAAGTCTGGCTTCTTTGTTTACAACAAAAAAAAAAAATGCTTTTGTAGAAAAACATGTTTTTATTCCTCAAAATAATATATTGAAAAAAGTATTGAAGTGGTATCCGTATGAAAACCCAGGTATTGTTTGCGCACCGATGTTAAAAGAGGCATATAATAAAGGGGGAACACACAATGCGCTGCCCAAAATCCCAAATACCCCAAACAGACTCTACATGTCACTCACTGATATACATTTGCACATGCACATTTACAAACCTACACTGTCCACTAAAAATTCCTTAATAACACAGAGAAATGGGATGAAACTTAAAGCCAAATGATATGTGCATCCACACACACACTTGTAGCGCTCATCATCATTTTCACTCATGTTGGAATGGTGGGATCCTGGAGCGCAGGGACAATCATGTTGTCAATCACTGGAGATGACAATAATGATAGGTGACGAGGCTAACCAGATCAGTGATAGACAGAACCATTATTTGTAAGATGAGCCCTAGCAAAAAACAGTGAGTGTGATGGAACTGAGAACTTTTCCCATCAAGGACTTGGCCAACCTAAAGCTTCTTCTCTTCGTCTGTCTGGCTCTTTCTCAGATAGCCTTTGGAAAATCTGTAAAGTATACATTTTGTAGGTGAAGGCCATTAGATGGATAGTTGTTCTTTTCTGAAGAACCCTAAATTCCCTCGTTGTACAGTGTGGTTTTTTAACAGTTTACAGGTTGGGAGATTTAAGTGGAGTGTTTTTTGTCATTTAGGGTCAAGAAGTCATTGGATGTGTAGATGGTATGATCTCCAGAGATATTGTTCGCTATGTTATACCTCCTCCACCTGCCTATGGTATTAACAGTCATCTCCGTATGTCTCTTTACTAGATGACAGTGAGCCAGCGGACAGCATGTACGACACAGAGGCTGACCTCCCGGGTTTAGCGGCCGGCAGCGGAGGTGGTGCTGACAGTCCAGAAGACGATGGAGAGGATGGCATCATCAACATGTCCCCCCTGCCCTCACCGACTCCTTCCCATCCAAACAACCACCACCACCACCTGCTGCACCCCCACATCTACGCCACCCACCACCACCACCTCCTCCTCCACAACAACAGCAACAGCAGCAGCAATGACCAGGACTTCACTACACCCAAGGAGGGCTCGCCCTATGAGGCGCCTGTCTACATTCCTGATGACATTCCCATTCCCAGCGAACTGGAGCTGCGGGAGTCCTCTGTGCCTGGTGCCGGCCTTGGCGTATGGGCCAAGACCCACATTGGTGCTGGCGAGAGGTTTGGTCTGCACAACATGCTGCATCATGGAGCCACGGGCAAAGACAGCTCCTTTGGATGGGAGGTAGGAACGACCTCGGCTGCTATGCTTTCTTTCTGGATGTTTACTGTTTTTTTTCTCCTTTAAATTCACTATGCCTGTCTATCACTTTTCACCACTTACATGTTTTTTGTCACAAAAGCAAATGCCCAGTAAACTATGAAATTAAAGATGTATATAAACAATGAAGCAGCACTGACTGGGGTAAGTGAATGAACAAGCTGCTCTTCATTCATGCTTTCACTTTTCGAACCATCAGTCTTTATTCATAGGCATCTATCTCTTCATCAGCAAAGATGCCCATTCCATTTGCATCCCCTGTATGATTGGACCTCATAGACATAGACACACACACAAAACACACTCGTCCAGGAATTACAGCAGCAAAGCAATGTCAGATGGAAAAATCTGGCTGATTAGTGGAGGTATCAGCTTTTCTGGGCATCGGCCCGAGCAAGCACACTCATTTGGTCACGCCACCCGAT
This sequence comes from Xiphias gladius, assembly GCF_016859285.1. Taxonomy (NCBI): domain Eukaryota; kingdom Metazoa; phylum Chordata; class Actinopteri; order Istiophoriformes; family Xiphiidae; genus Xiphias; species Xiphias gladius. The sequence goes on along the minus strand of NC_053417.1, from coordinate 11,290,798 downwards.
ATGGAAATGGAAGAAGCGTAGTCCATTGCGGTGGCTGCATATTGAACTATTAATTTTCATTTCAACATGACATTAGAGGATATTGAAGTTGCTTCAGTAAGCTCATTAGGAAAAAAGGGAACTCCTGATCTCGTTTTCTTTCTTTCTCTCTGTCTCTCTCTTTGTTGCGCTTTCTCTCTTTCTCATATGCCTAATCAGAGCTGAAGCATACTGGCCTGCTTTTCATTTCACTGACTCCTTGACTCTTTATTTTTAGGGGGCTTTTCACATAGTCTCATATTACATTTGTATGTAATAAGGAATAGAGACTTGGACAAGTCAGTCATTGACAAAAGGCATGATGTGCTTGAATTAGACAGCACCAGCTGATGTACAAAGTTGCAAGATGACCTATAGGCCATGCATTGATTCTTAGAGATTTTTCACACTGTTTTAATTTTATTTCTGACTTCATGCCTTTAGAAAAACCATAAAAAATTGGGGAATTTTAAGAAAATATTTTATGTTGAATGTTAGCATGATGGACCACATACATTGATGTGCTAAAATGATAATGTTTACTTGTAGAGCAAGGAGAAATTGCTGTTCAGTTTACAAATCTCAAAACATCACAGATCCCTGCTACTTATATAGTTCTGTGAAGTTACATTTAGGTACATTTAGAACTTGCATCTTAGGAGCAAGAATAATTATTTCATAAACATAGATTGTACTAATTTGTTTAACCGAGAATTATTGTTAATATAATATCTCTGAAAAACTTAAATAAATAATGTTCATGAATTGGTCATTGACAAAATTTTTTAAGGAATCTCTAAAGGTTCTCTCAATAGGTTCAGTCTCAGAACTGCTGGTGGTTTCCACCGAAGCAGTCATTTCTTTTTTCACCCTGTTTTCTTCTTAACAGTTGTAGGAGCATGCAGGCGATTAGAGCACGCAGGCACACTCTATGTGGCAGTGTGCCAGGCTGAACATTTGCCTTTTTAAAGTTCATGGCTAGCCATTCGGGGTGCAAAGGGCACCTCTCCAAAAGCTACACTCTCCCTGTAGCTCTCATGTTTTCTCTCAGTTTTTCTTCTCCTTCCTTTTTTTCTCCCCAGACACTCAACTAATGCATATTCATCAGCTAAGCTTTAGCTCTCTGCCTTGTAGGAAAAAAGGCCACCTTCAGCTCTAAAGAGGTACATTCACATGTGTGCTCACAGAAATGTCCTGGCATACAGACACACACCTCCTCAAAGGGAGAGACTCAGCATATTGTTGCAATTTTAAAATGTCTAGTTTTTTTGGCCACTTTAAGATGGAGGGCCTAATATCTCAGCACTTTTAAAGGAAGATACCTATCATTTTTTCATCATATCACAAAGCTATTTGTTGAATTATGATATTTGATTTCTCTATCAGTTTTGGTTTCATATGCCACCTAGTGAGGTACAATTCAGTTTGAACATGAACACAGGGACACAGGGAGAGACTTTTGGAAGTGATTTTTTTTCAGATCAGTATGCATGTTACCCTGTCAGCTTGAGGTCAGTTTTGTTTCCCTTCAAGGTAAAATCTTTGGTCTTTGCCTGCCAACCTGTCAAAAGTGAACGATTGATCCGTCTTCACTTCCTCCTCCTCCTTAATGGTTGTTTGAGGACTGACTCTGGCTAAGGCTGTATTATTTTTTTAAGAAATCCTGTCTGGTTTGGGGCTGGAAGCCTTCAGGGACTCTCCTCTCCCAGACTCTTATCACAGATAGTCATAACAGTCAGCCTGTTGATAGTCATCGACAGACTCCCCCAGGAGTCCCATACACCCCCTTTCTCCCCCCTTTCACCATCTACTCCTCTACTCATCTACTGCCTCTGGTCTTAGACAAATAGACAGACGAGGGAGTGACAGAAGTATGGCTGAGTGAAAAAAGATGTTAAAAGAAATGAGAGAGTAAGAAGGATTAATGGGGATGGATAGAAGAAGAAAAGAAGATGCAAAAAAAAAACACATTTCTCATTGCATCAGCAACACAAGAGGAGTTTAATACTGTTCATGGAAATTCTGTGAATATCTGTGAGTTATGCTGGTTCCTTGCCAAAACAGGGGGAAGTCTTATGAGAGATGATGTCATCTGAGGTGTAAATGGTCATATCTAACCAAGTTCTCTTACGATACATTACAACTCAGCCCTTCTTGGGAGGGAGATGTAATTAGATTAAGTGCTGAATTGAGCTATCAGAGTGAATAGTTTGTCCGTGCCTCCATTTTATAATAAATTAAAGTAAGTTGCTGATGTTGTGTGAAAACATTTTCTTCCCAAAATGCTTCTAAGAAATAAACAACCTTGTTTTCTCCCTGATGACCACTTCATTTTAAGTTGATTGAACTGTCTTGAAATCAAAGGTCATAGACTGTATTTTACATGTACTGTTCCCTTTTAATCCTTAGAAACACAAAATCACCAAAATTGCAGTTACAAGGTTTTCACCCATCAACAATGATATATGCCATTTGCAGTAGTGCACTTGAATCAAAAACAGTTTAACAAAATTGACTGCATTTTTGTGGATTTTTTACTAAGACTGGCAATAACTCATTATGTTGGCTTTGCAAGCACCGCAGTCTAATAATGAAGCCAAACAGCTCTAACATCTCATGGCGGACACTGTCGTTCTTTACCAAAGGGAGGGAATGAGGCAAAGATGAAAGAGGAAGGCACAGAGGAAGCCTACAATTGTCTGTCCTGGGGCATCAGGGACTGGAAGAGGTGTTAACTCATACTCATTTCAGTGAGACGGACAGCTCAATCTAAGAGCTGCTTTGCTGCAGGCCATGGCCATTCTCTTCTGTCTCAGACTCCCTCTCTGGGCCAGCACCAAGTCATCCATTTAAAAACCATTATGCTCCCCCTTTAGCACAACATGATAGAACGCCCGGGCCCCCAGGTCTACTGTGTGTGTGTCTTTCTCTCTGGTTGTGTGTGTATAGGGCTGCCAAATCCCCAGGATAGGAAGGCCTGAGCAAGTATGGTAAGGAGATGCCCTTAAGAGTCCAGTGTGGGGATCTACTGTCAGACTGACTGCTGCTATTATCTGCTTGGTAGATTGGCCTAACTTGCCTTTTGATAGAGACATGTCACTATACAATGGCTGGAGGTATTGTGCTTTTCACTGACTGGCATTCAATGGACTCACTGATCTGACTCCCTTGAGTGTTTAGACGGCAGGAGAGAGGGCAACACATCTGTGGATGTGTGTGGCAGAAGTGGTGCATGTCAAAAGGAACAACTTCATATTTACATGTAAGAAATGTAAAAATAATGATAAATCCTTCCATAAAAGAGTAAGTGCATTTAAAAAGAACAGAAACCCTATCTTTGATCTTTACATGAAAAAAAAGGAAAATCAAATTTCTGTTTGTATTCTGAACTTTCATGAAGTAAGCAAACAGTATGGCCAAGCCCTACTGATGCCATATTAATGGTGTTTACTCTCACTTCTCCTTACCCAGTGACCCCTGGGCGTGTCTTTGCACCTCTGAATCATGGCTTTGGAAACTCCTTTAGCACCTATTAGCTTTGTCTTTTCTCACTATCTTTTGTTTCTCCATTTTGAGTGTTTTCCTAACTGACTAATTTCTAGTTTGAATGTCAGCGCACATCAGGTGATGCAGCAAAGTTTCTGCAAAACTGTGAGTAGATAGAATCACTTACTTGTCAGTTTTGGATGATTTACTGGCTGCTAAACTTGTAATAACCAGTCTTGGTGTTCTGGCATTGTCAGCTTATAGCATGTAAATGGTATACAGCTCAATACCTTGACAGTATCCTATATTCTCAGGCATGATAAGGGGGGATATAACAAGGACATATCGTGCATTTTGATTTTAGGGGTGTGATGTATACCTTTTCTATATGCTTTGATGTATACCCTTTGGACAGGGTCAACAAAAATGCTTTCACACATAAAAGCATTGACTGTATGAGTCCATGTCAGCCCTGCAGCCATATTTGTCTGTATGCAGCAGTGGACCTTGGGATGACTTTGTTTCCAAGCAAACTTCTGTCTCCCTGTCCGTCATTCTCTTTCTGTTTACTTTTTGTGGGGTGATTTTCCATATCAGCATCATTCAACCAGTGATGTGTGGAAAGAGGCAAAAAGTATACCAGCTCTTCTGTTTACCCTGTTATTGACTTAGTGATAGGCTAAGACGTCTGGCGGGCACTCTCATGTCGCCGAGGTCCTACGTGACAGATACCCATCCGGCCATGGCATCATGCATCTCCCTCACCCTCTGTCAGGCTCCAAATCTCCAGCTTGACAGATCACTTTTCACACTGACGCTATGTTCCTTTTGTTTTCGACCCAATCGCTGAGCTAAGCTAACGTCCTTGTCTCCAAACATTAGGGAGAAGAAGTTCTGGCGCACCTTCACACTTATCTGTCCTGACCCACCTCTCGCCTCCTAAAGTGTTTGCTCACCTTTTGTGTTTTGCCTGGGGAAGGCGGATGGCCAAGTACTTATGCTGCAAGATATCCCAATAAGGCATTCAAGGTGCAGCTTGCAACTTGTCTGATCTGTTTGCCTTCCACAGAATGGTGTTCTTTATCTTGATGTTTGGCCCTTAAGGTGACTGGTACCGACTTGATAAGGCAGAAACTCCCTGGGACCGCCAACAGACAGTAGTCAAATCAAGTAAATGCATAGTATGAGACAGAGAGAGAAAGAGAGGGAGTGAGATAATGAGAGAAAGAGATATTTCCTGCTTGATTTGACTAACGTGCTTTCCAGTGTTCTCACATTGACAGTCATCGTCTGACATTTCTAATGTTAGTTTTGGTTAAGATCAGAGAAAGTATGCATTCGCTAACCATAACACTGGAAACCTCAATCCTTCATGAATCCATTTGTTCGTCATCCATTTTTTAGACACTCAGTCTTAACATTACTTGTAGTTAACTTGAACCCCTACTGTGTAAACTATTGTATAGCATGAGTGACGCTTTTCACATAAATGGGGTCATTATCATGTCTTTTAGTAATCAAATCAGGACCATGGTCTGATGAGAATGGCCTTGAGCTGAGAGTACTTCTCCTTAAAGCCACTTAACATGAAGAACAGCAGGTCTTCTTAGCTTTACTTCCTCAAACTTAGTTTCATGGAAAGTATAGGATAATAGAATAGGGTCAGTTCACCTAAATCACTCACCCAAACAAATCCCAAATAAAAAGCAAATTTTTCTTTACTTAGCCTTAGTACTACTTCTGAAATATCGATCATTGAGACTACTGATGCCACCCATATACAAAAGAGATAGATAATGAATAAACTGTGATTAAAATGCCTTTTTATTTGCAAATTAATATTGAAAACTTTTGGGAAAAGCAAATATGTCAAAACCCGGGCACATAAAGCTGAAACAATCTGGAAGGTCACAGCTACCAAGGATTAGTACAAAGACATGTTTTTGTGATCTGTGTGAAATCCATTTAAAGTTTTGCACAAACTTACCACTATTTTAATTTTATGTTTAACTGGAGGGCTGACAAGATCAACAATATTAAAAGCTGCTCTGAAGTATACAGATACATCGCATACATTTATACGTTCACATAGATGAAGTACCGTAATTTTGCATCAGTGCTGTGATAAAAAAAACAACTTAATTTCAATTTAATCTTTTGAGATTGTGAAATTTATGCATTTATATGTATTTACACCTAACTGCATTTTTTTTCTTGATTTGATATATGAAATTATGTGTTAATGTAATGCTACTTTGACACATCTGCTCATAGTCGCACATTGTAATGAAAGGGATATCAAACCTGTGGTTTCTAATAACAGTATTGACCAATAGTGTGCGGTTTTCTGTCATCGTTATTTGACTTTGACAGAAACCCCAAGTTTACACACAGAGCAAGAACACCAGACAGAGAGCGTAACACCGCAAGTCCTGGGTCTGGGTGCTGTAATATCTTCCATTCACGTTCATTTTATGTAGGTTTTAAACATGCCATTAGCCAATTTAATCCAATTTTCCCAGCTTTCGGAGCACTCCAGTGGAACAGATTCCATCTAATATTAAACATATGGTCGCCGTTGCCCCTAGAAACACCACAGCAGCACTGGGCTTTTTATAAGAAGCTGTTAAAGACAAGCCTCCTGTGTCCGAGTGCAAACCTTCGTCAATTATCTTCACTGAACACAGTAATTGATAAAGAGGAAGCAGGGCAGCAAATTAAATGTCAGGTTTGATTAGAAGCCTGATGCCTTATCATTTGTTCATAACTCATTACCAACAGATGTTAATTAGTTAATAAATTAATCTGCAGGTCTCAGATGAAAGGTGCACGGGCTCCCGAGGAAGTACATGGGGCAAAGTCATCCATCTTTGAAGAGAGTGGAACTCAACAAATATTGTCACTGGGATTTGGGCTGTTATTACTTGGTCATTGGTTTCAGACCTCAGCCACTCCAGCCAAGCATTCTCAATGGGACCTCTTGTTTGCCTGAATCCCCCCCCCCCCCAGTTTCCTCACGCATCTCCACCACAATGCTATCCTTTATTGCGGGAGGTTTCTCTTTGCAGTCGTGCTTTAAACATTAATTTAAAAACCCTCACACTGACCCATCAGTCCTCTGTGGCAAAGCACAGGTAACTCCTGTCCAATCCTCCTCTCCCCATCTCTTTCACTATGTATCTAGTGAAACCCCATCGTTCATCATTGCTCTGATGAATAGTCCCATCGGTTCTGGCCTCAGGGCAGAAGCAGACAATGATGCTGCTCTTTGCCACAATGGAAGATGATGACATTTGTCAAATCCAGTTTATGCTGGTGATTAGATTTACGCTATTATGTAGAAATCCCCTTTTCTGCCTTCCCAACTCTTGCTGCTGATATTTATAAATTAGTCATGAAACAAGGCTCATCTTACCTCCACTCTGACTTTTATGTTGTACTTTATGTAAAATATTTGTATGAGAATGTTATTTATGTATCCATAAGTGTATAGGTGCAGGCCCTCTAATGCAAGACCTTTGTTAGTAACAAATCACTCACTCTTTCTTCCATTTTAACTTACTTTCCCTTTCTCCCTCACATTAAATCTCAATCCCTTATGCCGCTTAACATTTCTGTGCCTCAAACAGGAGGTGCTGACCTATTAATCAGGTTCCCGTGGCTATTGTGATTGCCATTTTCCATAATAAGATACACAACATGGGCCAAAAGAATTGGCTGTAGAAACATCTATTTTGATTAACTCCTTGCAGTTGTGCTGTACTGTAGACCTCAATCCATGAGGAGTGAGCCAAGAAAGAAACTGAAGTACGAGGCTTTGCCTTTTAATTACTTTTTATTAGGTGCAAGGACTAACATTTCAGCACAGTGCAGTTCAAGCAGAGAGTATCAAGGGCACTCATCATTGGTTCTAGAAGGAGAGACGCTCACTAACCGATCATCTTACAGACTAAAATAGTATAAAAGTATAAAAGTTCAAGAAACCTGTCTATTCTCTGCTATTTACCAGTTTATATTTGTTTTAAAAAGCTCCAGATAATAATGGACTATATTGATATTAATGTACTATATGTTTTGGTCTGTACTGTACATGCTGTGAACACACGCACATGTACAAGCATATAAACTGTACATTACCACACGCACATACATCCATACAAACATAAAGAGACACAGGCAGTCAGGGAAAAGACATTCTCCCATGTTATTTTTTCCTCTACTTGGTCATTTAGAATAACAGGGTAGAGTGAGAAGCTAAGCACGATGACGACATTAGATGTAAAAACAGTGTTGAATTGTTGAAGTGTTGAACACGCCGGGATGTCTTTACTTTGGAAAGTCTCCTGAATTGCTTGAGTGATTTTCGCTCATTTTCTCCACCACTGTCATTGGGAACAAGACCTGGCCCCTTGTCTGCATGAGACAACAAGGAGATTTTGACAGAGTCAAGATTTGTGGAGGTGTGCATATTTGTGTGTGTGTGTGTGTGTGTGTGTGTGTGTGTGTGTGTGTGTGTGTGTGTGTGTGTGTGTGTGTGTGTGTGTGTGTGTGTGTGTGTGTGTGTGCAGGTGTGTGTGCAGGTGTGTGCAGCAGTGTGTCTGTCTATGGAATGTACACACAGACACATAGGTCCACATTTTATCCATTAATCGTCTTGGCCATTGGTCCACCCTCCACATAATCCGAAATCTGTCAGATTTCCCCAACTAAAACAGGATCTCACCAGGAGTTTGATGTAATATCTTAATTTAGTAAGATTGCTTGTTTCAAGTTGAAAAAAAATAGAGTTTAAATAGGTGTTCCCAGACATTACATTTATGGGATATCATTGCCTCATTCAATTTGTTTGCACTGTTCTGCACACTAGTCACTCTCACAGTGCATTTTGATGTTTAATGGCTATGTAATGCATTGGTAAGATTGTTGATTTTGTTGTTTCTTATTTTTGTTGTCATCAGAGGTACAATAATGAAGAATATGCATTAGAACTGCTGAAAAAAAGGTTTACCGGGATTTTATTGTTAAAAGATGGGTATGATAAGAGTCTAACATTTCTTGGAAAAAAAAATAGCTTGGCAATCTTTAGTAGTTGTCTTTTCGTAGTAAGACCCCAGACACCATGTTAAATAATTCCTTAATCATATCTCAAAAATTACGTAACATATTAAGCAAGTTATGACTGTGTGGATGTCTTGATTCTATACATTTTTTACTTTTCCAATACAGCTGTCACCGAGACTTTTACTTACATGAACAGTAGGTCTGAGAGTAATGCTAAAGACCTAAAGTACTGTAGGTAAGTGAAAATCTTTACAACCAGATATGTGTGTGTGTGTAAAAAATAGCGTATGCTAGATTAGTAAAATGGCTGTTTACTAGAGTACAGCTTTATCACTGCTGAGTCCTTAAGAGAGGTTGGTATACAATCACTGTCAACTAAAACAAGACAGACAGCTGTATGAAATTAAAGTGCTTCTACAAGGACTTTCAGTTTACTTGGAAAAGAAACCAAGTCAAATCAAAGCCAAGTTTTGTCAAAATACAATTTTCCATGTCAGGAATGTCACTGATGGATGGACAAATGCAGAAATAAACAAACAAGCAAGCGAGGAAACAAATGAAAGCACAAACAAACATAAATCATTCTAGTCCTCCCTTTATTCTCACCATGGGGAACAATACCCTGACTATTAGTTTGGATGTCTAGAAAGAAAGGGAAGGTGAGAGAGGCTGACTTGGTTTCTCCAAATTTTCTTCATGGCCAGAGCAGTGCACTGCAAGCCTCTTTCTGTCCTCTATAAATGTCATATGATTCTGCTCTGTGTCACTCTTTCTGGAGAGGAGGTGAGCTGATGTCTGTGCAGCTGGTACGCAGCGGTACCCAGCATGCCGCCTGAAACCACAGAAGCGTGGAAAAAAAAACCCTGAAAAATATTCTACCTCTGTGAGACTCTTAGCCTGGGCCATGTTCTACAGAAGCTATGCCAAAGAGCAGAACAAAAACATAGTCATATTGTAGGGGGAGATTGACTATGTTCATATGCACCGAGAGAAATGGCCCCTACCCTTACCTGAAGATAATATTAGCGTTACAGTTACATCTATAAAATCACATGAAAAAGATCTCACTCTTATGTCAAATTCATGTACAGTATGTTATCTATGTCCTCTTTTTTTCATACCACTTCTATAAGTCATGTGCTATCCCTCATTCTTTAAAAGTAGATATCAAATACTGAAAACCTAAAGCAGTGAGCTTACAATGACATTCTTCGTATGCTGCTTTGTTTGCTGATATTCTTATCAGCCTGAGTGTTTCTGTGTTTCTGGTGACAAAGCCTGCTCCCCTCTGCTGGCCAAGAACTCACAATGCCACTTTCTAAGGGAGAGAGGGGCAGGCATTCTAGTACAACTGTAGTAAAACATATAAGTGCAAAGTATCAGAGCAGACCAGCAAACACAAATTGCACACACACACTCGAGGAATGTTGCCTTCCAAACTGCTAAAGTTGAAAAAGTCAGTTCTTTTCCAACGCTTCTTCCTCTCCTGTAGAGTGTGGGACAGGAATCACCATCACTTTCTTTGTTTACACCACTTTCCATTTCCTATTTCCTATTTTTATCTCTTTTCTCGAACACTTGTGCGTACGTTCACAATTGCACACACATGCACAGAGAACAGTGCTCTCTCTGACACATGCTGGATAACCACAGGGCCTTCTGAGGATACCTCATGGACTCTTGTATTCAGCAATATCTACGTATAAAAACATTTTTACGTCCCGTTACAATGCTTGCAGATATATCTGGTTTCTTTTTGCATGCCAGTGTACTGTCAAGTACTGATCTCTGTGAAATAGACATTATATGCTTTTAGGACAAAATACATAACGTGCTTAATTATGCCCAGATGAAACCCAGACTCAAGTCTTTTCTTTTGTGATTCATTGATTTTTCAACCCCCCCCCCAAAAAACCTTACATGGCCTCCCTCTCTATTTCTCATCTCCTTCCTTTCTTTTTTGCTTCCTCCTCTTTTCCTGGCCTCCGGGGTCCCAGTGCTTCTAATTCGGCCTTATCAGTGAAGTAATTTAGCTGCCACAGCTTGGGTTTCTGTCGCGCGGCAAGCGGCCCCATTGTCCTGCCCTGCTGTTGCTGAGATAAACCCTCGGATTGAACAAAGTCCGCGCTGACCTTTGCAAACTCCCAAATTTCGCTCTGTACACCCCACCAACAGAGATTCTCTCTGCCTCAAGCTCTTTCCTTAGGGTGGGGAGGCTTTGTGGCACATGAAGTAGGAGGGAGAAGGTGAATGAGTGTGTGTGCATTTGTATGTGTGTGAGAGTGTGTGTGGGGTCAGGGTGGATTGAGTGAGCGTGAGATGGACAGGGGAGAGGGATTAAGATGGCTGACTGAGCCTGTCTATATTTCCAATGGCACTTCGCTGTAAGAGGGAGGCAGAGGAAAAAAAAGTGCACTGCAAGCAAAGCATTCAAGTGTGCATTTTTCTGTCTCCTTCAGACTGCTAGAGGAGGCTTTTGTGAGCCACATTCTCTGACCCTCCTGCCTTCCACCATTCAACCAGAAATATGATTTCTTTGACGCAAAAGACAGAGTTTGTGTCTTAGTTCCTTGTACTTGCTGTTGATGTCCCTGAAAGAGAATCCTGACAAAAGCGTTGTTGAACTGCTCATCTCTCCATTGTTATCTATCATGTCCTTCATTTCTTGGCAGAAGGCCTAAGAGGAGTCTGTCGGGATTGTTGCTTTGACACACAGTGAAACGGCTAAAGAGGAACAGTTGAAGCCAAGTGGCTGGGGGATGGATGGTGTGGGGGTTGATGCTATGCCGGGGAGGTTTGGGGCACAATGCAACAGGAGTACCCTCTCCATTGTGAACCACTGTCATCCTTCAGAAGCCACTTGACTAGCTCTCCATGCTGCAAATCCCCTTTGCTCTCTATTCCATCCGTCTGTCGGTCAGGCAGGGAACCTCATCAAAAGGTCTTGGAGTTAGGGATTGAGACCGAGTGGGTGGAGGATGGCAGGGTGGTATAGAGGAGGGGAGGAAAGAATTGTTGTTAGTGTAGAGTCCGGGCGGTGGTGTGTGTGTGTGTGTGTGTGTGTGTGTGTGTGTGTGTGTGTGTGTGTGTGTGTGTGTGTGTGTGTGTGTGTGTGTGTGTGGGAGTGGAAGGTTCGGGATGTGGCGAGAGACATAAGAGGGCCCTAAATTCAGGTGTGGGAGTCAGAGTTAGTGATGGAGGATTGGAGGGAATCTGCACCACTCTATCCGTTGGTCAGAGTGGCCCTGTGTTCATCCCACCCTTCATCCCTCCATCCATCCCTCTTCCTTACCACCTCCCCCCACCCGCCACCACCTGCCTGCAAGCCACCACCAGTGTTCCCAGGGAGATGAGCGCCACGGAGAAGAAGGCCCACAAGGGATTAACTTTTCACATGGCTGGGAGTCCTCGTCTCAAAAGACCTGACAACCCCAGACGGCTTGATTAAAAAAGAAAAGAAGAGAAGAGAAGAGGAAAGGAGGGAGGGAGGGCACAGGAGGAGGAGAAGAGGGGGAATTCTTCACATGATGGCCCTGAGAGAGGGATTTTGGATATTGGGTGTCTTTTTTTCCCTTCATCCAAAGCCCCCGTGTCTTGGTTGAGAATGAGCAAATTGTTCCTCCTGTTCTCTCGGCAGTCCCCGTGTTGCCCAGCCTAAAGATGTGGGTGGGCACCAGTTCACACTGTTGAGTGCTTGCAGGAAGCCTAGAGATGTCCTCTAGTTTAAAAGAAGTCATAGTGGAAGTGGTGGATTTTGATTCCACTTTTCACCTGCTTTTTGCCTTCAGCTGCCAAATACATCAAAGAACCATAATATTTGGTCGTTAATTCTAATTGTCTACATGAATTGATTATATCATGATGTATTGTTTATTCATCTGTCATTACTGTATTATCAAAAGCCCTCTGTTGTTCTTTGTATATCAGCATTGCATTACGGTCAAGGAAGACACTGGCAGAGAGAGTCAGCGAACCATTGCCGGCTTAAAGTTCTAGTGTTCGAGTGGCAAGGCGCCCTATTTCCCCTCACTCTATCCCAGATAAATTAGGCCTCTCAGGTTTGTCTGTGAGAAAGAGAGGACAAAAATCAAAACAAACGCTCCCACTGAAGTGAAGATGGGAGCAGGGGTTGGCTTTCCTCTCTGGCTAGCAGATCAGCAACTCGACCTAGCGGGACAGCAGGCCACTTAATACCTCCCATCTTGTCCAGGTAACAGGAGGGTCAGGGAAGGTAGCAGGGTATCGTCTTACAGATCACCGCTCACCCTCTGGCTTCCTCCACATGGCTCACTTACCCTCTTCTCATCTCCGCTGCTGGGATGCACTCACCCTCTCTTCCCACACCCCTCAGCTAGGATACAAATATCCACTGAGAATTTTCATTGATGTCTACACCTAGTTTCTTGCGGAGATGATCCAAAAATTATATCAATGCTAACCAACAACATACTCAGGATTTCCAAGTTTTCTGCAATTTCCAGGCTTTTGTTTAAAATAAACTCTTGAATCAGGTATTTAATCTTCAGTTAGTTCATCTGAGGTTAGCTTAATTGATTTCCTTGGAGTTATTTGAATTAACGACTAGAAAAGGGCTTCAGGTGAAAAAGACAATAGAAAATAAAACACAAAAATAAATACAGGCACTGAAAGCAAGAGAGAGGAATTGAATGAGGGGAGCCATCAAGATCAGTAAAGGTACAGGGAAAGTGCATTTTAAGAAATTGATGTTTAGTTGAGTCATCTCTAAAAACCTTTAAGTCTGTTTGGTAACTTCTGCTGTCAACATTAGTAGTGCAAAGGACACGAAACCCCATATCTAAGGGGTGACTAACACAGTCATTTAACCCTAATATCAGCCCAGATTTCTCATTAATCATGCCGCTTACAAGCCATATGGCCCCAGACTCCAAGGAGGCTCTGAACCTATTTGCTGTGCACTTGACCTTGCTGAGAGACCCAGGGGAAAACAGGAGTTGAGTTCTGTTCTCCAGGATGTTGTGTGCCCTCTTCCTGGCCTGCTCGATAAATAGATGAACTCACAGACAGATGAACAGAGCTCTAATAATCAGTACAATGACCCACAAGTGGTTTGTGTTTTTCACTTAAAGAAACACAAACCGACACACAGAATGAATAAGAATTACACAGTAGACGTCTAGTGAAGGACAAGACACAATAGTTAAGTATGAGGATTGATACTTGCATAGCCATCAGTTTCAAGGAGTGCTGAAATGATTAGCCAGTTAATCAGTTGGTTGATCAATAGAAAATCGTTCAACAACTCTGACAATGAATTAATTTCTTTAAGACATTTATCAGGAAAAAATGACAATCATTCAGTGATTCCAGCCTCTCAAATGTTGGGATTTGCTGCTTTTCTCTGTTGTAAATTATTGTAAATTGTGAATGCCAAGACAAAAAAGAAGGAGATAAAGGATACCCATATCATGAATTTGTGGAGGTGCTAAGAGTATCGACAAATAACACACAGACTACAGCATTCATTATAATTATATAATAACTTAGTCTCTGTGAATTTGCAATTTTTTTTTTTTTTTGTACATAGATAACTGACGTGATACCTTTGGTGTAAACCATGAAGACAAGTTATGGAAGTTGTGTTCAAAATTTAAAAGTACATCCGGTTTCACAGCATGGACCCTTGTACTAAATCAGTATCCAATCAGTATTTCTTTGTCTGAGCACTCCTTCCTTCCAGCAAGGCTATCATTAACTGACTCATTTAGGCCATCACAGGTAGGTCCACATCATAGCCTGCTGGAGGCTTTTAATGGGGTATGAAGTTTTTTCTACTGTAATGCATGCTGAAGTAGCCTGGGCTAATGTGACCCCTATAGTTTGGCACTGCATTAGTGCCAGAAGTATGATTTTTTTCACTGTAATGCAATGCATGCTGAAGTAGCCTGGGCTAATGTGACCCCTATAGTTTGGCACTGCATTAGTGCCAGAAGACCCAGCAGTGAGCTTTTAACCAGGGGACGACAGGGCCATTATTATTTTCACCACAGGGTAGGCTTGGCCAGAGGACGTTCAGCTATACACACAATGGGACACACTTACAATGACATATGTGGACACCAGGCCAATTATCGTCTTATATTTTCTACATATTTTCAGTCATTTTTTATGACAGAGTAGTTCTTCAGTTTTTGGAGACAAGTTTTACACTTTAATTTATTCTGTCTTTATTTAACTCTGATTTTGTTGTCATGTTTTTGTCATTGTACTTTGTCATTTCACTTACCTTGTTTTCTGAACATGTATAAACCTGTAAATAAGCAGACATACATGCATATAAACACACACACACACACACACACACACACACACACACACACACACAAAAAAGCCAGTCATATTTAAAGATTATTCTCTCTCTCTCACTCTTCTTGTCTCAGTATCCTGAGCCAATAGACACTGAATGGAACATGGGGAAGCTGATCTCACAGACACATACTCACATACATACACACACACAAAACTGCGTGTGGTCCCACCATTTCTCTCCTCACCATGTTTTCTAATGCTTCATCAGGTGCCAAGGTCAGGGTCTTGGACTTAAATTAATCTTTTAAATTCTTCACTGTTTCAGTCCCTTTTGTCTTATCAGAAGTCACTTGCCATTCTTTATCATTTGCTCTTCTACTATCTATTTTGTTTGTAAGATTTCACCTCCGTGTGACTACAAATGGTTTTGTTGTTTTCTTTCCCATCTTTCTCCCTGTGCCTCTCCTATTTCTATTTTCCTCATTCTTCTCCTATTTCCCCTTTGCATAATTCAAATCAGAATCCCCATGTGAGCACCTTGCTCTTGACCTAGCTTCGAAAGCTCCTGATTGCTTTAATAGCAGTCCTTGGATCTGAAAGGTGGGCGTCTTTAAGGAACTCTAGTAGAATGGTGTGTGCAGTGTGTACAACCAAAGGGTGGTTGATTAGAACTGACCTCAAAAGTGTCAGGAGAAAAAGAAGTACAAATATGCAAAGTGGAAATGTGTGCCTACATAATTGGGGCAGAGAGTAGAGTAGCGAGGTCAATTAGAACAAATGGTCAGCAGTGTGAACTTGAAGTCTATAGAAAACACACAAACACTCACCACATATATATTGTATGTTTAAGGGGAACTGGTCACTTTGAGGTTAGAGGGGTGAGGCTGTGATGGAAAAAGTTTCCAGTTCCACTCCCTAGTCAGGGATGGCCAACAGTAAAAGCCTGTGGTTTGTAGTGGGAAGCTCCCAGATGGAAATGAGCATAAGTGTGTGAGGCATAGCATTACTGAGAAAGAGCTTCTGTGCTCTGTCGGCTTACCCTTGGCAAGTAAGATTTAAAATATCAACTGGTATACACAAAAGTATAAAAGCAAGCCGGCATGCAGAAGAGGCACAAATGTGCACAAGGCTAAGTCCTTCAACAGTGGGATTGCCCTAGCATTAGCCAAAGTCAGGAGCCCCAAAGTAAGGCCAGCTAAGGTTGGGGTGAGGCCTGGCAAACCCAAAGATTGAGTCTGAATTAGGCCCACCATTCAAAGCAATTGAAAGGAGTTCCTGAGCCTCCTATTCTCTACCAGCAAATTGGGAGGAAATCTGGCTATTGTGCAGAGTTTTGAAGAGGCTGGTGGTGGGGAGGGGGCCGCAAACTGTGCTTACCTATAGAGGAGAGTGGAGACAAAAGGTCCTGGGACATCCAGGAGAGGCTTTGAAATCCCCCTTGGCTGGAGACGGAGGCGGCCTGGAGTAGCTCATGGTGTAGAAAAGGTCAACAGCGTAAACAGGGAATTTAACTTCAGTTTGCAAGGTTATTTTTTAACTACATTACATAAGGAGTAACAGTGCATTAACATTTAAAAGACTAGCTAATTTCTTAACGTCTGTTTGCGCTAGTGGTTATTTAGTTTGTTTCACTTGAAAAATCAGCAAAATATGTAATTTGCCCAGGGGTGCAACAAAAGTTTGCATACAACTGTATCTCAGATATGGTGCTTATGACACTTATTGTAGCAGTTTGTAAAGTGATACTCCAACCCCAAACCTGCTTTCTTAATATCAAACATTCACTGTAGGCTTGAAAGGAGGCTGGTGAAAGTTGTCAGTCCCCTCCTGTGGTTATCTTAAATTAATTTCACGTAGAATTTGCCTGAGAAAAAAAATGCCCATCAGAACTTCTCACACCACCATGATCCACTTTTTGCTCACCACTCAAACTGTGAGCTGTTGATGTCAGGGACTCTTCTTATGCAGCACATTAATTTCCAACTAACATGCTCACTCAGGATCTCTTACAATTTCATTCGCTACTTGCAAATTATATAAACTGATGACATTCAAAGCACAAGCTCTGCAATGAGGTCCATGCACTGTAGAGTTTTGACTTCTGCTGTTCCCTTACCACGGCGCAGCTGAGCTTCTTAAGTATGAGTGACAAACTGACACCAAAGCAAGTCCTAATGATGATGATGACGATGGCAGTCTTTCAGGGGCACTTTGATGGATGAGGATTGATGTGACCTACGTTGAATTGTGTGTGCCTACATGCGTTTTTGTGTATGAGAGAAGACAGACAATCCCTCAGGCTAAATAGTCACCACTAGCACACACAAACACACACTTTTTGATGGGCGGTGTTACACTGCAGCTACCCTCTTCCTGATCGGCAGTGCAGCCCAGGGCTCTTCCGGAGTCTCTCACCCCTACGAGAGTCCAACTCCCCCCCGTCTGGCCTACTATACCAATGCCACCCCTCTCTTCTCATTTTCTCTCTTCTTTCTCTGTCTCTCTCTCATTAATCAATGTCAAGCCGTTCAACAACAAGGCCGGCATTCTTTCCCTGCCTGCCTTCTCTGTTCCTCATATATGTCATTGTGCCCTGACCCTCCCCCTCCACCAACTCAGCGACCACCATCATCTTTTCACATGGCCGCAGAGCCGAAACCCAGGCCTACACTGCCAACATGAAAGGTTGTTCAGAGGCAGTGTACAGAAGAGAAAAAAGTGAGGAGGAGACATTTCTCTCACTTCTGTCTTTTCCTCCTCCTTTTTCCTGCCTTCCTCCAGCCAGGGGGAAGAAAGGGATGCCATAGCCGTTTACATAATTCATGGGAGACACAGGAGAAAACGAGCCATTGAGTAGTAAAAAAAAGTTTGGATGGAGCGGTCATGGGGGCTGGAGGGATATGCATGCCAGTCTTTGTGCCCCAGAACCCATCTTCTCTGCTTCCCTCCATTCATTATCACTCACCACACACACAGTCATTGTTCCATGTTCATCATTAACCTCTGGTATAAGTCAGCCGCCTCTTTTCCTACCAAGACATGTCTCCATGGGAAAGAAATCATTTCATTTCATTTTTTTTTGCTGATGTGGAAATTTTGGACACCGCAGAAGCAAAAGTCATTAACCTGAATGTACTGTAAGGAGGAGAAATGGAGGGACAGGGCTTTGCTTAGATGAAATTAAACTTGATTATGTTGCGGTGATGCTGATGTTATTCATAAGAACACATTCTCAAACATGTTCACATAATATTCACACACGTAGGACATTCACGTACACACAAATCTTAAAATCAGCACCTCCAGCATTTCTAGATGTCCCCAGGGCACTTGTCAGTTTACCATTAGTCAAGGGAGTCTATTGCATTGTTGTATGACGTATTTGCTTTTTTTTCCCCATACTGTGTTTCCACTATTAACCTGAAAATAAATAAAGCAAATCACATACCATCCTATCACTAATAGCCCTTTTAAACAATTAACTGTCCACATTTATATTGAATAATGAGGTCAGTTCTTTCATGGGCTTCTTTGCATGCCATTTTTTTTTTTACAAAGAAGCAGATTGTCTCTAAATCAGCAGTCATTTGGGGGAAGTATGTGCTTAGAAATCTTGTTCTCTCTCTGCGTCCTCCTTCTCTGAGCATCTGTATGTATTTGTTGTACTAATGAACGGAACAAAAGTTTCCGGGGGCCCCGTGGAAGAGGGGAACAGTTTGTGCGAGAGAACAGCCGTGGCGAGGCTGAAGTGGACTGTGCTGAGTGGTCAGTCGGCATGAGGTTGACAGTGAGAGAACAGAAGACAGCGAGAGTGATGGAGACTTGACCCTACAACCTCTTCCCTCCTTTCTCTTGCTTTTCCTCCAACCCCTCCTCAACCCCTCTCTCTAAATGATAGATGACCCCTCTCCCTCTCATTCATGTCAAAAGCCTTTGCCCCGCAGACCTCCGAAGTTACATGCCTATTGTGTGCACATGTGCACATGCACGCAAACTCCACGTGCACACACTATTGCAGCCGTCTAGTCAATTTCCTCGTCAACCAAAAGACGATCAGTCTTTTTCATCTTTGCTAGGGTCTACCAAGACCTCATCCTCTCAACCTTACATCCAGACCTGCAGACCTTGTCATAGACACACAGATCTACAGTAACACACACTCCCACTGAGACCTTTACCTTCAGGCAGCAGGTATGGATTTGTAAAGAGTTGGAGATGAATGAATGGATAGACGGATCAGGGGAAAGGCAGGGAGACAGGTAGAAAACGAGGAGTGCAGAACGGACACTGGTCAGTAAATTAGTTTGCCAATCAATCTTCCCCCTGGGTACACTTGATGAAAGCTGTTCAAACTTTCCCCCATTACTTTAAGTAATCCTCCCACAGTTTGTCAGCTGAGGGCTGGGAAATAGGGTGGACAAACAAGTCGCAAGATTAAATGTTGCTGGGAGGAGAGAGGAAAGGAGAGTAAAAGACAGAGAGGACCTTAGGAAGCAGGGAGAGAAACTGGGAGGTCAAGTTCGAGAGAAAAATGTGTGTGCATGTGTGAAGGGAGTGGGGGGCAGAGTTTGGATTAAAGAACAGGGGGAGATGTGCTGTGGGGATGGAATGGGGCACTCATACTATAAAAAATGAGTAACTGTTAAGGAAGGTTTACACAGAGGAATGCGTCCTATTTCTTCTCTCTTTAAGTTCAGTAGCTTCTGACACACAACACACACACAACTTAGCTCATGGGTCTACATGGGTGGCACGACAGGGTGACATGCTGTGACTTAAAACATGTGACAGCACAGTGCAGAGCTAAGGCTACAGGGATCTGTGTTTACCTGAGACACAGAAACACACGCACACAAAAAGTAACTTTTTAACTCTTTTCTTTTACTTTTTTCTTTTTTAGCAACAGACGCAACATGTGGAGAGCTCCCTGACCACACACGCATGCAAAACATCCCTGATACACCCCCCCGACACACACACACACACACACACACACACACACACACACACACACACACACACACACACACACACACACACACACACACACACACAGACAGCCACATGCACTCATAGAACGTTTTCTCTTTTACGCTTGTTTTCTGGCAAGTTTGAGAATGTCTCTGCCCAGAACTGTGAAGGGAGAGTGAGGGCTGTTGGGAATGTTAATTTGGTAATTTGTTGTTTTATATAAGCAGGGGAGGGATGGTGGTGGTGCAGTGAGGGCAGCAAACACAGTCTGTGTGTTTGGGTCTGTCAGGGGGAGGTTTTGGTGGAGGGTAAAGGTAATGCTGGGTGACAAGGTCTAGCTCAGTGATGCAGATGACTCCCAACCAAGTTATTTTTCTGCGAAAGAATCGGGCAAAAATACCATGACGGTCGGAGAGCAAGAAGCGCCTCATGCCCATAGAAGGTATTAAGATGTCTCTGATACATAGCTGCCCTCCTCCTCCTGTTCCCCATGTCTCTTACTCTTAGTCACTCTCTCTCACTCCAAAATCTGGGATGGTGGCCAAGTGCCACCAAGGACACTAAGGCTAATAAATCATCCTCGTTTCAACATCTGCCCAGTCCCAAAGGGCTGCCCATTGCTGCCACCCCACCCCTTGTGAAGATGGTCCTTGGCTTTATTCCTCTTTCAGCATCACTCCATACTCCCCCACCGACACCCCCTCCCATACTGACAAAACGTCTATTGTCCCATGCCCAAGTGAAGAAGAGACCCTCTTTTCCCCTCTTTGACAAAAGCCGTCTGAAGCCAAGATGGGGACTGCCAGCCGAGATGCCTGGGACCCGGCAGGGGTGCCCCCTCTCCCCCTTCTACTTTTCTACCGCCTTCTGGTTCATCCATCCATTGCTCTCGCTCTCTTTTTTACTTTTAATACTCCCCTCCTGTGGGGGTCACTCACTCAGCTCGCCCCCCACCCTTTTCATAGTGGTGAACTCTCAGCCTTGCATAAAGACATCAAGTGACAGCAGTGAGAGAAAACAGCCAGATTTGGCAGAAAGAGATATTCGACATGGCTGTCAGTGGCCATTCTGCATGCCTTCTGTTCCCTTGGGTGTAGTTGAAATAGATAAATAAACAGTCATAGGCTGAAAAGCCGCGATCAGAAGCTTGTCGCATTTATTCATATTGAACGGAGAAGAAAAGAGGCAAAAACCTGCTGCTGCCAATTAAGAAGAATGAGATAAAACTCAATTCACAGTGTTTAGATTTGTTTTCATGGCTGAGGCTAAAACTAAGCTATTCAGTGTCTTTCTGTGATTTGCTCTAAAGATGGCAGCAGGTCTTTAGCATTGTGGGTGTCTCCATGTGGCAAAGAAGATCTGGGAAGTTGTCTCTGGACTCATCAGTTAAGAAGCACTCTCACCACGGTAACTCACAAGGCTTCATTTACTGTGAATGCACAGCACTTTTTCCCAGCACCTCCAACTCACCCCCAACAACAGGGAGTACCGCCCATAACTGTGCACGGGCCAGCCTCTGGCCACATTCACAGGACTGTCTGCTTAAAAGGAACAAAGTCACACCACTTTGACTTGTCAAGAGACTTTGAAGATGATGCTTGCCAGGAAATTTAGCATTGCAAATATATGCTGTTTTTGTTAACTATCATACAAAATTTCAAATCTAACAAATCTAACGTTTAGCAATTTTAGAACCAAATAGACCAAATAAATTGAACTTTTATCATATATGTATATTATTATATCTGCTCCTTTCTGTATACACCTTACAGTGCATAAAACAAAAATATTTTATGCCATTGTATTAATAGCTCTACTTTTCTTATCTCAACATAAGACATTACTGAAGGGTTACGAAAGTGATATTCATAATTATTTGATCAAGAAATACTACATTTTTTTTTAGCAATATTTACTTTTACCTTTCAGTGTTTGCTGATAGGCTTCAAATCTTAAGTTTATGCAAATGTTTTCATTTTGCTGAAACTACTGAAGCAGGGAAGAACATTTACCAACCAGTCCTGTGATGAATTAGTCAATTAGTGTCAGTGGCGCTTTTTGTTTCATATTTTATTCTGAATTATGTAGATGAAGGCTCTGTAATTAATGTTTTTTTTTCTTTTTTGTGGTTGGGTCATTATGTATGGAAATGTATTTGCCTCTAATTCAGAGCTTTGAGTGTTTCTTATTTAAAGTCGCATGGGTTTCAGGATGCAAATACATCTCCACAATGGGTTTCTTGATAAACATTGTTTACTGCATTCCATTATCCATTTTGACTAAATATGTTTTATTCTATTCAATTTCCCTTAACATACTGATGATTGAATTAAATTAATATCAAACATCTTTGAATAAAAATATTGAAAAAAAATTCTAATCTGAATTTCCGCTTCAAGGCCAGCCATATTCTTTGTCAGCTCTTCTCTACCCCTGCAAAACATTTAGATTTCCAATTAGCCCCTGAGAAGAATGGCTAATTTACCACAGCAAGCAGGCGCCTGATGTCTCAATCTGCCGGGTGTCAGCACTGTGAAAAGGAGTACTCTCGTGTAAGCACAAGCACACACACTCTTATGGAGACACACGAGCCCATAAAAGAAAGCATGCTGTACTGAGTGCTAGGGGTGAGAACAGATCAAGTCCAGCATGGGGAGTAGAAGAAAAAGTTAAGACATTTTTTAAAAAATTAATGCAAAACAAATAAGGGAAGCACGTTTAAAAAAAAAAAAAAAAAAATCAGTGAAGAGGGGTCTTATTGAGGCACTACAGCGGCAGGACAGGCAGCAGTTCAGCAGTGGCCCCAGATTGACTCGTCTGTGAGTGGATAGCCAGCTAGCTCCTCCACACAACACCCACATTGTCCACTGTGCCAACAAGCCAGAGCAGCACTCCACTCCTCAGGGGGCTGCCTGAGACGAACACATTATAGATACATGTTAGCCTTGGCTCGACCTTCTGTACACTGTGTGGAGCACTCAGTGGAAAGGAGACAGAGGAAGGAGGGAGGAGCTGAGAAATTAAACACACATGGAAGTTATTGAAAGCTACAAAAAGGATAAGCTTATCCGACAGTTTAACAGCCTCAAAAAAGTCTTAAAAAGTCTTATAAAGAGAGCAGTCCTATCACTCTTACATCTGCTGAACTGAAAATTATGTTAAACAAGATATACTGTATCTGTACAGGGGTTAGGGACAGAGAGGTAAAGGGAGAGAGATGCTGTTTTATTAGACAAGATGTTCACAAGAATCCATTGGGTTCATAAACTAGTGGTTTTGAATTTGGTTATTTGTCAGAATCAGTTTACTAGATCTTCCATCTTTTTCTTGTGCCTTATGAGGCCCCATGCATATCCCGATCGGAAGCCTTGAAAGATGCAGCCCTATCATGCTGTGTAATGGTCCCTAGCAAGCCGCCAAGCTACCCCCCTCAGTCCGGATAGGGAGAGAGAAAGAGAGATTCCTGTCTGGCTCCCAAAAACCAAATAACATTAGCGACACTGTCCTATTTCTCCCATGTTCTCTTTCCCAGCCTGCTATTAAATACACACAGTTCTCCACAAAATGTTGTTTCAGCTTCTATCTCTCCACTGTCATTAACCAGAGGCAGACTGACCGTCACTCCCCTCTCTGTCTATGTGTCTGCAGCCAGTCCCTCATTCACTTAAGGCCCATCAGTGGCCACAGTCTTTATCTTGCCCAGGGAAGCCCTGTGATAACACTGTTAACAACACTAATGTGTGGCGCAAGGGAGCCACTGGAGCTGCCACTGTCAGGGTGAGTAAGTCCGGTCAAGTGCTTTTAACATCTGGTGATGTTGCACCAAATCCACTCTAGCTTCAGCTTATGCTTCACATACTCCTATGCTATTTGTCTCCTCTTTTCTCTGTGTTCAAACTCTTGTCCATCATTTTAGTTTTCTAACTCCTTTCCCTTGTTCTACGCTTTCCAATATTAACAGTGTGGGGCAAGAAAAAAAAAAACCTTGACAGAGCTCGGCAGGACGGAACGGGGCCTTCCCTCCCCACGTGCCTTAGGGAAAACACTGGTGTTATTTTAGAAATCACACTGTTAAAGATTAATGTGGGCCTGGAGTAGTGTGTCATCATTCCTTAACGACAGGGCCGAGACGCTGAATAAAGCCGGCACTGTGTTCTGTCCCACAGCCCAAGGACAGATAAGTTTCCTCTCACCAAGCTCACCCATCAGCCCCCCTCCTCCTTTGTCCAATAAGTCTCTCTCTAAGTCATCTATTACAACCGCAGGGGCCAAAATAGAAGAAATTTAATGAGTGAACTGCTCCAAAATCAGTTTCTTTGCTGCTCTAAGATTGTTTGGTGTTTTTTTTTTTTTCTTTTTTGTTATTGAACAGACTAAGACGTGGCCGAGTAGTAGCGTACATTCTGGCTTTGCAAATATTAAATCAACAAAAAAAGGGTCAAGAGGATGTTCGCAAACATTTTCCATACTGATTGCTCTAGTTAGATGACTAATGGAAAGTCCCGGCTCCAAACTGTGACCATGCAACTCCCCCAATAAAGTCATCTGTCATCATCCCGTGGACTGGCCAGACAGACAGCTATAAACCAAGGTTCAGAGACCACAACAGCGCATCCTATCTGTACATATCATACCTTTGTTATTCTAACAGCATAGATGATGATGATAGCTCTATATTAAAAAATAAAAACCAGTATCACTGACACCAATGAAGATATAAATGATAAATGATAAAGAGTTTTAACAGCTGATGATGCCGATGATAAAGACCTGCGAGGTTTGATGAGTCTCAAGTCTGAGGTGTGCAAATGGGACTTAGTATACCTTGCTGAAGGTTTTTGCTGATAACGGAAGTGCTCGATAACCCGGGTGAACATCAATCTTAGTGACAGAGATAGTCTGTGCTTCACACTAATAGGGTTGTAAAGGGCCTTCACCTTATATGGCCCAGCTAATAAACTCATTTGTGATGAGCCCGAAGGTCAACTGAATAGATATTTACATTCACCTGGATATTACAGGTGGATTTTGTCTTTGCCAATGTATAGTGAATTTGGTAGCCTGACATACCTGCGATGAAGAGCTTAAAATTGTGATCTTTGTCATTGATGTTACAGTTCTTGGTTTATATGTCAGAAGAGAGGTTGAACTTTGGAATTACTTGAGGTATCTGTCAGATATTAAAATTCTACTTGGCATTGTCTTGCACCACAAAGTCCACTGTAATACACAGTTTTTCCATTCAGTGTCCCAGGATAGTCAGCAGCATCATATCATTGCTTTTGCAACATCATTACCACATAGTCTTTTGAAGTCTGAGACCATCCCTGAAATTATCAAAGTCAGTGACACTCATTTCGGGTTTTGATGTCCAAAACATCAGACATTGGCCTTTGTACAAGGGAGTGGGACTGCTACATTATCTCCACTCAATTATATCTCCTTCGAAGAGTCCTTAAGGCCAAATCATAAAGACCAGTGACTGAGGCTCCAAAGATGCAACTGTATCATTGTCAAGTGGTGGTTGACAAGATGTCTCACAGTTTTTTTTTAACCACCCAGTGCTGGTTTCATCCCATACACAAAGAAGTTGGTCTTTCAAGCAAGTAGAGTAAACAGGACAGTTGTGAATCATGTGATTACAATGTTCTGGGACATTGTAGCCATCTAATCAATTTCATTAGCTGCATAAATCATGACAGCCTGACATTTATTGTAGAGGTGATGGGTTGATCCTGTGGACTTGGAGACAGCTCATGTGGTGATTAATGTTGCTATCTCTTGAGAGCAAGGATAAATAGAGTAAGTGTACAGAAAGACAGAGGGAGGGTTGAAAAGAAAAAAAAACTGGACACAGAGCATGAGAGCCCCAAAGAGTTTGCTGTGTAGCAACAAATGTTTGACTGAGTGAAATCAATGAGGGCAGAATAGTAGACAATTCATTTGCACAATGGGTTTGATGTATCATTTCTCAGTGTCACTGTGGGGTTTCTGCTCTTTACATTTGTGTATTTTTCAGTACTTTAGAGTGTTTAATATTGTAGTCATAGTTTTTTATGTGGATTGTCGAGTGTCGCCATTTACAAAAACTGTCAGCAAATAATCTAGCAAGGAGCAAGGTTACAATTGTATTGTTCGTAATTCAGTTGTTCTGGTCTGAAAGACTGCAGAAGCCTTTATGCCATTATTTGGAATGTATTTAATTGTTCATGTACTTAATGGCTGGTGGAAGAAGAGAATTTGAAAACAACCAGCCTCCATGATTTAGGGGCCATTATATGCATTTGGCACTCAAGTTTGTATTTTTTTTTCCTTTGCATAAAGCCTATGCAAAATGGGTCCCTCACTAGTGAAAGAAACCGTTTGTAGCTGATATCTCCAGACAGTATCTTTTGGCAGTAGCAGCTGGCTTAACTGCTCTGGTCTTTATATGTTTCCACCGTGTAAATAATCTGATTGGCCACCAAAAGAAATCACAAGGATAAACAGTGCAGTAGTTACAGTCCATTTGTTATACACAAATGCTTTTTGTCTTTTATCTCCACATCATACTCAAAATAATACACATGCTAATAGCAGCCATTAGAACTATTAAGCTGCCATTATTATTGTTGGTATTTATATCGTGTACGTGCTTCATTCAGTAGTAATTGCGTTTGAATTAAGCCTTAAAAAAGTTTTTGATTTAAGTTTTGACTTCACTCGCTGGTGGCACTGTAGAATGCTGAATCAGTCATCTAAAGCAGAGACAAACTATTCCTATGGTGGATCCATTTCAGTAAAGGAAAGGACACCTTCAGGTTGAAACATTACAAAAAGTGTGTGTTCTAGTGTATCGTTGCAATAAAAGAAAGTAAAAACACAGACTACCTACAGTATCTAAAAACGACTGTCATATGAACTCTAGGATCTGTTTACTCTTTCCTCAGCACCATTCATCTCTATCGTACTGGTGAGCTAACATCTAAGCTCCATGTCTTCCCTGTAAACACAGAGGCTATACCGGAACAAAAAAAACATTGAAAGAGTGAAGACAGAATAAAGAGTGCACAGAGGACAGAAGACCTTTGGGAGGTGTTTGATAATTGATCTGCATAAATGTTACTACTGTAATTATGTAACGATTAAAGTATGTGTACAATTTGTCTCTGTTTGCTGCATCAGATCAAACTCAAATCTCAAGTTCGGTGCTGCACACAAACAAAAACACACTCATACCCCTGAGCAGGAAATCCATGGTCAGGCCTTGTTTATTTATCTGCTGGAGAAATCTCATCAGCGAGTCACTCGGCGTGGGTTTGGCCTTCTCAAGCATCATCATCGTGTGTAGGGCTTGACCTTGGTATAAACCCTCAGAGCCCTGAAGAAAGCCACTGCTTGTCCCAGGCACCGACCCATATGTGCATGCACTTAGCCTCCAAGTCACTGGAGACTTTTCACTTCTATGTTTGGGACACTGCCCAAGCTCCTTGTATATGTGTGAGAGCTTATGTGTGTGTGATTCAAAAATCCAGAAAAGCCACAGGACGGATTTTCAGGGGGATGCCTGACCAACTAACAAACACAAGTAAAGATACAAAAAAAATGCACTCACAACCAAAAACTAACTTTCTCAAAATGTCTTTTCCTTTCTCCTCATTTCTTTCTGTCTCGTATTCTGTCTAACTTCTGTCCACATCCAGTCTTCTTTTTTGAGCCAACTTGTCCTTCCTGTATGTATATTGAATTTGATGAAAGAGAGAGAGGAGAACTGAAAAGCTACCGAAACCCTTCTGTTTATGTTGAAATATGCAAATCTTGTAAATACTTAGCCGGACCCCAATAAACGATATGCAGTGTACTTGCCAGTTACCCATCGTCACGTGACAATATCTCAGTGGCTGCAGTCCAGAAAGACCCCGTGGTGTGAAAAGAGATCCCCCTCTCTGTGTTTCCACATCCTTTTTTCCTACCCAAAGGAATTCCTAATTTGAATTAGGTATTCATGTTGCCACTAGACAGAGGGACACACAGTGTGGTCTAGTGTATGTTTCTAAATACACAAATTCAGTTTGCAATGGGAAATGGAGATATGAAAAATATAACATTGCTTTGCTGAAATGCCAATATCAGATTTATGTAGTGCATAAATGTAAACATTCATATATGCATAGGCTGTGTAGGCATCTCGCTCAACTGATGTATGTGAAATGAAAAGTATCTGGGGCATGACCTTTGATTCATTCTATATGCCCTCAAGTAAAGACCCTAAATCTTACTCCCATAACCCCCTGCTTGCTTAGAGGCAATATGTGTCATGGGAAGAATAGGAGATCATTAGAAATAAGGCAATATTATTTTTCTTCCTGCTACCATGTATCGATAAACTCCAGCGTTTATCAAAATGAAGAGGGAGGAAGTGATATATCATTATCTGAAAGGCATGCCACATCAGCTGCTGATGCTGTGTAGGCAATCCTCTTAGGCCAAAAGGTAGCTTTATTTATTGGACCTCAACCCTGTGGCTGTCACAACATCTGCTAGCAGAAGATGTATCGGCACACCCTTGTTCACTTATGATTATTACTGATCATCTGCCCAAATGACTTATCAATAAAGCGGAGGCCGAGCAGATAATTTATCCGTATGGTTCTGTCAATATCAAGTTCAGAGTCAACGGCCTTAAAAGGATAAGGGGCCTTGGATGTCAGGTGATGGATTGCCATACAAGGCCCCCATGAAAATATGACCCTTTTAATAAATTTGCAGAATCTTGCTCTCTCCCTCCCTCCTCCACCTCCCTTTGCATTCCTCTAACTCTGTTTTTCATGAAAGTGAGCTTCTTTCCCAAGGTTTGTTTGCTGACTAAATGCAAACCTCACCTTGTAATATCATTTTCTTACGGGGAAAAGACTTCAAACGACTCCACCGTCAAACCTATGAACACAACTACTTGATCCACTCATTTGTACCAAGTGTCAAATGTGTGACACCTAGACCACACGGGTCTATGCAAGCCCTGTGAATCATACAGGACATTGAAATGATGAGACAAGTCTGTCCGGGGTCAATGTAAACCCTGCCAGGATAATTCACTGTGGCATTCTCTTCATAAATCACGCAAAGACTCTTAGGACATACGGGGTCAATGCTCGTTCTGTAAATATCAGCGGTTTGTATTTGTCAAGTGGCCGTGACTTTTCAGAGTCGTACAATAGTTCTGAGTGTTTGCCTTCCAAATCTAACCTTTGTGCGCTAAGCTCTATCTCACCAACAGTTCTCAGTTCCGTCACAGGCCGCACCCTGCATAGACGCATCTGGATGTAGGGTTGGGTAACAGTGTTGGTTTTAGCACGGTGTGATAAGTGTCAAGCCAATCTGATCTCTCCTTTTTCTCTCAGACAATGGCATCTCATGCATTCCTTTGGCATTGGTTTCTTTGGCTTTTACTAATGAACTGTATAATTTTCTCACATTAAGCTTCACACCAAAGTGGAGATAGCGATAAGGAATCAAACAGTGATTATATATGTAATAACCTTCTAGATCAGCTAAGACAGAGAAAGAAGGCAAGAGAGAGAAAGTTTTCTATCAGCACTCCCCTTGATGTTTGCCTTGGCCAAAGCACCTCAAGTTTTCCGCTTATAAAAAGCATCATGAATCTATTCTATCTAATGGATGCCCAGCTTCCTGGTATTTAGCAGTGCAAATTTCTACCCTGCTTTCTTCTCCTCCTGCCTTAGTCTTCCCAACTCCCTACTTAAGCCTCTGTGAGCAACCTCATTGTTGAGGCATGTTTTTAAGAAGTCATAGTGCTAGTCTTGTTTTGGGTCAGCTGTCAAGGCCGCTATCTCTGGGAAGTCCCGAAATAGCCCTATTTTACACCATCTTAAAGGACAAGCCAGAGAAAGGACTTGGAACTACAACCAGGCACCATCTGACTTGATGCTAAAAAGCAGACAGAATCAGACGTGTATCCTTAGTCAAACAATCTCTAACAGATCCTGGCAGGAAAGTGTAAAAGGTTTGTTATCAGGGAGTTCAAATGATAGCAAGAGACCTCAGAGTAAAAACACTGGAGACTTGATATCCCCATTTCTGTTTCTTCCTTTTTTGGGCAGTCGTGTGCTTTCATTGATTGTAAAGTGTTCCGATCAGATTTGCCAGTATCTGGGAGTCAAATGAGTCAAATCCATTTGTTGAGATCATGTTATGACACGATGGTTAGATCCTATTTTAAAGGCTCCAGCAATGAGAAACAGAGCCTCCCCTTCCATTTTTCTCTTTTTTCTTCTTTTTCGCTCTCTGACACAAATACACTTTCTCTGCAGTTTATTATTCAACATGACCCACAGTCAAAGACCGCTTCCTCTCTCATCTATACGTCAAAAAGATCAATAACCCATCCAGGACATTGCCACCACAATGAAATCCTGTCAATGTGCCAAGAAGCTGCAAAAGTTCCCAATAAATGCGTAGCAAAACTTTCAATTTGTGGCTTTCTTGGTGTGGCTCTTGCAGCCAACGGGTTGTCAGTCAGGGCCCTGGTTCAAAAAGCCCTGAGGTTTGTTTGCTGCTGGTTCTTTTTGGAAACTTGCGGCTTTGTGACATCCGCAGCCATCCATTGGGCCGTGTTGCTGTATTGCCTCATATTATCCAGAGTTGAGGAGAATTGTTTTTGGCAACAGAATGCCAACATTTTCCTACGGTGCAAACCTCCAAGTGGGGCCCTCTTCTTCTCCTCGTGCCTGAGGATGATGATGAACAAGGTTGTAAGGTATTCCTCTAGTTGCTATAGTTACTTACTCAGCCTTCTGATTGGTAACTTGTATGACTATAAGGGTCATTCTATCGAGGTTTGAATTGAGCTGTACATGTAAAAACCACCGCGTATGCTTCATGGCCCAATTCAGAAAACCCTTTCGGGGCCTTTCTGCTGTTTTTTCATGTTAAATGAGTTCAGGAAATAAACTGAGTGGGATTTTGCTCCGTCATGTGTTTTAAGCTGTGACAGGTCTTGTAAAAACAACGAGGCAGTCCGCACTGAGTGTCTCTCCCCGTGTCGTGTTTTCTTTTGTCCGTTTGGTCATCACAGCATGTCAATACGAATGGTGCTAAAGTGGTGTTGAAAAACTCCTGACTCTGTCCAATAACAAAAGCTGCGCTATGAAACCCTAATAATGGTGGGGTTTTCCCTCCCTCCTAGTGTGAAAGCACACAGCACAGACATAGTGAGATATACACACACACACACACAGTCACATACACAAACACGCACATTTACGCATACCCTAATGAGGGTCTGGACAGCTCTTGGTGGAAGGATTCTGCAGGTGGCTGCACTTTCATCAAGCTACAACTGGATTTGTTTATGTTTGAGGTCATATGGGCCAGAGAGAGAAGTTTGTATGCCCAGACACACACTTACACTCACTTTCTAATTACCCTCGCTTCAGTGTTTTCTCTTTTCCATAAGACATATTGACATGTCAGCATTCAGCAGTCTAGATACAGAACAAATGGACAATTTTACCTCTCCCTGTGTAGTGGAAAATCTATCCCTCTCAACATAGGCCAGTCTCTATTTGGACCTGTCTCACCGACACAAAGTAAAAGTCACTTTGAGATGATGGTGACACATGCAATAAATCATAGCGCTGCCAGTCAGTGGCCAATCACATTTTCCTTCCCTAATTAATAGCTTATTTATTTACTTGGCGGGGTCCTTCTGCAAGGCTAGGTTATTCTGTGTGTATTTCTGTCTGTGTATGTTTGTCTGGTATGTGTGTCAGTGTATGTGTATGTGTGTGTGTGTGTGTGTGTGTGTGTGTGTGTGTGTGTGTGTGTGTGTGTGTGTGTGTGTGTGTGTGTGTGTGTGTCTGCATACTGTATCCCAGTGTTGAAAGAGCGTCTCCACCTGCCTTTGTGTTACAGTTATTGTCATCATTGCACAAGCCCTTGCGTTTCACCACTGGAAACCCTGTTAACCGCCAATTTTTAAATTTTACTTTTAGCAAAGAAAAGCTCATTGGATCACATTTAAACAGAAGACAAACAATTTGGATTAAAATTGCACGGAATTCAAAGCCAAGAAGCTTTACAATTAGCATTTTCCTGACAGTCAGCTCCGTGTTTCTAGACCCAAAACTGAGGTTTGGACAATAGAAAGCCCACACAGTCCCGACCCCCCACCTGAAGCTGAAAAACATTAAGGAATCAGTAAAACCACTCATGTCTGCTTGCATGTTGTCCACAGTTTTAGGTTACTCTTGCACAATTCGATACACACACATATTTACACTTGGCATGTAGCTGAATAGAGCAGGGGGAAAGTCCAGAAATTGTCCTATGGTTGTTGAACGCCTGGTAGCATTTTAGAAGACCCAGCCAAGCTGTTGGTTTTGTAAACTGTTGCAGCTGGTCTTGTGCATTACAAGAAAGGGGAAGTGTGCTCTCTTTCTCTCTCTCTCTCTCTCTCTGTCACGCTCTCTTTCACATTCTCACTCTCTCTATTTCACTATCTGCTCGTCTACTCTATTGCCATGTTTAAAGTTCACAAGCACATTTTTTTCATAGAGCAGACACATTAACCTAATTTATCCTTCTCTCTACTAAATAGTCTTACTGAAATCCTTTCTACTTTACCCAACAGAGAATACTCCATATTCCCTGGAATAAATAAGTAAATAAAAAACAGAGAGAAATACATTAAAAAGTTTGTTTTTAGTCAGGTTTTTAGCCATTTTGCAACCTGCCTCTCTTGATCATTCAAACCAGCACATCAGCATCCGTGGCTATTTTTGCACCTTTTCTTTCAGTCTCAGAAATACAGTATATACACATACACACCCTAACACCAGAGGCCAGAGTTCTTATCTATTAATAAATTAAACTCCATGCAGCAACTTAACAACATTTTTAAAGAATTTAAAGAATCCTGCTCATACTTAAAATCACTTGTACGCACTTTATTAACAACTATTTGCTTTCTGCACCTGTCATGAACATAAAATGCAGACAATGTGAATTTAGAATAATGATGACACACTATGATGTACTATATATTTACTATATATTATGACCCTGTATGAATGTCATACAGTGTCATAAAATTTTGATAAAAAGCTATAGACCACACTCCTTAGCTTTGTTTCTTCATTTGTTGATTCATCATGGACAGACGTTTCATAAGCACTGCAGTTCACCACTTACACAGTTGTATTTTGCAGTTTTTCAAAATAGGGGTGCTACAGTTACAAGTCAAAAAGAATGGGACAAATTTGATTGGCCTTAAAGTAGACGACATCTCATGTGACATGTTTATTATTGCCTTGTTTGAAACTGATTTCAGGGAGAGGATAGTTCTGTAAAGGTTTAGATGATGTGTAAGTAGGCTGACAACACGGTTGTAAGTATCTGTGGTGTAATTGTTTCCATTTGGTGAGGCTGATAAACAGATCCCTTGACAGCTTAATGTAGGAAACCATGGTATACGGTACATGAGTGCACATGTGGCCCATCGGGTTCACTAGTTTAGTGTGAGGAGAAAAAGAAAAATTGAGGGTGAACTTCTGTGTCCTGCTATGTTTCCAGGTAACTGCTTTGTGATAATGAGGAGTAAATAGTCTTTACGGACAAACTTATGGACACCTTTATCTAGACCAAGGGTACTCAAATGCAAGTCTTAAATGTCCACATTCAAATGTCCACAGTGTCACAGGCCCAGAAAAAATTGATTAAACAGCTACTACTAGTTGAATCCTTAAGTTCCAAAAATTCCAAAATTATGTACACAAAAGACACATCTGTAATAATAGGAAAAATGACACCTTCATACTTTAACTGCTTCAGTAGAAAAAGTATGACGGCCAGGCAGAGACAGTCACCTAAGTACTCACTAGTTAGTTTGGTGTAGTAAGTTTTTCACTATATGCATAGTAGAAAATAATGATTCCATTGATTTAAAAATTATCTGCTGGTAGCTTGAAATGACTACTCCAGCTGGTGAACTTTTGTACCTCTGAGCTTTGGGGACAAAATTGTTAAAAATGTGCATGTTTTGTGTCATAGTGGTGTTTTATCCCTCTTCAAAATGGCCACTTTAATTGCAAATAAGGCAAACTGGTCTCATGCTTTCCCAGGTAAAAAGAAGCCTACTCATTCTTAAACATGTTTTTCATAGTTACTTGCATTGGCTAGTTTTGAACAGGATTTTTCACTTTTTTAATTCAAGCTTTTAATTCTGATCTTTTTGCTCACTCTGACTAATGGCAGCTAAAAGGTGTGTGTGTGTGTGTGTGTGTGTGTGTGTGTGTGTGTGTGTGTGTGTGTGTGTGTGTGTGTGAGAGAGATAGAGAGAGAGATGTGGAGGCAAATGTGAGCGCACACATCCACAAGTTCATACATACAATTCATAATCACTTCCTGTGAATTGAAGCCTTGTATAGAAAGGTGCATAAAAGAAGTTGCTGTATGCCAAAATTCAGAGAATAGCTCCACAGTTTCCAAGTCAGATTCCAAAGCAGATAAATGTCTCTTTCCCAATCATGGTGGGCCATACTGGTTTAGGAAATACAAACTTTAATATGCCAGCTCTAATATAAAGGCCAGTCTTGTCACAACACCCAAACAACAAACCTACTGTTAAAGGGCAGATGGGGAGGATAGGGAGCAGGAAAAGGGAGGCTCAGATATGCTGCGTGTCTGCTTGAGGAAGTTTTATAAGCCTAATTTCACTTAAACTCAGTAAAGTACCACGCCGATCCCCCACCCTACCTAAAACTGCTCTGAAAACAGTCTTCATCTCTTCTTTGATCCTCAGTTGCCATCAATGGGCTTCAGAGAGGCAGAGAAAAAGACAGACGGACGGAGAGACACTCTGGGCTACCATTATATGTGAAATGCCCCCTCATTGCAGCAGAGCAGCCTCATCTCTTCATCATTCCCCCACTTCCTTCATTTCCTCTGGCAGACACTGGGAGCATTCTACCACCCATCTGCCCCCAGTAAATATTGCTTGAAGGCTTAATTATACAGATACTCACAGACACACACAGAAACATTCTCAGCGAAATTTCCTGCAATGCTGAAACGGAGAATTAACGTCAAATCTGTGGGGCATTCATTCATCACAGTGGGTGTGTGTGTAGTGTTATGTTTGCGTCTGTGTGTGTTTTTGTGACCTCTCAGTCCATTATTATATCCCTCTGGTTACATTTGTAGCCCAGAGGGTCTGTGTGATGAACTGTGAACACCCTGTGCTCATGTCATCAAACGGCGACGGTCACAAGCCACAGCTGAGGCCCCGTGAAGCGCAGGAATCAATATTTTCTCTTAATGATTTAATAAACAGATTTTCTTCTCAATCAAATAAAATTGTGGTTCTTGCTGCATCATTTTTGAACAACAGTGTGGGTTTTGGTATCATTAAGCATTCTACAAATGTGTGACTTTTTGTTTTTTTCGTTTTTTGCTGCAGATGATGAATGACCATGAAGAAGCCTCCCCTGACAGCTGCGTCAAAAAGGTAGGACAGTTATACCTGCGTCTACTATTTTACCAATCCTGTCTCTGTACCTTTGTCCTGTGTGACATTGCTCCCACAGGGTTTACCTACACATCAGAGGTATACAACTCCTTGCTAGGGGGAGGTAATAAAGTGGAAATTTGTAGCAAGCACAAAAAGTAGGACTTCTACTCTGGCTGCATTTGTGTGTCTGTATTCGTAAAACGAACAATGTTTCCACTCAAGTCGTCTGGCTCAGCTTAAACACATATACTATACATATCTTTACACTTGCACCCCCAGTTGAATATTTGTTTTAGAGTGCTTCCACTTACAGCTGTCTGGCCATTTTGGTAAATAAATGCATTCAAATATCTGAGGCTCACCTGACAGAGATTTTCGCCTGTAAATGCTAAAACGTCTGCACTTTTTGCTATAGATATATTAATACAATGGAATATTTTTTAGTATGAAATTTGCCAAGCTTTCTAAAAAAAACTTCAGCACGGCATACATTCGATTAAGGTCATAGATTTAAAGCTTGAATGAATAAATCATCTGTTTCACACTGGATTCATTGGCAAGTGTTTCACTAACTTATAAGCTTTGCTTATCATAGAAAACAATGATCTGCAATCTAGGAAACCCTCTCCACTTCGACCGATACGTGCCATTGACCAGTCACTGACCACTTCATGAGGTGATAAATTTACCGAGGAGGCTGGGCAGTTTGTTTTTACGGCCAGTGTTGCCGGGTCAAGACAGGACAGCAAAGAGTTCATGTCCATCTAATTGTCCATGAAAGAACAATGGCTGCTGCAGAAGAATGACTGAAACCATGCAGGTGCAGCTCGAAATATGTGGCTGGAAATGGGACAGCAGTGAATTATGTGGGGTTTTTACTTTTTCTGTTTTAAGCCAGTATTTCAAATACTAAAACCTACTACTACTTTCAAATAAAAAACCTACCTGTGGGTTTTGTCCTCAAAATGTGACATGCAGTACTCATGGACTTTGATTAATGTTGGTTGACAAAATAGACCTAAAAGCATTCATTAGGTCAGCTGAATGGCGTGTTGTGCATGTTGCCAACTTGTTCTCATGTGCTATGGATTTAGTTATCAAAGAAGTTAGAACTGAGATTTGGACGTTGTCTCCAAAGTTTGCAGATGCCTTTTGTGTTATCTTACATGAAAGGATGGTCAAAACATCAGGAGCAGAACTAATGGTGGACTACTTTTCCATACAAAATCCAGCTCCCCTTAATAAAAGCAGTGTGTGAGAGGAGAGAACATGTTAACGTCGCCTTGTGAGCAACCTAAACAAGACGTATTTCACCTAAAATCTCTTTTGGCGTAATTGACAATTATGATCAATTTGGCCCTTAGAAAAATAAAATCACATAAATTTCCTCATTTGCATTTCAGGTCAAGGGTCTTGTTGTTGTACCCTCTATAAACAGGCAGGCATGCAAATCACCGACTGCTTGGTTGATTTGAAATCCTACATTAGTCAATGAGCTTATTTTAAGAGTTAACCGCAGGTGGTTTGGGCTGTTCCCTGTTCCCCACATGTTCGTACAATGTGGAAAAACCTAGAAGGTTTTATAAACTACCTAACCACCTTCCATATGAGAGTGGCCCGTGCAATCCACTCTGCATGCACAAAGTTTTATATGCTCACAAGTACATAGGCACAAATACACGCATACAGTACTGAAGGTGCACAGATTGGAGCATAAAGTTGTAATACACACTCTCAGGCTCACACAGATGAGAGAACACAGACATAAAGTACACTTACATACAGTATGTAAAATCAAAAAACAGACACACACACAAACACACACAAACACACACACACACACACTGGCCACATCTCATTATGCAGAGTGTGAGTTGCGGTGGGCCCTCATCGGGCGGTGGCAGACCACATGCCTGTTATGAATATGAATGAAATTATGCATGAGCCATTCCTTATGACATGACTCATTCATCCACATCGTGCAGTCACACACAAACACAGGGCACGGGCGCACACACACAAATGCACATATGCACGTAAACATTGACTTCTCCTGCCTCCACCATGTCATTACCATCGTTATGCTTGATTAAGGCAGAATGTTAATTGAGTTGTAGCTGGTGAATAAACTAGTTCACTGCTGAAAGGTGTGTGTGTTTGCATGACTGTGTGTGTTATTAGTTCTCATTTGTTGCTTCGCTTTACATTACAGTAAAACAGATCTGTTGCTGTGTTTATATACCGTACCTTATATTTTATATGGAGAGAAATATCTACATGCAACTACAGCACAGGTTATTGAGTTGATGTAAACAGATTCGTTTCATATAGGCAGGCTGCCAGCCCTTTTACAAAACAGGCAGACAAGATGAATGGATGGATGAGATGAGATATATAAGCACTGGAAGACATAAAGAGGACTTACTTTAGCTTCTTTCTCTGTTTGATTTATTTCAGGAGGCACTGACATAGATATTTGATGTAATGGAACACTTTGGTAACCTCATCAATACATGTCAGTGTAACATAAATAAATGTTACCGCTGTCACACACAAACCCCATGTTTGACTCAAGATAAGTATTTGGTACTCAAAAGACTTTTTGGTTGAGTTCACTGCTAAACCACCAGAAATATACCAGACAATGTGTAGCTACACTGCACTGATAAACTCTACACTCATGCTGATGTACTCTTAAGTTGAGAAGAGCAGGATTTATGATTGAAAGAGCCAGAAGCTACTACTTTTAGTTGTTTTATGGTATTTTATTTTATATAATTTTTATCAATAAAGCACTTTTCATAAACCCAAGTTACAAAGTGATTCAGAGAAGGCAGTAAACTAAGATCAACAAAATATAAAATCATTAGATTTTAAGATAGATTTGATTATAACTGATTCCAGTAATGTACAATAAAAGAAGAAACATTAAAAGAAAGAAAAAACTGAAATAAAATTAAGGTAAAAATTTTTAAAAACTCAAGTAAAATAATGATATTATCTCTGATGAAAAGCACATTTTAAGACCAGAATTTATTGTACCCTTAACGTAATATTGTAGTCATTATAGAAACGTGGACACCCTTGCCACGCATTGACACATTCAAATTAACACAGGTTCATTTTACGTTGCTGAGTCAGTCTGAAATGAGTGTAAAGGCAAGTGGGGGAGTCAGGGTTAAGGCGAGGGATAAAACAGAAGCAAAGATGTTATTGTAGCTTCTCCAGCCCACTTACTGAAAGCTGCCCTGAGCTTTCAGCTGTACGTGTGTGTGTGTGTGTGTGTGTGTGTGTGTGTGTGTGTGTGTGTGTGTGTGTGTGTGTGTGTGTGTCTGTGTGTTCTTAGTCCTTAGATTCATATCCTGCCCTTGCTTAGACATGGATAGAGCCATATTGGCTTACACACAGGCTCACATAAATACACATGCATCTTCACACCCCACCCACAGACAGAAAATAAAGGGATCTGTTATCTGAATCCCCTCTCTGCTTACTTCATCCATCCTCCTCCACTCATTTCATCCCTCGCTCTTTCTCAGCAGGCAGGATGGTGTTGTTGGAGCTATAGATTGCTATCAGAGGCTATTGGTGATAGGATCAGGGATTGTTTGGTTTGGTTTGGTCCATCCATACAAAATAGGACTATCTGTCTGTTTAGCTGTCTAGGCCCTGCTTACGTATATTCTCATTCACACAGTGCACTTACACTTAAGTCTGTGTGTGTGCGTGTGTGTGTGTGTGTGTGTGTTGTGTGTAAGTTAATAGGATATTGGAGGACTTGTGTTTCTTTTTGGATTCCTTGGATTTAAAAGTGGTAGCCAGATAGGGAGCAGGGGAAAAGAAGACAGCCTATGTTCTGTGTGTCTGGGTGTATTTGTGTGTGTGGGTCTGTGTGTGTGTGTGTTAATCCTCATCTTCAGAAGAGGGCTGCTGTCCATCCCAACGTGTGTAAACACTCCTGCAGATCAGATGGCAGATAATGACTTCCAGATAGACACCCTCCATTCAACCAGCAGAGAAAATCAATGAGCACTGATTGCTTTTTTCCCAAGACGACCATCTCCTCCCTGAAGGCTACTATCTATCTGTCTCTCTTTCTGTCTCTTTCTCTCTCAATTTCTCTGTCTCTCTCCCCAATCCCCATTCATGCACCTCTCAATACCGCAGAGATTGAATCAATTCATGCTGCTTTTCACAGGGGATTTACTGTGAAAAGATACAGCGGAATATCTCTTTAAGACGATCAAGTCTCTGTTACTCTGTCTGTGTCGCTCTTCCTCTCTTATTTGTCTGAGTGAAGGTGGACATGCTTGCCTAACATATTTCTCTTAGTAGTGATAATAGTGATACATGTCTTCCTTTTTATGTTTGATAGAGATGTTCTTTCATGTTCTTTTATTCAAATTCTACCATCTGTTATTGTTCTGTCTGCATCATGATGCAAATTATGCAGATATATGTGTTTTAGATACGGCATTAGTTGTAAAAGGGAAAAGGATAGGGGTTGATATGCACTCTGACCTATAAGTAGATTTTTCCCACTCTATGTTGAAAGACTAAGGAGCCAAATGGGGGTCAGCTGCAGTTGTGATTCTATGGGTGTGTATGTGCATGCACTTGTATTTGAATATCTTTCTTTTCCTGTATCAAGCTGGGGAATTGAGTCTCTAAATACGCTAGCTAAATGACCCTAAATGTATGAGGGCTATTATGTGGACAGAGGGAGGCTCATGGGTCACAGAAGTGATCTAGTGCTTCGGGCCATAGTTAACCCCCCGCCAACAGTACCACACTCCACATCCCTCCCCCTGCTTTAATAGGCTCATGATTGATTGATAATTATGATAATTTGTTTGAAATGATTATCTGGATATTATAATCACTTGCTACCCCAGTGCATCATGTGGGCAAGTCATTTTTCATAATGCCGAACGTCACAAATACCCCCTGGTTAGAGGGGTGGCTCTCTGAATGTGTGTGTGTGTGTGTGTGTGTGTGTGTGTGTGTGTGTGTGTGTGTGTGTGTGTGTGTGTGTGTGTGTGTGTGTGTGTTTGTGAATGTTCTGTGTGTATGGGGGTGTGAATGCCCAGTGCTTGGCAATGGGCTCCCCAGGGCCATGACTTGACTTTTTAGTGATGAGCCCAAAGAGCAGGAATTGGCCTGAAGAATGGCATAGATACTTTACATGCATGCACTAATAGATGGATATAGTGCTGAAACAAGTAGTTAAATAATCTGTTTAAATTAATCCACAACAATTTTGATAATTCAGTAATTGTTTCAGTCATTTATCCAGCAAAATTTCAAAACATTTGCTGGTTCAAGCTTCTGAAACACAGGAATTTGCTGGTTTTCTCTTTATATGGTTGTAAATTGAGTGTTATTGGGTTTTGTAATGTTGGTTGGAAAAAAAAAGAAATTAGAAGAATTCACTTTGGGTTCTTGAAAATTGTGATGGACAGTTTGATCCATTTTATTTCATTTTATACAATAAAATAAAGAATTAGGAATTAATCATCAATGGAAATAAATGTAGACCAGTAGATTGATTAATGACTTAATGATGATATGGGTCTCTTTCTTCTGCTGGGCAGGGTTAAGTTTTAATGGGCCCTGACTGACAGTTTTCATTTGGCTCCTTAACCTGCCCCTTCACCCCTCACCCCCCCCCACCCAGCATCACCACCGTCACCGCGCTCATCCTCATCCCCCTTCAAAATATACACCACCAAGTCCTTCACTGTGTCAGGTTCAATCAGGAAAAAAGTGGTGACCAAAGTGCTTTGAAACTGGAGGCTGATCTTCCACGTAGTCTTTTCTTGTAGGTTATGGAGAGATGGGGAGTGGTCCCTTGCAGACAGACAAATAAGCAGAGATTGAGCTCACATAGTCAAAATCATGTATGTCGAGGAATGTTTGGATTCTAGGGCAGGATAATCTTTCAAGCCAACCTTTTGCCTCCTGACATCGTCCTTTTGACCAAAGATTTGTGGTGGAGTATTCTTCGAATGTGTCTGTAATCCCCGACTACAGATTCATATGTCCAGACTTTGGTAGCCAATAGCGTTGATCTCTGGAAGGTCACATGGTTCAGACAAAGTCAGGGTTGTTGGAGAGGAGGTGGGGAGTAGGAGGAGAGGTGAAAACAGAAAGAAATGGTCTTTCTCTCTCTCTGTCTGTCTTGTCTGTGGGAACTGTCCTAGCTATGGTTACTGCAGAATGCTGTTATTATGCCTTGTGAGGAGCATTCACTCAAAGGCCTCTGCTGTGTGTCACTGCGTTCATGTATGTGTGTGTGCGTATATGTGCTAGCCGAGTGTCTAAGTGCCACTTTTAACTTGCAGTGGCACTTTTAACTTGTGTATATGTGTGTGTGTGTGTGTGTGTGTGTGTGCGTGTGTGAATGTGCACGTGTGTCCGTCATGTTTGTGTGTGTGTGGGCCTTGACTGACGCATCTCTGTGGTTATCGCAGATCAAAACCTGACGTCACATTGGAGTGAAGCGCTGGGAGAGGAATTCAAGTGGGAATGAAAGAAAGAAAGAGTAGAACAGATAGAGAGGGACAGAGCGAGGGGGCGGAGGAGAAGCACGAGGTGATCGGAGGCACTTTCACATCAGCTGGCTCCCTGACCTCTCTCGCTCTCCCTCTCTCTCTCTTTCTTTTCTTCTGCCTTTCACTCTTTCTTTCCTTCTCTCATCCCTCTCTTGCAGTCTTTGTCTCTCTATAATCTCTCTCTCAGTGGCCATTCCCACCACATTCTCTGGGGTCACCCAACAAAAGAAGGAGGGCGATAGTCTGACAGTTGCAGGGTCTGTCATATGAGTTTCCTCACACACACACACACACACACACACACACACACACACACACACACACACACACACACACACACACACACACAGACAGACACACTCACTTTCACACATTTGTTTTTACTACTCTATATGGGGACATTCTGTTGTTCCCTATTATAACCCTCTCCACTACATGCCTAAAGAAACAAAACTCCACTCAGAAATACTTCTGGGTTTATTTTGTTGTGGAATTATATACTTTTGTCACTTTGTGTAATGTTTTCTTGTCAAACACTGGCCTAGAAGAAGTGTCTTCACATTGGAATATTTTGCAAATGCTAAGGTGGTGCAGTTGTACCAGGGTTCACCATTTTTTGATTGCACCCAGCATTCAAATCCATTGCAAAAGACCCACAAACAGTACGCTAACTATGCCACACTCCGTAGTGTGTAAAATTCAAAATTACTTAATAAAATATCCTTCAACCGGAACGACCATATAGGTCGTTTGTCCCTACCCCCTGTTACAACCCATAAGAGCATGTCCTGAAACAGTGCCCCTACAGCGGCAGGCATACCAGACCTCCGTCACCCCAACTTCATTCTAACGCAGACTTTGTCGCTCCATATACTACGTCACCTGAATTACTCCTTTGCCCCCCCCCCAGATACACACACGCATACACACACACACACACACACACACACACACACACACACACACACTGTCTGTCTTGTCTATCAAGAAAGCAGCAAGTCTATTAAGGCATACAGAGTGCACGCAAAGGGCCGGCTGGTCAAGCACTGGTGATAATAACATGACGACCCACATGGCGTTGCCACGGAGACCTAGAAGCCAGGGGGAGGCGGAGAACAAAAGTTGTGTGGTCCTGCTCGTCAAAAATACTTTCACGTGTCAGGCATGGGAGATAAAGGTTCATCTGTGCGTGAGAACTGCTGGGTGCATATGAAAGTCTGCATCACACGGGAGAGTTTTTCTTTTGTGTTTGAAAAGTCCTCTCTCGCACTGTACAGGTCTGCCTTTTAGAGTCATTTTTAGCTGTTGCAGCTAAGAACGTCTTGCACAAAATCTTTACATTTGAGGCACCTCAGAATATCTCACAAGATATGTTAGTATTTTGTCATTTAGGCATAGGGATTCATTAATCAACCCAAAAGGAGGAAAGGCAAAAAACTGCCAAAGAAACAGAGATTGCAAAAGATATAGCAAGATGTTGGCATGACACAGTGTCTGTAGATAGACAGAAGATGGAGTTAAAGCAATAGAGTGAGCGTCAGTAAAGATGGAAACCCTCAGAGGGCAAGAGACAGCCGGAGGCAGGGGGGATGGGGGGGCATGACGGGGAGGAATGCCAGAATGCCCAAGAGAGGCAAGAACTGCCAGCCCAGTCACAGACACAGCCCGTCTGGGGAGGAGAGACAGAGAGTGGGGGAGAGAGCCTGGCCCCGCTAACACAAGGTCATGTGAAAAAAGATCCCCCTTTCTCCACCCACCCACCTACCCATCCATCCATCGATCCATCCATCCATTCTTCCATGTCTCCACACATCCTTCTGCCCCCATTGAATATTTTAGGTAAGAAAAACAAAAACAAGAAAAACAAAATTGTTCGGGAGGGAAAAAAGAAAAGAAGAGAATAGGAAAGAAAAGAAGGAACTCAAGGAGAGATAGAAGTGAAAGATGAGGAGACGGCGGGAGACAGTGGGAGTGTGTCTGGGCGTAACAGGTCTTAGGGGAGCTTTTAGCCACAGAGTGGTAAGTGAAGCGTGCCGTGTGTTGAGGCTGCTCTGGTTAACTGTCTTCAAGCTTCGAACGAGAGCCTCAAACTCATACATACACTTAGGCACGGGTATTCGTCTGTGCTTGTGTGTTTTAGTGTCTGTTTGGAGGGCCCCAAATAGACCAGAAAATGTACTGTTTTGTTCCAAAATTCACCAGTTACCTTCACAGCCAACTAGATTTTTA
Organism: Xiphias gladius; assembly: GCF_016859285.1. NCBI lineage: Eukaryota > Metazoa > Chordata > Actinopteri > Istiophoriformes > Xiphiidae > Xiphias > Xiphias gladius. The sequence goes on along the minus strand of NC_053417.1, from coordinate 11,246,683 downwards.
TTTTTTTTTAACTGCTACAGTACGTGCTGATCAATTTCTTTCATCAAAAGTTTGACCACTTTTTAGCTGGTTCAGTTCTCACAATACATTGGGATACGCAGGGTTTTTATGATCCCAGGCATGTCAGAGAAAATGTGCATTTGAAACAGGGTTAAAATGAATTTACCAAGATTTTATCCCTTTTTTTTGTTCTTAGTGTGTGCTTTGTGCCTGCTTGAATGCAGAATGGTGATTTTGAGATTTTAATGATTTTGAGTGGTTTTTGTTATGTAGAATTGTACTGTAAAGGTTTGTATCAGCAATGATGGTTTAAGAGGCAAGCACTCTTAACAGCTTTTAATGCGATTGCAATGTTGACAAAAATCTGTCTTTGCTCTGGCGGTATCTGTATCTGTTGCTGAAAATTAGGACAATCCATCCTAAAACACATTCTGAAAAACCTGGGTTTTTGTCCCCTCCATCCCTACTTTATCCATTATCCTCACTTCCTTTCCTCTCCCCCTCCTACCATCCCTCGCTCCTTCCCTCCGATCTCAGCCGAACAGTATGGTCTTTGACTGAGTCTTAATCTTCATTACAGGGCATTAGTCCACTGGGGAGGCCCTGTCTCGTCTCCCCACAGCGCAGCCTGGCACTGTCCCGCAAGGGACGTCCCACCACGGTACAGCACAGACACCCTGCCAACCCCCCTAGCCCCCCACCGGCTTCACCTTGGTCGCCCCTTCGCTCAAATGAACTGTTAAATAAACGGCAGACCTTAATCCACATGAAGGAGCGGGGGTGGAGGTGGAGGAGTAGGTGGCAATGCTGGTCTGGAGAAACAATAGAGCTGGCCCTGGACGCCTCCATTTAAAGCAACCATCAATCATACTCACCATGAGACTTCACTTTCTTTTTTTTTTTTTTGACGTAGATTTTATCATTAATGACTAAATCTAAGGGAATCAGAGCCACAGTAATCTGAGGCATGTGGCTCGGAACTCATATGTGGTCCGTGAGCATGGCCTAGTGTCTGTTAAAGCATATGTGTGTGCATGTTTGCAAGTATGTTGTCTTAAAACAAAAGGGACGCACAGACTATTTTATCTCGTTCTAGTTTCCCTTTTCTGCATTTGGCTTTTAACTGTCACATGACCTGTTGTCTCATTTAATACCCATCATTTAATACCCAATCAAATTTTCTCTCAGGTAAAAGGGCAGGTACATTTTTAACCACACAAAAGACATGCACATTCAGCTATATCAGCATATGACACCTTCACTGAGCTTGCTAACAAGGACAGTTGACTTTCTGTAAATTAGAAAATTAAACAGGATGGCTAATTGAGTAAACAAGCATCAGGGCCATCACCCCTAATTAAGTGATTACAAGGAAGAGCACACTCAGTGCTAATTAACGCACACACAAACACATGCACAGACACGTGTGAGGACATGGAGAATTATCTGCTAGAGAAACAATGATTAGGCCGAGGGGGGGATCCCAGGAGAGGCAGGCAATGAGAAGGGATCCCAAACACACACACACACACACACACACACACACACACACACACACACACACACACACACACACACACACACACACACACACACACAGCATCATCCCAAGAGAGGGGTTTTCTGTGTCCTAGTACTAATTCATAGTGGATAATCCTTTTATTCAGCTAACAACATTGAAACTGATGGGAACTGCAGTCACAGAGAGTGACCTGCATTCGGCTGATACAAACCTTTATAGACAAAGCCTGTGGCCTGGACACTAAAGGAGACAGCGATCTAAGACAACATGCAGATATGTTAGGTGAAGGCTCAATTTAGATGCAATTACACCTCCTTTCTTTTTCAGTGGTGATTATTGTCTCAAGCAATAGACTTTCACAGAAAATTGAATACCCAAATGTAATATTCCAATCAAATATTTGCATATATTTACATATTTTGTTGCGCTTCTTCATTCCGCTACGTTAACACCAAAACCCATTTCATTTTTCCACACTCCATAGGAGTACACCATACACTGGGAGTCAAGCCTGCTCTAATCGCATCCGTGACATTTCAGATCGAGATGCTCATATGAGGATATTATCATAGAAAATGTTTCCTTGGGGAGAATTATCCAGAACATTAACCATGGAGTCAAAGCCCAATTCTCTTTGGGGAATATAATAGCATGTATATCACATGATTTATACTCATATAAACTATATCTACTCAAACATTTATTTGGATATTAATGGCTTTTGTACGGGGAAAAGGGATTCTGCCGTGAAAATACAAAAAGGCCACAATTAAACTGTACCGATTCAAAATAAGTTCTTTTGGATGCAAAAGCTAGATTTAATTTCACACAAAAAGAGATTATCACATGTTCTCATAACTCATTTTCAATCACCTGTTTTTCCTTAATGCACAAGGTCAGATGTAATATTTTTCCTGAGCGTACAGAATTTTCACAACAGAGCACAAAAGCAGATCAGCTTGGCTTAAAATCCACTTACAATGAAAAAAAATGCATTAATTAAGAATCGCTCCGGGGATGGAGTCTAATTATTTTTGGAGCAGAAAAGATTTTCCGTGTTGGTCAGGATAACCGTAGTGTGGTGTTATCTGCTAACAACAAGGCCAGCCCTTCTACTCCCCTACCGGCACCATTGTGAGGCTGATTTAAGATCCCCAGCTAATGGGCATACCTGCCTGACAAACATGACTTCTTAGCAGGTGACTCCTGTCAAGTATGTCTGAAATAACAGGTAAATGAATTAGCAATAAAATGGACTTAGGGGTAACAGGCAGGGGTGCCTATTATTACCGCTCCTAATCACTAAAGAGATGCCATTCACTTGCCTTAAGAAGGCAGCATTTTTCACCGCTTGCTGGCCACCGGCCCCCTCAGAGCCACAACACATTTCTAATGGAAGGCTCTCTGCTTGAGCTCCAACCTCCTGAAAGCCCCCAACCATTTCTTTCTTTCGCTCTCTTTTCTCTCTTCCACCCACCCCCCACCCGCACCCACCCCCTCCTCCTCCCTTTCTCTCCTGTAAGATTATCAGTTTTGATTACCGTCGGCAACAGGCTCTTACCAGCGGTCGGAAGCGGCGTCTCACAGACCTGAAAGGCCCTCAGCAGGATGCAAGAAGCTTTTGAAATTATGGGGCTGGGCTCAGAGGGAAAGTACTCTGCACGCCGCTTCGTGGCCATTTAATCAACTCCTGACTTTTGATAGTCAAATAATGGCTAATTACAGTAGCACCTGCCCACAGGGTTAAAGGGTGGAATAGATTTAATGAGAGTAAGGAGGAAAAGGGACAAGCAATCGAAAGACAGCTTGGAGTAAAGAAAGACAGATATGTACATTATTATCTTCATGTCTCGCTGATTGGGTGCAATGAGTCGGTACATCCAGGGAAGCTCTTATGTGCCATCACCTCTTCCTCACAATTGGTTGTTTTTCTCACATATGGCACATGATTGACAAGGGTGGTATTATACAAGGTGAGAAGAATGTAAAGTTGAAAAAAGTAAGATTGACTTCGATTAATGGTTTGTTTGTTTTTTACAAATATAGATAAGCGCAAAAGTGCTAAAGGATGCTTTTCTGAGCTTCGTTTTTCCTTTTTTTGAGCACTGTGATAAGTGCTGTGGAATGGCTCCTCTAACATGAATGATTGTGTGGGTCTTTAAGAAGACAAGTATTCTCTGGAAATTGAAAAACAAGTCATATTAACTTTCATAACCCAGTTGACAAAATAATCATTTTATATGCACAGAGATAGTTCATAAATGACCGGAATTATTTTCTAATTAATAACTACGTAAAATTGCTCCCTTGGCACTCCTTCGTCAAACTGTGTATCTCTGTCTCCTTCTCCAGATCTCCAGGGAGGCGGTTATAGAGATAATGAGCGAAGAAGAATGAGGCTATTAAAGGGACAATTGGATAGTTCACACACCGTGTCTGGCGTCCTAAAACAAGATATGCTTGATAGAGCACACCCAAACACCCCTTTAAACACACACACACACAGCCCAGCTGGGGTGACAGATCAAAGCATATTAAAAATGACCTATGTGTCACTGCATTGATCTAAGGCCAGGTGGCACCCATACATGCAGGCTGAGCTGCTTGTTTGCTTTTTTACCCCCTCCTTCTTTCTCTCTCTCTCTCTCTCTCTCTCTCTCTCTCTCTCTCTGCCCCCTCCCTTTCTTGTGACCAGCGACAACTTAGTCCCAGCACTTTATTGTTCAGGCACAAAGGCTATGTAAAGACACGTCAGCGATTACAAAGCTGCAATGGCACAGCTCAATTACTCAAACGCTGCTGTGTACCACGCTGGGACACATGTGTTTGTAGGTGAGTGTGTGTGTGTGTGTGTGTGTGTGTGTGTGTGTGTGTGTGTGTGTGTGTGTGTGTGTGTGTGTGTGTGTGTGTGTGTGTGTGTGTGTGTGTTTTTGTGTGTGTGTGTTTGTGTGTTTGAGCGCGCGCGAAAAAGTCTGTGTACTCGAAGTAAGTGCATAGCCCATGTGAGATATTAACAGGATTGTGGCTGTGTCAGCAGCGCCGCACTGTGTTTTTAGACTTTCATGTTCCATTTATTTGACCCCTGGCCCCCAAACACACAGCAGCCTCATTTCTTTTCACACACACCTCTGCACTTTTGCACACAAACACACAAACACACACACACGCACGTGCAAACATCCTCGCATCCACAAGTACACCCATGCACACATCTTCTAATACTACAGAGTAATCAATTTCTCTCTCTGACCCTCTCCCTTTTTGTAATATCATAAACTATATTTGCCCGATCCAATCAGTTTGATTAATCATGGGCCAGACCACAGGCTTGAAATCAGATGACCAGAGCATTGTACCCCTCTCCTCACACATAAACACATTCACACATAGACACAAACACACACACTAGCGCTTGTGGGGAAGTATTTCCCCATAGACATCCTCAGTGTGACAGCACCATAAACTGGCCATTTATCAAAGTGTCCCCCCAGTACACGCACATACAAAGGCACTCACTCACACACATGCGCACACGCACACGTGCATGTGAAATAGTCCCAGAGCATTGTCTAAGTGGTGGCAATAGCTATTTGGTAGTGGCAAATTGTCATTTGTTCCTGCAACAATGCATATCTACTCCAACTCATCATCTTCCAAAATTTCTCCACCTGTTGACTGTGAAGCTAAGATGAGTTGTCAGTTAATAATACTATTATTTCTCATCCCTCAGTGGAATTATATCGCAATAATAGGACCGTATTGTAAAATTTAATGTTTAATGTTAATGTTTCAAAGCAATTTTTAAGTATAAAGTAAGAAAATAAATTATATTCCTGTTTTACATGTGTGTGGAGGTCTACCTATACTCTTATTAATATCGTGATACTGATTTCAAGCATTGAACCATAGTCTAGCCCTGGTATCATTGTAGTCAGAACAAATGGAGAGACAGCCTGGCTCACATTTCTGGCAAAAAATAATGCAAATTAAAAGAATTATGAAAGTTTATTTTAACTGTGAGAGCAATCTGATATCAGAAAGTGCATATACCCTGAATTTGAATGATCAGTGTGTATGTGGCAGTGTTTGTTTGTTTGTTTGTTTGTTTGTTTGTTTGTTTATGTGTCCATGAGCCCGTTGCCCTTTTGTAGTAGCCGCATAATTCTGGGGCTTGAGTAATGCAGAGCCCCTGCCGCTCTTTATTGCACATGGGTCAATAGCAATAATAAAAGAGATATTCATAGACATGTGGGGGGGCTCTCACTCTGGCATATCAGCTGAAGATTTAAAAGCCCTGTTTTTTTTTTCTCCTTACATGCAGTCTCTCTTATTCTTTGTATAACTCCCTCTCTGTCCCTCTGTTTCTCTTTCTATGTGTCCCCATCAATCTTTTATCTTGGTAAAGAGAGAGGAGGCAGAAGAGGAAATAAAAAGCTCTTCGATGCCCTGGCTACAAAACCATTGTGACTAGTCCTTTGACTCAACATCCTATTGATTTCTACATACAAGCGTTTTCACTTTTTAACAGTTTTTAGCATTTTCTCCAGGTAATTATTTTTGTAAGGTCTTCTGTCAGAAGCTAAACACATAGCATTATACATACATTATGAAAATATATCACAAAGTCATATTTTCTCCACAATAGTTTAATCTCTGTCTTACAACTTCTGACCAAGGCTCTGGCCATACTAGTCATGTAGGCAGGTTTGCAGGAGCTTGCTGAAGCCTTTTTTATTGCTGGTTTATATTCCAGAGGGCACTCTGTGTCAGTAATCAGGATATGGGGGTTATCCTGGCTGACCTATGTATTGAGCCTACTAGTGCAGCCTTTTCCAGTGCTAACACAAGTTAAAAGCAGTGACTCCCACTGAGAAGGAAAGAGAGCCACTGGACTGTTGCCCTTAAACAACAGGGTAGGCCAGGAATGAACTGGTAGCCTGCCATCAAATGTTTGAGAAATTTTTGTTAGAAATTTTATGCAGACACAGTCAACATAATAACCATACAGAGTTTACATAATTTGTAAAACCCTGTGACACAGAAATGACAGAGATTCTTCATAAACTTGTTTCTTTAAAGGGTCAGTTCACCCAAATATCCAAAAAACAAAAAAACAAAAAACAATTTTCTTGATTTTATAATATGCAGCACACACTACAGAGAAATAGAAACAATTCCTTATTTAAAAAGTGCTCTTGTTTTTTCAAAGATCATCAGAAATGAAAGGTTGGTGCCAGAAGTCTCCGAGGTGGTTATCTCTGGTCAAATAAAACCCAACTATCTGTTACTAACTAATTGCCACTAGCAGTAAGTGGGAAAATCTGTTTAGTTTTGTCTTTCTTATTGGTGTGAATCAAGCCCTTACAATGTAATATATTGTATATTTCTGCAAGTAATTTAACCCTTGACCTTGTTGCCACTCCTGAGTTTCCCAAAATGTCCATCCGTGTTATCAAAGCAAAAAAAGTCAAGACAGCTGCTGAGGGAGAAAACAAGATGGCAGTTGATTGTTTTCCAAAGGAATTAGCTTTGCCTGACCCTCTTGAGCCGAGCCATCTTTTGAATAGCTGACACTTTATTTGTTTTGTCCCTATAACAACAGAATCTCCCGTGCACCACAGTGCCAGTTCACCCTGTAATTGTCACAAACAAGTATACTCACTTTTCCTCTCCTTGTCTCTGCGGAGTGGAAAAAAAGCCCCAGGCTTTTTACACAATCACAGGAGGCAATGCTGAGGTATGTGTGTGCTGTGATAAGACAGAGCGATGGGAGACAGATATGGGAAGGGCAGCGGTGGTCACGCACTCATGCACATAGAATCACACACACTGGCACAGCGAGCGCCCAGAACGCAGAGCCAAGGAACATTATGCTGAAGTTATTAGTGTTGAAAACGATTACTCAACCAGGATATCTACTATTAATGTTTGAATATATATTTGATTAAAGATAATGAGTGACAGGGTAGACAAAGGGTTCATATACACAACTTTCTCTTTTCAAAGTGTGTGTGTGTGTGTGTGTCTGTGTTTGTGTGTCCTGTGTGCGGACACAGCGGCAGTACTCGAATGTCCAGCTGTGTGCAGGCGCCCCCTATTGCTTATTGCCTTTCACTTTCCCCTCTGCAGAGAGCAGACAAGGGAAAAGTTGCACATGTGAGTGCACAGACACATTCACATGGGTACACCTAACATGCATTTAGCAACAATCCTGCTAGTGTGGCCATACCACAGATCATACATTGATCAAATCCGCCACGGCTGACCGTCTTTGCGTGATCTCACGATAGGTCCCCACTTCGCTCCCCTTTTCTGCGGCACACGCGGATACAAATCATTCTGACCCATCAATCCCGACGTGACCCGTTTCAGATTCATTAATAAGGCTTCAGAACCTGCAGACACAGCAATCACCCCAAGCAAAATAAATCCCCGCGCCGGAGGAGAGCGAGAGCCCGTGTGTGTGTGTGTGTGTGTGTGTGTGTGTGTGTGTGTAAATGATAGCAGTGCCGTGTCGTCCACTGCAGAGTGGAGCAATGAATCTGTTTGGACAACTGCTGAATGTTTTGGTTCCCCCACAGTGCCTCGGAAAGCCATGCAGCCGCTGTATCTTTTACAAATTAGCCCACGTCGTCCACCAAGCACTGTCTCTCATCCCCGACGTAAGCGTTGTCTGCCCTCCACGGGATAACCCTGGGTGTGTTTACGGTGGGTGTGGTTCCGCGGAGAAGAGAGGATCGAAAAGGGTAGATAGGTAGATGGGTATGATAGTGTTTGATAGATTTCATGCGTCAGTTACAAATATTATAAATTATGAATAAGAACACGTTTATCTTCCATAAGAATATGTTATTGTTTTCAGGGGGGAAGTTAACTTCTCAGGAAAATCCAGAACAGATCGGTAAGATCTTTGAACCAGAAAGAAACTGACATAAATTGATTTCAAGCAAATTCCTAATCAGTTATTGCCAGCTAATAATTAATGCACTGTATATCCCGCATCTATTTTTTTTACACTATTGCTACAACATATGTGTATTGTGCATTTTCATACATTACAACACACTACTACATATATTAAGAAAGATAGAGTTTCTAAATGTTTCATAGAAAACTAATCCAACACAGAAGAAAATTGTTAAAAAGCTCTACATGGCGAGGGACAGAGAATTATAAAAACAGGGCAGATTACAAACATGTCACCACAGCAAACAAAACTAAAATGCTGAAGCTTGAGTCGGTGTGTGAAGTTCTTTCCATCTGCTGTCAGTTGTAAATGTCCATCTGTGTCTGGTTAGCAGCACTGCTAAAGGCTACAGTAGGCTGAGGTGGGAGATATTTGATGGAGAAGGTCAAAGCCGATCATGTGACAAGTGGAGCTGCTACACAGAGCGATGTTTTTACTGCTGATTTATGATGTAAAAGCATTTAGGCTGGGAAAGAGATGGAAGAGAACCCATGTGGTAGTCAAGTAGTCGATTTGATGATGCTGCATGCAGAGATTGTAAGGGTGTGTGTGTTTGTGTGTGTGTGTAATGTGAAGTGTAATTGTCTGTCTATCTGCTAAAAATCACAAATGTGTTCTCTCCCAACAAGTGCCACCAATTGTCAAGCTCAAATTTTGTAGAGATAAATACAAAAATAATCAGGGATTAGGGAGTGAATGTGAATGAATCTTGAAGAGATCCATTTATTGTCAGCATCGTTAAAACAGGCCCCAATTTTTAACAACAAAAGTAGCAAAGCTTAAAGCTCGGATTTTATGTGCCCATGCAAAACAGCATAGTATGTACCCCACTTTCTCCTTTCCTGTTTTAAAAAAAAATTCGTGTCTCCTCTCCTCATGATGTAGCGTGTCAGATAGTATTAGGTGGTCCAGGGTTGAGGAGGAAATCCTCTGGGCTGAGTTGAGTTGCTGCTCAACAGTTTGGCCATTGTTCACCGTCTCAGACACCAACACCCCCTCTCAAGAAAAAAAAAAGTGAAGCCATCAGGCTGCTCTCTAAAACTCACAGCATGCCACAGTGGGAGAAAGTAGCAGAAAGGTGTGTGTGTTTGAGAGAGAGAGAGAGAGAGAGAGAGAGAGAGGAACATGCAAGTAAGATGTCTGGACAGATTTGAACTCAGGATGTTGCAGTTAGGTTTTATATGCCTCATGTAGGATCTGGAGTGTTGGCATTTCTTAACTTGTTGTGTATGAAGCCTGTAAAAACCTATAGCTGTTCAAGACTAACATAAAAAGAACAATTAATGGCCAGGCTTTTTTTCTTATTTAACTGTTTATGTGGTCTCATTATAATGTGCTCTTGGTTGTACACATTTGGATTATTAAAAATAATCCAAATGTTACAGTTCTGCATCTGATAATAATGTACGATAGTTTAGACATGTGGATAAAGTATATACAGAGTGGTAACCGGTCCAGTGGATTTCCCTGTATTTCACTGCAAACCTGATGGGATGGACTGGCCTTCAATCCTGAAAAAGATTAAGCAGAAATAGAGAATGAATGAATGAGTTATATTTAAAATAAATATTTAGCTGAGTAGTAGTTGTTTTTTTTTAATTCAGAGCTAATGACGCAAAAGTTTAGAAAAAGCCAATGATGTGTTTCAATCCTATCTGTATTCGAGATCTGTCAAGAAGCCACATATGTAACTAGTCTTGCTTGTTTTGCTGATTAATATGGGTACACCAGTGAATGTGATGGAGAGAGGTTGGAGCCTAGTATAACTTGGCTATCAGACCATAAAACCACTAAGGTGCAACCAAATTGTTTAAAGACTGAAAAAGACAGCATATCTGTCATCATGTAGTTTATTTAATTTAATTTATTTAGTTTATATCAGTTTATTTAAGATATACTGTAGCAGTGCAACAGCCAGCATGGTCCATCACAACTCATATGTGGCTAACCTTCGCTCCTTATCAATATGACATTTATCAAAATGAAAATGTCACATAGGTTGAAGAGGAGGAGGAGGGGGATGTGATGAAAAATCCAATCATACAGCAGGAATTTCTCTTTCACAAAATGATAATGTCAGCAGCATGCATGTAAATGTATGTTAGACGATCACAGCAAAGATGAAAAAAAGGACTTTTTCATACATTTACTGTAGGTGATGACTCACTGAGAAAATGTGACAGTGCTTAATGTAAACTGTTCTGGCTCTGTGGTGGTTGTGCTAATTGGAAGAACACCTACATAAATCCATCCCCTCTTGACTCACAGTTGCCCCCTTGCTTTCTAAAGAATGTAAATATGAGATAAATTGTGCACAAATTCTAAACCTGTGATTGTTGAGAACTGTTAAATACCAAAGTATGAACTGGCTCCTGTTGCAATGATTGTAGACATAGATGAGCCCTCATAATTAAATCAAGCTTCTCTGTAATTGTAACCAGCAGTAACATGAAAATAACATAAACCAGAAGGAGAATTCTGTCTGGTCTGTATTCATCCACTTTATTTTAAAGGGTCCTGATGAGTGGTTGTCAGCTACCCTCCTTGCCAACATACAGGCCATGTGCTGCTGGCTGTTATCATGGGCACTGACTGAATAGTTGTGGTAACTGCTGGTGCCCTTAAAAGCGTCTGCCAGGTTTTAACTGTTATTAAATGCTGAGAAGTGGTACACACTGGGATTTATTCTTTTCTTTTTTTTCAACCCAAGTAAAATAATGCTTCCATAAACAAAGTATTTTCTCCACTAATTCCACTAACTAAATACACTAATTTTCTTCACTAACTGGAGAACCACCCACTGTGATTTGTCAGAAAAGCATAACATAGAGCAGAGCAGACCACTGAGAGAGAGGAAATGTAATAGGCTTATAACCAGGCGAGAAATAATAGGAAGGCCTTACTGGGTCTCTTAGTGACCATCCAACATGTCAGTGACCCTGGGTTGTCAACCTCTGCACACATACACACACACACACTCCATGACTGATACAAAGTGTGTGTTTGCAGCACAAACATACATAAACGTGCACACATACACAGAGCTAGACACGCGAGGGAGAACGTTCTCTCACAGTGGTGCTAGTAATTGAATCAAGCCAAAACCAAACGCTGCCCCTCCTGCTTGGTTTCCCCGCCCACCCTCGCCTTGCCTTAAAAAGGTAAGCCTTGTGGTTGATGGGAAGCAGATGTGGACTGTATGGTAAAGGTGCAGAGTCAGAGCCCCACATCCACCTCTGGCCAGGAATATATCTTCATTGAAGAGAATAAGGGTTTCCACTTACATGTGCTGCAGCACATCAACTCACACTCATCTGTATGTGTATGTGTGCAAAGGAGAGTGGAAGAGTGAACGATAACGTTGAATTTGTGTGTGTGTGTGTGTGTGTGTGTGTGTGTGTGTGTGTGTGTGTGTGTGTGTGTGTGTGTGTGTGTGTGTGTGTGTGTGTATCTGTCTGTCTGTGGACCCCTGGGATGTGACTGACACCCATCTCTATCACTAGACCCTGACAGCTCCACACGTCTGGCTCCAATATCCCCCTGCTGATTCTACGGAAACACCATCCCATACAACCATCCATCGCATAATGATACTTGTTAGCGCATGTATTTGTTCGTGTGTGTGTGTGTGTGTGTGTGTGTGTGTGTTTGTGTGTGTGTGTGTGCGCGTGTATGTTTGTGTGTATGTGTGTCTCTGTCTGTGAGTATTACTGCTTTGGCTTCAGCAGTAAGATTGAGTTGCAAAAACCAGAGTTGCAACCTCAGGCTTTTTGACAGTAACAGGAAGTTGAGAGTTGAAGACCTGGGTGATATACAGTATCTGTCGTCATTACTGAAATTCAAAGATAAAACTGGAATTGAACTTGTTAACTTTAGTGAAAACCATAAAAATAATGTTTTAACTCAGTTGTGTCACATTTACTCAAGCTCTGCTTGTTGACTTTTCAACAATGTTGCAACACAGTGCATAATTCACATAATAAAGAATTGTGATGAATAATACCCAAATAATGAATAATCAGCCATTCAGACTCATATCAAAAATATTCACATATTTTAAAAAGTGATTTTATAAATCACCCAATAACCACCATCAGTAAAAAACAACCACCCCTTTCGCACCACAAGCTCCAGCAAAGGCTATATCACCAGCAGCAGCAGCACTTCATCCTAATTATGCTTTTTACTAGGCATTTTCTATTTTGGACCATCATAGTATACGTATGTAATTATGGTCTAAAACACTATATGTTAGGCCTTAATCTGGCTTGTCTCTTGAAAACCTCTGGATTGCTTTCCAAGACCTTACATAGCTGTAATTCTCTCCAGCTGTTACATAAAACATATGTTGAATGGGAAGCGTTGGGGATAGATGGCATTCAAAGCCAGCAAGACCATGATAGAGATATTTACTGTTTCTATGCCTACACAAATACAAGGCTAAGACTACTACTGAAATGTTGTTTTTTATATTTTCCACATTGTGTTATACAACTTTGCTTGTTGTACTCAGGTAACTGTAGATAAAATTTACAAGGCAACCATTATTTTAAAATGCACATTTACATAATATGGAAGTCCAAAATACTAATGTGTCCAGTTTTTATTAACAAATCAACTGGAATTCATCATGCAGTGTACTAACAGTCATTCTTGTTCATTTTCTCATAATTTTCAAATAGTGACTATTTTCTTTGTGTGAACATGGAACTTGGCACGTTTTAAGCTTCATGTAATATCCCTTCGTCTCATTCTTGTTCGCTGTCTAGCTTTTTTCTCTTCCCATCTATGCTCGTATTGGATCCAGCAGACACAACACAAACTCTAGGACTTTCCTTTTCTCCTCTCCTCCTGCCTCAATCATCCCCTCCCTCCACTTCCATCTCAGAGGATTTGGCAGTTGCTGTAAGCGAAAGGAGGAGAGTGCAAAACACACACTGCTGCCTGTCAAACTCATCAGTTTTTAGAAAGTGAGAAAAAGAGATGTTGGGAGGCGAAAGGAAGGAAAAGAGGTATTTTTTTTCAGTGCAATGTTGTAAAGCCCTAGTTAGATCACAAAGGAATTCTTGCCTGTCACAGAAAAGACTTAATACATATTTTACATGTTTTTATTTGAGTTGACAGATCACGTGTGCCATACATGAAGCTGTGAATCCTATTTGAAACCGATGAAGTCCTGAATGGTCATTTTATTTTCATCATCCTCAGTCTAACTAGTGTTCACATAGCTGTTGTCTGTTTGGTAGGAGTGACACAGAAGATGCACTAGCGGTTGCATGGTGCAGTTAACATTTGTTATGATGATCATAGAAATTGGCTGATTAAACAGCTTTTATTTCTGTAACTTGACTTTCATCAGCCTGTATAGTTGTATCAATCTTATCAATGCTTGTGGCCATTTTTGTGGCAAATTTTAAATCGCCATTTTTATGGCTCTGGCAAAGGAAGAAGATATTACATACTTCCAAGTGAGAACTTATGAGTTGTATAAGAAAGCAGTAAAATTTGGAAATAAGGTTATAGTTACGGCCCAGAACGGGAAATAATATTAATAATAATAATAAGAGGTTGATGAATAAGTTTTTAGCTTCATGGAACTCCACTGGGAGAGTGAAGATCTCAACTGGAGATAAAATAAGAAGGTGGAACTAGGCAAATATTTTGAAATGCTCAGAGCCTGTTGTCCTGTGTTATGTCAGTGAGCCCTCTCAGACCAGCAGGGAAAGTCAATGAAAATTTCTAACAAATGGAAGATATTAGATCGGATATCGTTGACATAGAGTAGTAGATTGTCTCTATACAGAGATATAGGATGATCCATCCCAAAATCTGTAACTTATTTGACCAGACTTATTTGACGACTGAAAAAATTAAAGATCCTGGAAGTTTCAATGGCCTGGAACCAGGCTAAATCGTATTCAAAATATGTGACATGTTCCGTGATCAATTTAACAACAATCCTGTTATTCTAAGTTCCACAAAAGCTGGCCTTTATTTCTTTCATTTCTTTAACAGAGCATCTTTAATTAGCCAAGAAAAGTGCATATGTACAGAGAGAGAGACACAACTGGGACATAAAGATGAAAGAAAAAACTGAGAGATAAAATGCAGGTGGAGTGACAAATAAAGAGTGGACAGATGAAGATATTGGACAAGCAAGCGAGAGACATGGAGGGAAAATATAGACTGACCCAAAAGAGAGAAAGAATGAGAGCCAAAAACAAGGAAGAAAGGAGACGAGGAGATGTCGAGACAACGCAAGAGGAGACGTCCCGAGAGAGAGAAGGGTAGGGTGCGTTAGCGAATGAGTAGCCCAATGACAGACAGACTGAACCGGAGATGAGTGGGGAAATCCCCTCTGTGCACACTCTAAATAAAATCACCCAGCTGCACTGTGTGTGTGTGTGTGTGTGTGTGTGTGTGTGTGTGTGTGTGTGTGTGTGTGTGTGTGTGTGTGTGTGTGTGTGTGTGTGTGTGTGTGTGTGTTTCTGTGTGTGTGCGCAGTGTAATTGAGACAGTCGGAGGGGTGTATTCAGTTTATACAGTGTATTCTACCCCGAGGACTCCCTGTCTATATTATGTCATCCAAAAGCACTTATCCAGACCTTCTGCTGGAACACACACATACATACACAGTCTCTCTCTCTCTCTCTCTCTCTCTCTCTCTCTCACACACATAGGCCCTAATGTATTCAGAGTCATATAGGCCTCCCACTCTGTCAGATGGCTGTGGGCTGTTCTGTTAGTTTGGATGTATTTTGGCGGGGGCTTCCTGCCTGATTTTGTCTTAATGTTGTTCCACACTGTATCTGATGTCCTTAACACACATGTGGTTTTTATGTCTCACACACAAACACACACTCACATCCTTGCATACACACCTACTCTCAAAGGATTGCACTGCAGATGTCTGAAGTCATTGGAATATTCTTACAAATGTACAAGCATAATTTACAAATGCATTTGTATATGACTTTATATTGCACACCAAAGGAGATAAAGGTTTTCTTTTCTTGTTTCTCTCAGTTGAGAATTTCCTGGTCGCAAATTATTGAGGAGACTTTCACATATTTGTGCTAGGAGCATATATTGTACAAAAATGTGGAGCTAGAAGAGCTGAATGATAAAATTATTTTATGCCATTCACTTGCATGGTTGACCAACAGGAAGTCAGCCAGCTTTGACAGAAAAGGACTCAAGTGATAATGCACTATGGATCCAAAAGCACGTAAGCATGAGGAAGCCCACAGAGATTTTTTTCTAATGTGTGTGCGCATTAAGCAGCTTTCATATAAATTAATGGGGCACCGTCTTGGAACGTGGTATCCAGCTGTCTTAATACATCCATGGGTTCACCACTTACATCAGCTTTGTTAGTTACAAGGACAAGAAATGCCAAATTCAGGCAACTGGAATGTGTTTCAGAATGGATCCAAGATGAGACGAGCAAGTGGCTCATCTAATGACAACTTATTTAACTGACTATACAAAGATGACAGCCTTGGCCTTTTTGCCACCACAATATATTAGTTGCTGTTACCAAAGTCTGTACAATTTTTGTAAATGTCTTTTTTCCCACCTGCACTACCCATGGTAATCTGGAGAGGAGGATCTTTCTTTGATCTGATCTCTCCTAAGGTTTCTTACATTTTTCCCCTCACATGCTG
Source organism: Xiphias gladius (assembly GCF_016859285.1). Taxonomy (NCBI): domain Eukaryota; kingdom Metazoa; phylum Chordata; class Actinopteri; order Istiophoriformes; family Xiphiidae; genus Xiphias; species Xiphias gladius. The sequence continues at coordinate 11,230,527 of NC_053417.1, read as the reverse complement.
AGTTTGTTTGGAGTGAAGTTTTTCCTTGCACTGGACAAAGATACAGTACAATCCCATTGTTGTGAGACTGTAAATCCCATTGAGACAATGTATGACAAATAAACTTGAGTCTGTAAGTGTCATCTGTGACTTTCAATCAGTAGTGACTCGATACAGTTACGTGCAGGGCTTAAATGAATGACACAAGTAAGAGTAAATAAAACAAGAAAATCTTAAAGCCAAGGGAACACATGAATGAGTAAGACAGTAGAGGGACAGTGAGGAGCAGAGAGAGAAAAGATCCATGGCTTATTGTGTCAGCCTCCCACAGTGCAACAGGGGACTAAATATGACAAATCTTCACCGTGACTCTGTCTTACAAGAGAAGAGTAAGAGAGATAGAGAAAAGGAGAGGGAAAGAGAATGCTTGGTAGTGACCCGCCTCGACCCTGCCAGCTCTTCCTGACCTCCCCTGTAGCCCCATGCCGCTTAATTCTCCCTAATTACATTCCTCACTGACAGAAAGTTGGCCCCTGACCACCCTTGCAAAAGGCCCAGGTAGCGAAACCTGCCATAGCACGGCTAAAGCAAGGGGAGGATCCATCCACTGTAGAGGTGAAGGCAAGGGGGGATAACCGGTGATGACAAATAAATTAAGGCAAGTGGAAGAGAAAACACACACACACACACACACACAGATACCCATGTTTAGCTGTGCGCAGCTACGGTGCATGTGGTCTGATTTAGATCGACTGGTGTATCCAGTGAGCTCTGTAGCACGCTGATATGACAGGCAGTGATGGATGGTGTTTAGTGTTGGAATCAGCAGTAAATGGGGAAGTGGGGGGCAAACCTGTTCCACATTCACTTTTTAGAGACTGCGGCTTGTGTGAATCCCTGTGTGAAAGCCTGAGGAAAGAAAATTAACATGGTAATTTAACTGGATATTGGAGGCAGCGTATATAAGCTAAATTCCAACTCTCTTAAAGTGGAAGTGTGGAAGTGGAAGTAATCTCTGCCTCACTGTTTTATCAGGCATGCAGTCTCAGGCCTGTGTATGGTTCAGCTGCATCGGATAGGGTTACAGGAGTTTGCCTGCATTTGTCTTTACAGTGTAATTAAGGGATTTTTGGGGCCTACGGTCTCAGAATGACAAACTCCTCTTGCTTTGGAGAGCTGTAAGCTTGATAGGAATTCTATTAGCAATCAATTTGGGTTAATACATCCTGTAGCCACCTTATAGGTTGTTGCTTTTGAAAGAACTGGGATTCGCATTAGCTTGCACTTCTGTATCTGTTTTTCAGGGGGACACTGGTGTTGCCAGGTGTATACTGCTGATTTAACTGTAACATAAGTAAGCGATTGGACTTGCCTCTCAGTGAGCCATACAAATTTATCTCAGACTATTAACCAAAGTTCAAATGTCACCTCTGAAAGAGCAGATTGTGGCAGAAAACCTGTGCATCAGCCTGGTAATTACCAAGCCTCAACTCAATACAACGGTGTAGGCCTGCATTTGATATTCCATAAACATAATGGTCTCATGTGACTGTGTGTAGATAAATATCATGGACTTAGCCTGAGGGAGAGAAAAGGGGGGACGTTCCATTTTTTTATATCACATAATACAGCTCTTGTGTTCCCACAGAATACAAGGGGGCCTTCTCTTGGCCCACTCTGCTAAATCCCTCAGCTATCTTTCAAACAGTGATAGTTACGGAAATTAGCAGCACAGAAATCCATAAGCATCCATCATCAGGGGGCTTATTAGCGTCTTTGTGAGGTTATGAGGGGAGGACAGAAGGCCCAGAGCCCCGCAGGGGCTCAGCTGAGACGCCACCTCCACATAACACACACGCACGCACACACACACACACACATGCACAAGGACACGTGCATTTAAACTGACACACACAGTCATATACATACACATATGAGCAAACACACACGCGCATGTATTACAGATGGATCTGAAAATATCACTTTTTTTTTTACTGGGCTTGTTGTTACTGTCAGACTGCATTTCTGCTGCAAGGGGACCTCAGAAAGTAAGACTTTTCTGCTAGCAGGAGCTGTAGAGATATACCTGTCAATGTCAGGGAAAGGAGTCTGAATGTATGTATGGCTGGGGACCTGAGTTACCTTTATGGGGATACAATGCCCCGATAAAACACATATCTGTCCTGCCCATACTCCTGGCAAAAAACACACAGAAAACAATGCTGGAACAGATATCAATATTATCAGTGGTAATTCACGAATGACAATGTAAAATCGCACATAGAGAGGAGAATATATGTGGTAACAGCACAAAAAAACAAGTTTACTTGCCCAGCTGTCCCAGAAAAGATTGTGTGTCAGTGCAGTTGAATTCATAATAATCTTATTATCAGTGAAGATGTCACTTGATCTTTTCTAGATAGTATTTGTATTCATAAAATTGCACATTAATTTAATAAATCTGGATTTCATTAGTTCTGCTCATTAACATGTGTTCCTTTGGCCTTGTTATGATTATCTCATGTTATGAGAAACAACACAAAAAGTAAATTATGCGCTACGCATACAAAGCTAATTTAAATTAAAACGGGTGCCAAACAACATTATTTACTTTTTAAAATCTGAAAAACATTGCTTATCTTGGGGCAAAAGTGTACTCTAAAGCACACAAACACACACACACACACACACACACACAGAGATTCACAAGCCCAGCAGAATTTCCATGCTATAGAACTTCCCAATATTCCACGTTCATCTCATTTCAGTTTATGGTGCACGTGTGTGTGTGTGGTTGTTTGTTGGGGTGGTGGGGGGATAATAAATGGTGGCAGACATGGACATCGATTTCGGTAATAACACAGAGAGCAGAGCAGAGGCAGTGGCAGACATCAGCCTGAGGTCCATCCATCTATGAAACAGGACATGCCAGTAATAGGAAAACACCACACACCGTTATGGCCAGGGGCAAAGCACACAGGCAACTTATCACAGCACTGAACTTTGATGCTTCGCCGCGTGCAGGGGAGAAAATATATATAATTCCATTATTTCTTCACAGATGATGAGACACAGGCTGTGCATGTGCTGGTGGGTGTGTGTGTGTTCAGTGTGGGGGGATGTTGTACCTTAGTGAACTAAAAGGAATCTTGCACACATCCACACACACACATAAAAGAATATACTGTTTGTGCTGACTTGAGAAATACACTTGTTTATTTATTGAATTATTATAATTCCCTTTTTCCCAAGAAAGGTGTGCTCTCTGGGGGCATGGCCAATTGACTGGTATGAGTGTTTGAGCATCTGTGAGCTGAAGTATACCTTATACCTCTTTGTAATAGCACCTTAATGTACATGTCATGTAGCTTGATTGTGCATTTATTTTCAGGCTTGTTGAATAAATCAGAACAAACGCCCTCCATCCAAAGATGAGAATGCAAAGCTTTGAACTCACCAGGCATACCACTGAATACCAACCAGACCATGGAGAAATCCGAGTCAAAGCATGTCTTACTGCTCCGTAACATAGAACTTGCTGGAACTTCAAACATAGAGCTTCAATGTGCCTGCTGACCAAGCTTGAGTTGGAAGCTTCTGTGTCCAAAACAACACTCCTGATACTAAAGTTATACTCTACTCTATAGTAGTAGCAATAATATAATTAGCCTGAAAAAGCAGAGTATGGATTCTGTTTGCGTTACATCATATCAATCACCACTGCCATATTATTGACATGAGAGGAAGGTGATAATAAGAGAAAACATCCATTGCACAATCAGCATTGACCAAAACTTAGGGCTCCATGGTGCATTCGCATTTTTTCTGCACTCATCCAGTGCCTTGAAGAATCAGTAGGTGCTCATAGCTAAAGATAGAAAAGACTGAGTATTGAGTATTGCTTGAAGTCCACAGTTTGATTTACCCAGGAAAACATTGTTATTATCCAGACTGGACCTTTGCCACATCTAAATTTTTAATAATAGTATTGCAAACGTGTATATATATAGTATAGTTAGATCAACTGATTTTTATTTAGTGAGCAGACGTTGCATTTGAAATACGCAGATTTTCCACAAACTCGCACTTAATTATATGCACTCAACTATGTTGTTCTGTTATTAAGGTAATAAAATCCAAACATGCACAGTCTCCATTCATTATAAAACAAGAAGTTGGATTACTTTCAGTTGGCAGCGTTCATCTTTTGTATTACTTTTAAAGGTTTTTAAAAGAAACACATTTAACGCAGTTTTGCAGTGTGCTGACTTCCATTTCATGCCAAGAAAAAAAAAACACACATTATTACAATTCTTGTCTTTTCCCAGCTCTGGCCTTTTCTAATGGTGAAACAACTTATTGAAACATGTCACAGGAATGATATTAGGAGAAAGACTTTGGATCATACAGTAGTGTTTATGGGCTGTTTTGTTGAAAATCATCACACACATATACACAAACTTATAACAGGTGACATGAAAGAGGGTTCATCTAATGTTCTCCCTGATAGTCCTCCCTCTTGAATTTTCCCAGCTATGCCACACACACACACAACCCCTGTGTAATGAAAGCTGATCAGTACTGAAACAATCTCTGTTCTGTTACAGCCTGTCACTCACACTCATCAGAAGAGCTTCTGCCTCTTCTTTCATCTTTCATTCCTCTTCTGTTTTCCTGTCTTGTCAGTGGCATGGCACTACTTAATTTGTGTATGTATGTGCATAGAATTTTGAGAAACAGTCAGATCGTAAAATAAACAGACTATACTATCTCCCATGACTTTTAAAGATAGACAGAAAATGCTGTCTGTCTTAAATTAAATTGTGTTTCCTATAGAGTAACTACATTCTACGATGAAAGAGCAAACTTCCTCTTCTCAGGCTGGTGTGTGCATGTTGTATTTGCCAAAGTATATCTCCTGTAACATTTGTTTCAGCATAAAAAGGGCTAAATCACTTCCTCCTTTACTTATTCAGTCTCCCACCCCTATACCTCCCTACCAAAAAACCAATAAAAAGTGGTGTTTCAAGCCAAAAGCTGCATTTGAGAAGTGTGTGTGTGTGTGTGTGTGTGTGTGTGTGTGTGTGTGTGTGTGTGTGTGTGTGTGTGTGTGTGTGTGTGTGTGTGTGTGTGTGTGTGTGTGTGTGTGTGTGTGTGTGTGTGTGTGTGAGAAAGAGAGAGAGACAGAGAGAGAGAGAGAGGGAGAGAGAGCACGAGGGGTGGTGGGGTAAGGGGATCTGTGAATGGTGTGAAAAGTATTAAGTGCCAGTAATAATTGGAAGCGGGCCTAGAGAATCCAAATATAATGTTACAGCGGGAACCCTTGTAATACATTGGTTCTGGAGATGGGCCCAGAACACACAAACACTAACACACACACAAAGGCCCACCGTGGTTTTTCCTGGCTCTCTGTGCTTGCAGATGCACTGGCCATTGCCCCCCATTAAACCTCCAAATCTCCCCCATTAGCCTCTTTTTGGCCAAAAGAAACATGGCTCATATTTTACCTGGCATGGTCCAGAAATCTTTCGCTGCTTTATTGTCCCTGTCCATAACAATACAGCAACTCAGTATCAGGACGAAAAGTGACAGCTCTGAAAAAAATCGCTGTTAAATTTCCCATTGAATAACGGGAAATAATGTTTCACTGAGGTGGAAATTCACTGTGCCCGATGTCAGCATAGGGTGTTTTCTGTGCAGTAAAGTGCAACTAACAATTGCTTTCATTATTGATTAATCTGCTGATTATTTTCTGGCTAATAAAGTCATCATTCTGTCTTTAAAATATCATAAAACAATCCAATCATCCAGTAGAAGCTGCATTTTTGCTAGATAAATGACTTAAAAATTTAATTGATTACCAAAACGTTGCTGAATAATTATTCTTAGGATCAACTAATAGATTAATTAACTAATCATTTCATAACTACTGTACATACTTCCGTAAAAGAAATAGTGTGAAATGGAAACCACACATCCTCTTCTAGACACACAGTGCAGTCACTAGGTGTGTTTTGTCACTGTTTTGTTTCTGTACTCCAGGACATTTGATATGAAAGAAAACAAGGTCCTTGACTCTCAGCTTTAATTTGATGGGGAACACATCCACATCAAATGAACTGTGCAGCAATTGCAGCCCTCTTTATATAACAATGCTCTTGTGTTAAGAATGTTTTTTTTTCTTGTGTTATACAATAAACAATGTAGAGTTAGTAATACAGAAAAGATCGACCCTGATTAAATGAAAACATAATTTTTTTTTTATCATTATAGCTATTGGAACTGAGAAATGGGGATGAGAGAGGGTCCTTGATGTCCCGCAGGCGTCCCTGGCAGGTGCCAGCAGCGACTTGTCAATAACTGTTAGGAGGAAGCCGGTGGTTGGCCCAGGCATTCCAGCGGCTAGCCTGCGTTAGGTCCTTTGGCTCACGCTTCATGACCTGCCACAGAAATGCCAGCCTCTCTCTCCCTCTCCCTCCCTAACTCTCTCTCTCTCTCTCACACACACACACACACACACACACACACACAGCTGTTGGACCTAACACTCCACCAATATTGTATTTTTAGCTGATGCTGTTTTGAAAACCCCATTTAGTGCCCATTTTTGCCTGGTGGCAAGAGTTAAAGGTTTATTTTAGGACTGCTCATATTTCTAGTCATGGGAAGCAGGTACTGCTGTCGTTTTGTGGCTTTTGCTGCCATGGCGGCGAGGAAGAATGTCTTAAGCGAGGCAGCTTTTTTTTCTGTCTTCTCCATATGTTGCCCTGTTTTTTCCCCCTCTGGGAGTTTCTGGGAATTTCTCTTCAACAAAGCAAGTGGTCTGTGGTTTGCGAGGTGTTCCTATTTTAAGCTTTGTTCCTGCTAGGATTGGAGTACAAAGTTTTTACAGAATCATGGTACAATTTTTTTTCTTCACTCACTGTGGAGCATGTAGTCAATAAGTGACACATTTAAACAGAGATGCTAGAGAAATCTTCTGTATGTAGTGTGCGTGCTTTCATGCCCACATTTGTGTGTTTGAGCACACATGTATGGCAGGATGCTGCTGGTCTTGCTAGGTCTGCTCTTTTTCACCGTAATTCCCCCAAATGAGGAGGTGGAATGAGTCTGCCTCCTTTACTGCTCCCATTTACAGACCCCATATCAGATGCCTCGCTCTCTACACACCAGCCACAAGCACTTCAAATTTAATACCGGCCCACAGAGTGCGACCTGGCCAGCCTCGGCCCAGCTGCCATTTGTGTGTGCAGTACTCCCCAGCTCTGTAGACTGCAGTAGGAGTAAGCCCCCTCTTGTTCAAGCAGTAAATGTTTATTGAATTACCTTGTGTTTTTCCAAGCAAAAAAAGGAGTGCAGCGTAACAATAGAGAAAGGTTTACGTTTAGTCTCCCCTCCTGCTTTGCTACTCCAAAGTAGCCCTGACGGTCGTCTTTTCCCAAGAATGTGGAATTCCTCCTCCTCCGCATGAACCAGTTTCCCGTTTTTGCAAGTGCTACACTAAATCCTCTCAAATACCTGCTGTTTATTTTTCTCTCATGTTGTTTTCTATGATATTCTCTTCTCCGCACTTTTCTGCTCTCAACCTCTGAACCCAGCCGATTATTTTCTCTTCATCTCCCATGACACCTTGTTCCTCTTTGGAGAATCTTGTAGGTGCTTGTATGTTTATCTGACGGACGGCAACTTTCAATAAACCACCCCCTGGAAGCTGCACACACACACACACACACACACACACACACACACACACACACACACACACACACACACACACACATACACCCACAGTTCTTCCTACAGACACACAGGCCTTGGTAATTAATCTAAGATAAACACACAGCCTCACACACTTGTGTTAGGCAGAAGTACCCTGTAGGAAAATAATCATGCCAGGGAATGCGAGTTTTAGGCAATGTAAGATCCTGCCACCGTGTACTTTGGATAGAAAAATGTATCGAAGCAATCTGGAGGACAAACACTGGTGTCTGTTCTATAGACAGACAAGGCTGCAAGCTGATAGCAGCCACCACATATCCTGTTACTTCACATTTTCTGCGTTTGCATGAGGTGGATTCCGAAACTGGTAGGAAGAAAAGTTAAAGGTCACTGGAAAAAAGAAATAGTGATAGATATAGAGTAAATCAGATGTTGAAAATGGTCTTTCATATGAATTTAGGGTTTTGGATGAACATAAATAGTAATGGCAATAATACGAAGGACAGGTCATACAGGTGACTTTAGGGGTAAAGGGGCATCTCAAGGGAGCAGATCAGACTTCACATGCACATACACTCACTACCTGAACAGAGAACAAGCTGCATCTGTGAACTGTGAACGAGGCATAGCAGGAGGGAAAGAGGGGTAGAGACAGACAGAGGGTAAGAAAGCTGAGCCGGTGGACCACACAGATAAAAAGAGTGTGCTCTGTTCTTTTTCCTCCTGAAGGAACCTGAAGGAGGAAACTCCACCTCTGGGATTAAGGCTTGTGTTTCCCCAATTTACTGCCATGGCTGCCTCAGACAATATATTTCTGTTCTGCTTGTCTTGTATCATTGCTTCTCTTCTCTTCTCTTCTCTTCTCTTCTCTTCTCTTCTCTTCTCTTCTCTTCTCTTCTCTTCTCTTCTCTTCTCTTCTCTTCTCCTTCCCTTCTCTTCTCTTCTCTTCTCCTTCCCTTCTCTCATTTTCTCTCCCTACCATTCACCTTTACACCTTTACCATGTGAAGTTAATTGGTTCTTTTCACTAATACTTCAAACAATGAAATGATCCAGTTTACCAACAACAAATGCTGTTATCTCATTTGACCAATAAAGTTGACTAAATTGTAGAATCAATCCAGTATGTTATTCTTTATTGTTTATCCAAAATATTAATCAAATCTACAGAAAAATTTAACCATCCACTTCATGATAAGTAAGCTAAGTAAACCACCAAGACAGTCATGTAGGGTAATTATCATTTAATATGCTCTAGCACCTGTTTGGTACACGCGGTTTGTATTTTAACAGATAAACTGCATTGTGATGCTATATGGGATAGCTGTGACATGAGGGCATGCTCTGGCCCATTTGGTGGTGGAATTATCGAATTTGCTGCGCACTGCCCCTGAACCACCCTAACCAACCACAAGAAAGAACTAGAGGAGGAGACGAAAGGTCTACACAAACATGGACACACACACACTGGGCCTCCCCCAGTACAAGGGGATGCTCTGCCCATTCCCCCTAATTGCTTGTTTCAAGCGGAGACTGAGTGTGGAAAATTATACCCTTTGCATTTTCTTCTGTGCTCCCCCTCTTTCCTTTTTTTTCTTTTTCTTTGTGTCTGCACATATGCATACATGTCGAGGGGCCAAATGTACAGCATGTGCCTTAAGCTGTGTACTTTGGGCTGTGTGTGTCTGCATGCATGTGCGTGGATGTGTGTGCATGTACTGTACAAGTGTACCAACCATGTGCCTCTGCTCTCCAGGTGCATGTACTTTAAGTGTAGGTGAGTGTGTGTGTCTCCGTCTTTCCCTGACTGTCATGAAGGTTTGCAGTGAGAGCTGTATCCCCAGTTATAATGAGCTCTTAGTATCCTCACACCAAAGCTGGTGAGTTTGTATGGGCATGCATGTATGATTTCGAAAATGGACAGGTAATAGTAACTCTGGACTACTGAACATTATGGAAGCAGTTACAGTAGAGTGGAAATGTCAGAGTTATGGTGGGTTTGATAATTGAGCTGAACTGGCTGATTAACCGATAAGTCAAACAACATAAAAACTAAAGTAACCAACCCAAATGTCACCAAATTACAAATGCTAGTGGTAGATCATATTTCCTGTTCTCCCCAATATTTCTGCCTGATAAAGCAACACAGACCATCATCTAAGAATGTCTTCTCCCCTTTCTTCATCCTTCTCCTCTCCCTCCCTCCTTTTACCACTCCTTCCACCTCTCCCTTTCCAAATGTGTGGCCTCCTTATGATGAGTGCTGCCAACCTCACTCATACAGTATATGCATTGGCTGAGCATTGGCCAAGAGCAACGTATGGGTCTGGGAAAACCCACTTAGTGTGTGTGTGTTTATGTGTTTGTGCGAGGCTGTGAACCAGGTGCCTCTCGCCACAAGGTGGGCTTTGCAGGAGAGGTTGTGGTGGTCCCACTACTGTAACTACATAAGTGAGGAAATGAATTAAGTGGACTTGGGAGAAAAGGTGTGTGTGTAGACAGTGTATGGGGCAAGCACAGAAAATGTCTCAGTGCTACACGATTCTCAGAAGCGGCAACACATAAAGTGATAATAACGGACTCAATACATTTGTTTAAATCAAAAAATGGATTACTTAAACATGTGCACACACACACAAACACACTCCTTCCCACAGTCTGGTCTGAGGGGCCTCATCTTCTTCTAACAAGGCCTCTCTTACAGTATATGCAGCCTGCCCTGTCTGGTGCCTTTAAGGGGCCAAGTAAATCTGTCATTTTAGCCCCTGAACATTCAGTCACTCACAGACACACACACACACACACACACACACACACAGAGCCTTGCAGCTGGAAGGAATTAGGCTGTCTCTCCCTCTCTCTCTCTCTTTCCCAACACCGGGGATGATAACCTTCACCACTCGCCCTCCGTGATTGGAGAACCATTTATTTTAGCCATTAACAACATATCTGTTGGCCCGTGGGCTAATAGTTAAAAAGACAGAGAACCTTTAGTGTTTCGGTGAAAGGCAAGACTTGTCTTCTGTCTGGGAGTGCAGCTACTGTATCCTTCAACTGGATCTTCAGTGTATGGAGCATGTGCATGGGAGTGTGTGGACATTCACAGGTCCACGTATAATGTGTGTCCAACTATCACGAACACACGCTCAGAACAACATCCTCAATTCAAACACCCTCCTCTTTATAGTGTATTTCACATCAGCGCACCATATTTTTTGTTTTCAAATCTAAACTTTTGGCTGTCTGGATTATGATGTCACTGGTGTGCCTTTGCACGGGTGTGTGTACGTGGACTCTTGGTGCCCCTCTGCAAACATGTCAGCTTAATCTGTGCTGGCGTCTCGGCTGTTTCACAGATCCCCAGGTCTCAGTAACAAACTATCCAGTTAGATGGCTGGTTATCATGCGCAGAGCCTCACATATTAGTTTTTATTTGATACAGAGAAGCTTTGTGTTCACATGGACTTAAACATCAACATGCACGTAAATGAAGACCGTGTCTAAAGTGCATATGAAGGGGTACTAAGGTGGCCAAACATTAGAGAATATAAATAATGTCGTGTGGCATAGCAAATGTTAATCTGCATTGTTTGAATGAGATGGAGAGAAAGGAAGAGAAAATAGGAAAAAAGTGGAGAAGATGAGGCAGAAGGCAACCTAACATAAGCATGCATGTATGCATTCATGAGTGAGTACTGAAATTGTCTTATCTTGTGTGTTGTGTCAGGCAGGCAGCTGTGTGACAGACAAACAAATATAAATTGCCAGTAAACAGAAAGAAACTGGCATAAATGTCAACACAGATCGACCCCCACAAAAACAAGCATATGTGGTGTTTGCACTGAAACACTATCCCCCATTAGACACCCGACATAAGCATGCACTGCACATACACATGCACACACACACGCACACACACACACACACACACACGCACACACACACACACACACACACACACACACACACACACACACACACACACACACACACACACACACACACACACACACACACAAACACACACACACACACGCACACGCACACACAGACAGACAGACCTTGGTAAGTGTCCAACGGGCAAAGCATGGCTGCAGAATGAGGTGCAGATTATAGAGCACTCCGTGACAACCAAATTGTCGATTCCTGCATACTGCTGCTTCCCCTGCCTTCAACTCTCTCTCTTTTACTCCCTCACTTTCTTATTCATCTTCATATTCCTCTATCTTTCTTTATGTGTGTTGGTCTTACCAGGCTGTCAGTGTTTGATAGTTGCTGCTCTTACCCTTACATCAGGATAAATTGTATATACACAAAGACGGCTGTTGTCATCATCCTTTTATCATTTCTAATAATCAAAACGTAATTCAGAAATATGGCCGAAACATTAGGGGAAAAGTTGTTGAATATATGAAATTCATAAATGCTGAAAATAGTGAAGCCCACTGAATCACTGCATGAAACTGCTTGCGCCATATACAGTATATTGATTGTGCAGTCTAAGTAGCTATTTCTTACAGCACTACTGCATTTTTTTGGAATTTCCTCCTGATTTCTCATATTCTCACACTCAGGTTAGAATATGAGAAATCGGATTTTTACAGTTTAATGGTCCTACAGCATTAGTTCTTTTATTTCTAGATTAAATTACCAATCCAGTGACTACAGAGGTAGAACTCTATGAGATAGTAGTACTTAGTTATAATAGCATCAGAATCATTTCTAGAAGCTGAACAGTCAATTTCAGTGACAGCACAAATGTAGTGCTAGAAATGTAAAGACAAATACATAACAAAGTGGCACAGAACCACTTTTACTGTGTAAAATATTTGTGCAGAAAAGTTACTTTAACCAATCTATTTATCCTTTTAAAAACATATGATGAATTAACCCTAACACATTATAATGTACGTATATAAGGACATTGTTAGTTTATTAGTACAGTGTTTTCAACAATAACTATAGAACACATGCTGTCTCTAGTAGCACAGTTAATATTAGTAATCATTTCTTTTTTAAGAGAACACACTCTACAAAAAAATTACTATGATAATGCACTTAATTTTAACCTTTTTAAATGAAGTCCAATGGGGCTCTCTATGGGCTGTGTTGTTAGGTTAGCAGAAACTTTCACCGTGTTGACCTTCAGGTACAACTCAGTATCAATGCACTTATTGCTCCTTTTGCAGGACCAAATACTTGCTGCGCCTCTCAAGCAGATGGTTTGCTCGATATCAAAGAGCCTAACGCTTTTTGTCCATCTCCATCATTTTTCATTGTGTACTTGGCTGCGACCGGGTGAAAACAACAGGTTTACACACTCTGTAAACAGCTTGTCAAGAAGGATAGAAGGAACTGGCTTGGTTTGCTTGTAACAATGAGCTCATAACTGTTTCCCAAATTCAGTTTTCAAAAAGGATCTGACATCAGACCTGGAGTGAGGATGCTTTGTTCCAAAAAGGGCAATTAAAGAAAAGTTTTGTGAGCAACTGTAATGTCTTGATCATCTGTCCTTCTCGTTTTGATGTGATGTCATTCTACCGCTGTAACTTAATAGCATGCCTTCACCGTAGATCACCAGCATTACAGAGTGGATGATAATACCTATAAATACACTCAGCAGCAGCAGCAGCCAGGCCCTGTCTGTCTATCTCTACCCATCTCACCATTTTGGAATGTATGACCTTAAATAGTCATATATGAAGACATTTTAGCACGGCCCATTTTAGTCCAAAATTGACTTTGAGTTCACATGATTTAGGTTATATAGAATTTTATGTAAAATAAAGTTTAAATCCTCTTTGACTTCTATCTCAGCAGTTCTTCTGATGTGTTATGCTTTTAAATCTTGTATTTTCTATTCCTGTTATTGCATTCGATCATTACTTTGCAATTGATAACTTCTCAATTGTTTTAGAAGCCTTCATTGTTGAGCTTGGGGTTTTATTGTATTTTCAGTACCCATTCATATCATTTCAGTTCCTATATATTCCCTCTGGTGTCAGTTTCTTTCCTGCTCGTCCATGTGTATTTTCTCCATTGTTCTCTCTATTAATCACCATCTGTTCGTGTGTGTCTGTGTGTCCGTGTATTAGTACTTCTATCTTTATGAGGACCAATTTGAGTTACATACCTTGAGGACATTTTGGCTGGTCCTCACTTTATGGCACGCCTTCAAAGGCCTGTTTTAGGGTTAAGACTTGATTTTAGGGTTCAGGTTAGAATTCGGTTTAGGTTAGGGTTAAGGTTTGGGTTAGGCATTTATTTGTGATGGTTGAGGTAAGGGTAAGGTGCTGCGGAATGCATTATGATGAGTGAGGGTCCTCACAAAGATAGAAATACAAGTTTGTGTTTGTGTTTGTGTGTGTGTGTGTGTGTGTGTGTGTGTGTGTGTGTGTGTGTGTTTGTGTGTGTGTGTGTGTGTGTGTGTGTGTGTGTGTGTGTGTGTGTGTGTGTGTGTGTGTGTGTGTGTGTGTGTGTGTTTGCTTGTGGTTTTGTGGTAGGTGCCCTCCTTGGGGAGCTCTCTTGGCCAGAGGAGAATAAGGATATAAATATAGGATAAGTGCACTGTGGTGCACCTGCAGAGACTGTGACAAAGACCACACAGACCCGCACACAAAAGCACAAGCACGCAGACATACAAAAACAAAGGCCATAGGGAGGAAATGTGAGATTCCATCACAAAGTATCACTGCATTTCATTGGCTCTTTGACAAGCGGCCAAAAACAATTGCTTCAGTCAGAAACAATGCAAGAGCAAGTTATTAAGGTGTCAGTGTTGTTGTTGCCTCTTTAAACTGCTCACTGTCTTGCTCTTTTTCACTTACTCCTATTTACAGTTTCTAAGTTAAAATAGAAAACTATTTTATTTAGCCGCTTAGTTCTTGAAATGTAAAAGACACCTGTGGGTCTTTGTTAGTGCGCCGAGCCAGACCAGACCAGAATTAGCTGGCAACAGTATAATTAGTACTGAGATGATTCATCAATTCATTTAATTGTCAATCAACAGGAAATTTATAAGGAAATTTAATGATTGATTATCCATATACGTCATTTATCAAGTATAAATAGCAACATGTTTTGTTGAATTGTAAATAACATTTCTTTGGGACTGTTTTGGACCAGCAGTTTAAAGACTGCTGGGCTCTGGAAACCTGTGACATTTTGTAGACAAACCAATAAATCAGTTGATAAAACACTAAGCAGAGGATTAATCAATAATGATAATAATTGTTAGTTGCAGCCATAGTTTGTTTGACTCTATGTTGAACAGCATAAGCACTGTCCCCGGAGTACTGTAGTCTACTGCTGCACCACTGTATGTTATCACAAGTGTTTAGACAGTTGGACAGTAAATAGACTGTTCTAATGGCACTGAACTCACACACACACACACACACACACACACACACACACACACACACACACACACACACACACACACACACACACACACACACACACACACACACACACACACACACACACACACACACACACACACACACCCCTCGGTCCTGTTGTCCTCCTCCCAAGGGAGCTGTGGTCTCCATTCTCTCCCACTGGCTGCTGCAATGACTGTGGGGTCGCAGGGTCTCCCTGATAAGGCCGCAGGGGTTTTGTAAAGGGAAGCTTGACTTTCAGAGCACAGGAAGGAGGGATGAATAACCCTTAGGAAAGGAGGAGAGCAGGGAGTGAGGGCGAATGAAACTCCAAACCACCTGCGCATCTGATAAGGCAGCACACATTAAGGTGAGAGTAAAGGAGAAGGTTAGCAGGGAAATGTCAATAAGCGCCCAGAGAGAATAGAGTTAGGAGCTGGAAGGAGAGAAATCGAGGGAGAAATGTAGACAGGAAAGGGAAGAAAAACTGAATCTATCACAGAAAGATCATGCACGCAAAATATGAGAGGCTGAAAGGAACAAAGAGAACGGATGAATGAATTATCAATGAAAGAAAGACTACAGCCGCAGACTTGCATAGGTGATCTTTGACTCGACACAATGCTGCTTTGAAATGGAGAAGTTCACAATCATCGGAAAACACCAAAAAGATTTACACCCACCTCGTTCGCCAATAGCCTCCTGACTGAAATGTGTTGTAGTTTCTGCTCATTGACGTATTGAGCGGTTATGACAAATGAAGTGTGGGGGACCTCAGGTAGCTCTGTGTGGAACCATTGATTTTCACTGTCCACGCAAGGCCGCTGATTGATAGGGCAGCACTGGAGTCATTAGATACATTCTCAACCAGCATCTGAATACAAACACACACACACTCAGAGGAGTGTGGAGTGTTTGTGGACAGAAAGCGATGGGTGGGGAGTGAGAAGTGAGGCAGTTTGAGGGAATACATATCTGCCAAGTCTAAAATGCAACACTTACAGCCATAAAATGATTGCTGGCATACAACTACAACTCATTATAAACATAACTGTAATAGCCTTGTATTGTTGAAAACTGTGGAAGTAAAACAGGAATTAAATTCAATGATAAAGGACGAAAGAAATCAAACAAAACCATTTGGCTGGAAGGTGTTCTCTGACAACTACCGCTCTCTTGAATCTGGCTTGACCCTTGTGTCCTGTTGTCATAAACTCAGTATTTATGGAGGTGGCATGAACTCAAGGCCAAGGTGGAGGGCTTATTTTACAGATCTTGCCATAAAACGGTCAGCTTGAAAATATGCGAGACTTGGCAAGGGCGCTTCACTACCTTTGGGATCCTATTGCAAATTGGCCTGCTTTAACTGGGGATGGACAGGATGTGCTCCCAAAAGAGATACACGGGGGGAAAAAAAGATACACAGATGCATGCAATCATGCACAAGCTTGTTGACAGACGCACAATTTCTATAGCAGTATGAAGGAAGGGGAGCTGTAATATCATTGAAAGGATTGAAGGACAAATTTGATATATTTTCAGTTTTATTTCTGTGTATTCACTTGTCGTAGACAGACATGCCTATATTCAACATTTCACTTGCTCACTACTCAAGGGTCTAGTGTTTTAATCTCTTTAGCCTTTTCTTTTTTATTTTATTTTTTTCTAAAATAAATGTATTGGTATTCTTTTTGAATATTAAAACTTTGTTTGTGAGAAAATTAAAATTAGTTTTCTTTACTGAATTTTGGGGGTGCTTAATCGGCAGCTCATTTGCTTTTTCTTTCCAGTTTCTCTACCTTTTCTTTAACTAATTTTGTAAGTTTTGCCAGTTAAAATTGTGTTTAGTGTAAATGATCAGTGTTCTCTTACAGCAGGAAATACAACATCTTTTGGACAAATGAGGACTTAAAAGACAAGTTAAATAAGTTTAAACCAATATGAGCATTTTTTCTTGAAAGAGACTAAAAAAATAGGCTTAGTTTTGCTTTGTTTTTAGTTACAGCATGCAGTACAAGTGTCTGACTCTGGTTGTGTTGTAGTTTGCTACTCTTTCAAAACACGCTCTACAGTACAGCTTCATCACATTGTGACATTTACTGTCCTCTTCTAAAGATTTTTCACACATTGCCTTTGTTTTTGCGTGTGTGCACAGCCTGTTCGTGTCATGTTAAACTATTGTGTGGCGACATCAGGCACAGCTCTGACTCTCTCTGGGGTCTCTTTATAATGTTCCTCATTTGCCACCAAACCCATCCTTCTGTTAAAAGGAACAAATTGTCTTAGAGTTGATTCCGACATTTCCCATTTAAATAATGATAGAGCCAGAGGGCCATCTTGGCCACTGAGCTGGAAAATGTTACCTTTTAAGAGGGATAAGTCAGGATTTGAGATTTTCCTCCAGGAGAGACCAACTGTTTACTTATGAAGATGATGTACGCTGGAAATGAGCAGAATTAGTGGAAAGTGTTGAAAAGCGCTGCAAAGTTGGAATGTTTGCTTTGTGAATGAGATGAGATTTCTGACTCCATCGTGAAGCCCAGACCTCTCTGGAGCCATAAGACCTCTGAATGTGTCTTTGTGAGTGGGTACACACACCCACACACACCCACACACACACACACATACACACACACACAGGGGCCAGATGTCCATTTGGCTTTGCAGATGATCTCTAATTTCATACAGTTTCTGAACATCTCTCTCCTTGGGACTGCAGGCACCAGCGATGGGACTTCTCATTATATGCTGTCCAGAACAGACACATATTCACATACACACACATATATCCATTCATCCATCTATTTATCTATCTTTATCTAAACTTTGCTGTATCCATTTCATCTCATGTAGTTCAGTATTTTTCCGTCTCAAACTGGAAGGGCATGATAGACTGTATCTAATGCAATGAGTAGACTTCTGGGACACTCTGGATTCAAATATTTTATTCAGTCTTAAAAGGCTTATGTAATGTAGCACAATAGGCAGCTTCTCTTTCTCACTACTTGATCAGGAAATTAACCTACAATTACTCCTCCAGTGATAAGCCACAAGTCTTCTTTAAACTCCAGTCGGATTGGATCTCCAAATCTGTGAAATTCCCACATTCTGTAAGATGATTTTCTTTTATCAAATACGCAAATCCTTTACTGCTTCACAGTTCTCTATAGGCATTTTTTTTTCCAGATTAAAACTTGATCCACAGGGGAAATGAAGCATGCATACTTTAAGGCCTGAACAAATGTTATATGGAAAGTCTGACCTGAAACATGAAAAATCAAGAGTACATGCACAGGCAAACATCAAAAAATATCACATCTGACAGACTGTGACGCTGACATCTTGTTTTGGGATTATGACATGCATGCCAAAGACGTGTGTTTGTGTTCATGTGTGTGTCTAAAGTTTAAAAGTTAACAATTTGGGTTTGAGGCTAAGCGATCTCATTCCCGCACAGTATCACACACCTGAGGTCACAATCCAAATTCTGTGACTTGTTGGCCTTTCTCCCAAATGAAGCATTCCATGGATCAGCGAGCCTATCAGCCTACCCTCTCCTCCTCTTTGCTCAACTCTCAGCAATTATATTTGACATGTAACATCAATAATCTCATTTATTTTCTCACCCACCCCCTTTTCTCTCACCCAACCAACCACACACACACGCAAACACACAGAAGGGTCTGCTCACTCCCATTCTCTTATCTGTATCTGCAGGAAATGTGAGCCACGCAGCATTCAATAAAAACAATTTTTTGCACCGTTGATCCCACAGCACTTGTTTCTCTCTCCTGTTTTTTCTTTTTCTTTTTTTCTCCTGGTCCTCCTCTATGAAAAGGTATTTATGGATGTTTTGTTGTTAAACTATGAGGTAAATGTTAGGAGATGGTTGTGTTTTATAAAGAGCAGCGGGGGAAAGACCGTGACAATTCATACTGAAATGAAATGAATCGCCAGAGGAGAAACGCACCACGGGCACAGACACTAGAAGAGAGGGGTCACTCACATAGTCTACATTACATACTGTACACACACAAATCACATACATCCACGGTGTGCATATGTTTGTGCATGCAGGTAGGAGAGAATAATAGAGTTTGTGCAAATCTGTTTGTGCCTGTGTTTCGATGTGGACATAGTTGGCATTGTCTCCACTGAGTAGAGAAGCTATGCAGGCTCAGTGGGTGCCACTTTCAGCTCCCTCCACCACAGGGCCACAGATCAATATAGCTGAAGTCACCCACCTCCACACACTCGGCTTCTGTAATCATTCCCTATACTGTGTTCTGCTTCACTCCCTCCATTTGCCAGGTTGTTGTTTATCCTATTATAGCCCTAATTGCCATGCTTATGGTAACCTTTCTTCAGCTTTCTACCCCCTGCACTAAACTAATGGCTAATGGCACAGGAGGGCTAATGCAACCACGCTAATTTGGCTGGGCTTATATGCCCACATGGACATCTCACTCAATGCCCATGTCCATCATTCTCTCACTGTTTTTTTTTCTCTCTTTTTCTATGTGGCTTTCCATTATTCACAACTAGCTAGCATTAGCAATCAGTGTGCTAATGAGTTACCTCAATGCTCTCAGTGTTATGGCTTTTTAATTAGTGTCGCGGTGCTAAGTGTCCCAAATGGACCCTGCCCAAGTGCCCTTTCTTGTCATCCATCACCCATTCCTTTTGTTTGCCTTTCATTTACATATATGCACCGACCCCATATTAGCTAGTGGCTCGTTAATTGCACGTGTGGAGAAGTAAATGGATGGTGGTATGGCGGGGTAGAGGTGCAGTCAACATGTTTACTTCCTAAATACCCCCCAGGACCACTGAGCTCCAGCACACTGGGAGGTCATAGTGAATACGCCCCTCAGGCTAAAAAGATCCATTGTGCTATTTGGAGTGATTAGTACAACTAACAGGCTCAAGCCCACATTAAGAGAAGTATACAGTACATACACGTATATAGATACAAACACATGCAGAAGTTGTTTACATAAATGAAATCCATTTTGTTCATTTTATTGTGCTTACAAAATGCATGCGTAAATGTATGTTCATTATGCCTTCGAGTACTGAAATAATGCCAAAACAAATGCAAAGAGTTAGAAGAGACCAATAAAGCCACCAAAATGGAGGGAAATCTTTTTTTCTACATCGAGGATTAGAGAACCTTGTTCTTTCACATCATCAAATTAAAATACTTTACAAAGTGTATCAAATTAAGCCTGTTATGCTTGTATTGACTCCTTCTGGCTGAACTGATCGATAGTCAGTCAATAATAGATAATGATGTCTAAGTGCTGAGCGATGAGCCATTGCACCTTAAGCGTCCCTAATGTTATTGATCATACTCAAACTACCTCATAGAGGTAGTGGAGGTTTTTATCCAATATAGACGATTAGTTTCACACTATATCTCACACATTAGTAAATACCCACTAGTTCCATAACTTTTTCAGAACCTGCAGCTCAATGAAAATAAACTGTTGGTGAATCAAGCAATAATTAAAGACATCAGTGATCTTACTATAAACAAAATGGTCACCTCACCACCAAAACTCAGAACATATTGGAATCTGTTACTACTTTCAAATATATTGACGGGTTCTTGAACACATACTGTACATACCGTATATGACAAATTAACAGGAGACTGCATCGACAACTATTCAAGTTAACTGATGCTATTAAAATATGTCTTCATCAGTACAAACAAAAAGGGCTTTTCATATACAGTACATGTCAAAATTAGTTACAGTATATACGTGACCATACCTGCAATTTCTATAGTCAGAAATATTACTGATTGGATCCTTAAAGCAAAATGTATTTGCGGTTAAGTGCAGAAGCAAATCCACATGTATGAGCAGCAAAGAAAAGTTATTGGTTTTTTCTTTGATGCTTTTTCTCTACCTGTGCATCTGTCTGCTTTAAGAACAAAAACAATTGGGACTATCATATTTTCAAACAGCCAACCTTCAAGCAATATCATATGTATACTGTCTATTCTTAAAGAATAAGAATAATACTGTGTTGTGCCCTTTTCCTCTTTATTTAAGTTTTGTCCACATGACTGTATCCAGCAGCCTCACTGTGTGAGGTATATCGTTGTGTTTGTTCGCAATGTTGATTGGCCAATTATGCCTGATTGTGTTCCTTGAGGGAAGCATTTTCCAAGAGTTGTTAGTGAATGGCCAAATTATGCCTTAGCTTTTAATATGACCATGGGGAGCACAGGATCACTTCGAAAAGTTTTTTTGGTCTCTGCAAAGCCAACCGAGTAACTTGTAATGACAGCATTATTAGTCAAAGGATAGTTTGAAAGTCATTGTTATTTGCTGGTGTGACTTTAATGGCGACTTTGACGCTGTGGGCCATTTGAACTTTAATGAAATGTTTCCAGGTGGGAGTTATAGTTGGGTCTGTGCCCTTTCTCTTTTCCTCATGACCCCCCTGTACCCAGCCCAACTCTGTCATATATAACCGTGACTGCATGCTGCAGCACTGATGTCATTTAATTTTCCTCACTGATGAGAGTAATTTGTAATGAACAATATAGAACTGTACACTACATTTAATACACATACATACATAAAACCCCCACAGTCCATGCACATGTGTGTGCATGCACTGTACTGCATGTACTGTATGCCCATTGCCATTAGGAGTAGTTGCCCTCTGCAGTGTTGCAATATCTCATACCAGTGACTTAACTTTGAAACACAAGAGCACATCAAGCAGAGCTGGACTGTAAGAAAAAAAAATCTTATCTGCATCATCCTGCTCTTCAGCTAAGTTTGATGATGGACTGCTGCCTGTGCTCTTATGCTACAATGGTATTAAGAGGTAAGAGCATCAACTCTCTAATGCTGGTTGGCCCTGTGTAGATGTAGTGCGAATGAACAGGACTGAATGCTTATGCGTGTGCACGTGTGTGTGTGTGTGTGTGTGTGTGTGTGTGTGTGTGTGTGTGTGTGTGTGTGTGTGCGTGTGTGTGTGTGTGTGTGTGTGTGTGTGTGTGATTAGCTGTAAAGAAAAACATAGTCTGACATGCTTGAAGCAGAAATAGAGCAATATGTTGTGTCACCCCCCGGTAATCGTCCTCCATCTCCTCGCTGTTTGCGCGCGTGTGTGTGTGTTTTAGAGCGAATATATGTGTGTTTGATTGATGACACTACTAATGGTGTGTCTAAACACTAGAAGCCCAGTTATCTCTTATCTGACCTAAAGGAGAAGTATGTGTCAACAGCTGCTCCTCCTCCTCATTTATCTCTCTCTGTCTCCTTCTTCTCTCTTCCTCCTGCCCTTTTTTCTTTCTCACAAGTCCAAAGCTTACTCACTGTTTGCTTATTGTCATATATGATTGCTGATTACTTTTTATGTGTCTGTTGAGCAACTATTAATTATATCAATTATTGATTAATCTTTTGATACATTTTTTAATTAATAATTTAGTCTATAGAATGTCAGAAAATAGTAAAAAATGCCATTCACACCTACCTGAAGTCAAAGGGCATGACTTCAAATTGCTTGTTTTGAAGCACTATTTTTATGTTTTCCTGGAGATTTCCTGTTGTTTTAGCACTTCACTTCACCCATCTGTCTCAATTCCTCTGCTGTTTTTTCCTCCCTATAATCCTTCCGTTCATCCATCCCCACAACAGCTGTCCTGCAGTTCCCAATAGCTGCAACGCCATAGGAGATAGGAAGGCTCTCAAGCCTCCATGTGCAGCTCTGCTCTGGGCCCCATCTCCACCATGGGCCTCAGTCACCTTAATGCACCCGTTTAGCCATTAGCTTCTCCGAGGGGGGCCCATATCCATCCATATATCCCGTCATACATTAAAGGGCATATTGATAGCCATCAGCTAGGCCTCGTCCACTGACACACTTTTAATATTGTGTCTAACAAAAACCAGATGGCTTCGGGGTTCTTCTGCAATACACATATACATGATACACTCACACACTGCTTCTCCTGGCCTATTGTACTGTTTCCCCCTCTCCCAGGAGAAGGGATGAGTGTTCTTCTTAATTAAAAGTTGGATATATGGGCCTCTAGGTTGCAGTGGTCAATCAGGATGCATTACCTGCACACTGGGGCCCTCCAGAGCCAGAGTTAGGGTGAGTGTTAACATGACGAGCTGGGGGATGGGCCATAGGGGAAAAAAAGGAAGAAGTACTTATAGCAGTTTGAATATGAAGTGGTAGCTGCAGGTGCTAAGGCTAGCGCAGAGCCCAGCTCAGGCCAGGAGGTGCGAGCCATGATCTCAATAGCTGTATTGTGTTCACACTTGAACCGGGGCCAAAAACCCTGTGAAATATCAGAGCAGAGAGAGGGAGAGAGAAGTGTGGAAATGAAACAATGGTTTACACAACAGTGAAATAGGTCTTTCCTCCCCTTCTCGCCAGCAGGCCCAACACTCAGAGAGAGAGAGTTTTATTGGCACTCCGGTCCTGGTTAGTCTCAGCTGCTGGTAGGGTCTAGTGTTGGACTGAGACACACACTCAGATAGGTAGACCTGTGTTCAGCAGCCACACACAGAGCACAGATGAGGGCACACACATTAAATTGTCCTTTGGTAGAGAGGAGAAAAGCCAGATATTCTTCTAATCCTGTTCGACGAGAGTATTGTGTCTCATACCATCACCTGGGCATCTATGGCTACAGCTAATCCTACTGGGCAGAGAACTTGCCCTCAAAACTGTCTGCAGGTTTAGCACAGACAGAGTAGTCAAGAGTTTTAAATGAGCGTTCTATTTTTCTCTGTACTTCACCTCTTTTAATAAAGGGGAAGGAGCAGTTGATTTTTTGGTACATTAAAGGAGAATGGGATGAAAACTGGCTGCAGTACCTTAATACAGCAACAATAATGATGTGCAACATCAGTGATCAGTGAGGCAGTGTCTTGTTAATTTGTTGCATTTTACTTTAATTTTATTTAAATATATCTACAGCAGTTGTTGCTAATGCATTGTACATTTAACAACTACTTTTAAAAGATTAAAATGCTCGTGTTCCTTTTGGGAACATAACCTTATCTCTAGTTCATCTCTCATACCCAAGTAGACACCTATTCCTTTAGTCTGGGTTTGACTTTGTGTCATACCCTTTGGCTAAAATAAAACACAGAATTTTCTCTGGAATTTCATATTATATCCAAGGATTAAATTTATGTATTCACAGCTGCATTTTTCTTTTTGAATGGAAGGAGTCTCAGTCCCTGTGTTACACAGTGAACCTCAAAGGCAGGATTGTATTATTGGTTGTTTGTGGCCTTAATGTGGCAAGGCTGGCAAGTTTCTACCTGTCAGTCTATAGTTTTTCTGCGGGAGATGCAGGAGTTTTATGCAGCTCATGTTTTGTGTTTTCCTGCCGAAATTATTTCAAAATAAAAAAATACATTTTTTTTTTTAAATCATGGAATTTACCCAGACAGACTCCTCTGTAAAGCAGTCAAGAACTAGGCTGTCATGTTTGCATTTCTCTGTATATAAAAATAGCAGAGGCTCTAGTTTAATGTGTCTACTTAACTAGATTTAGCTCTCTTTTTCTAACTGACCTTTGTTAGATTCTTGGAAAAAATTATGTTATTGTGGGTCATCAGACTGAGGAGTAAAGTCACCACTCTCAACAGGTGAGGAGAAGAAGGAGGAGAGAGGAGGTGGTGAGAGGAGAACGTGGAGTCTGGTTGTTACAGTAAACGTAGAGTTCTGCTCAGATGGTTCCAATAAGTCCCAGGCCTGACGCCACACAGGGGTTCTGCCACATGCTGTCCCGGGCCAGATGCTGAGAGACACTTTTTTTTTTTTTTTTCTAACTTAAAAATGCATTTTTGTCGATTTGGGCTCTCCAATTCAAATCTCCTGCAAAAACCCAGGTGGAGTATATGTGATGATGGGGTGAGAAGGAGAGAGCAAGACTGAAAGACATAAATCATTCTATTTCTTTCTCTCTAGTTTGAGTGATGTGTTGTGAACCTCACAGCGTTACATTATTTCTTGTCTCAGCTCTCTGCTGTCCTGCCAGTTTATTGATCTCATTGCACACAACGACACTACAACTTTCTACAATGCAGGGACCAAATGACATTCCACCAAAAAAATCAAATTTAAAGCAGTTGTTTTGAGACAGATGTGACATATTCTGTTTTGTCAGTCTGCTTCTCTGAGATTCAAGGAATGAGGTATTGGATGAGATAAACGTTGAGGCTGAAGTGAATTTGATACTGAGCAGGAAAGAGGGGAAAATTTTCTTTCAATTCATATTGGAAACTCCTGTTGTCTGGTTTGGATCACTAGAGATATGATTGTAAATAGTTTTTGTCACTGCTTTTCTATGTCTCTTGTCCTCTCGCTCCATCACTCTCTATTGTATCACAAAAGCAAATGTTGTTGAAGGAAGTATTCCTTTATTCAGGTGTTAATAAATAATTGATAGTGTTACATGCTCTGTAAATTTGTCCCAAGCACCACTTCCCTATTTGTGTTTGCAAAGTTCCAGGAATTGTCCCATTTTCTGTTTCACTTCCGATGTCAGTCGATAGAGTGGAGGTCAAGTTGTGTCAGTGTTGAATGCAAGCTTCCTCGCCTCATTATTATTGCCATTATTCTTGGCATGGATGCATTAGATTTGATTGATTTAGTTGCTTTGCTTGAGCTCAGGAATTTTTTATTTTATATCCTCACTATTTAGGAACATAGAAAACAGCAAGCTATTATTGCCCATATGTATTATATGCTTAAATTTGGAAATAAGTTTGCAATTTTTCTCCAGAAAGCACTGACACTCACACTGAAGTTGTCTCTCTTTTTTCATTTACAAACAACTCATGACATCAGAAAAGATTTGAAAAATCATTAGCTATAATCACATAAAAGTCCCCAACATAGTGACTGCAAATACATGTGTATACATTTGTCTTTGTAGGTTAATGTGTGTCCTCTCGAGACAGCACCGGCACCGTTAAGCCACCACTTTGCTCACTGAACATTCTTCTCAGCCAGTAAACACATACCCTGCTAAGTCTGATTCCCTCTCAGTTAATATTCAACCAGTTTACTCTCTTTGTTCTCCTCCTTGAGCCTGTTAACAATTATTTTAGAAGACTTTAAAATGCAATAAATGTTCTCGCTTGATCATAGGATTTCTTTTGACAGAGGCCAGAGAAAATGTTTCCTGAGTCTGGCTCTGACTGATTCTGTGTTTGTGCTCCTGTTTGTCACACACATAAGTCTAGCTGTTAGCCTTCAAACGCCACCGACAGAGTGTGTGACCCTGATGTACTGTTCATATATTTTCCCATTTACACTGCACCTGCTTCACTATAATGAGCCAATATATCTGCTCACTAATTGCCCTAAATAAATATCATGAAGCCCGGCTGTCCAACAGTAAAACAGACATAGCATGATGGTAACCACTGTGTGCACACACACACACACACACACACACACGTATACTTGTACACATTACACATACATAAAAAACACACATGTACACTGGCAAAAAGTCATGCACATGAGCACTGACACCTGCATGTACACACAAACCCTATATGATGGCATACACAAGTGTGTGCATTTACACACCCAAGCGCACACAGACACTCTTACACACACTCATCCAGCCTTTTAACAAGGGGCTGTAAATAACATAAAGCCGTTTCATTAACGAGGTCCAGCCTGAAAACTCCCTGCCTCTCTTCTTTTAAAGTGCTCACGCTTCCTGTTTAAAGTTACCCTAACCTGGCAACCCAGCAAATGGCAACCTGGTCATTCAGATGAGCCGCAGGGGTGCGGAGGTGGACATGGTGGCGTGATGCTAAAAATAACACAGAGTGGCTAAAGATACAGTATGTAGTCATCGGTTACACACTGTTTCAATTAGACATATTAGCAACCTGAATATGAACAATGGTTATGGGTAGATTTTAATAGCAGAGCTGATGTCTGGCTTTTTGCTGCTGGAAAAAACTGAGAAATAAAGAAACTTATGTACTGTAGCTACTGACAATATAATAATACAAATATATTGAGACATAACTGCTGGGTAACTTAACAAAGCCAAAATGTATTGAATCCCGTTAATTTAATAATCCATATTAATTGGTATTATTATATCATCAGTTTGTAATCCATGAAACACATTATAAAGATATACATGCCTCTTATTTTCATAGTGTTACATTATCCAGGAGCTATTATCAGATACTACAAAACTTTAATCAGATAATACATTTTTATATTTATTCTGTCATCCTGCCTGTCATCATTATGTGGCTAACGTCTACCAAATACTGAAATGAAATTATTTTTCTTAAATCACCACATCTAGCCTTGGATTCTCACCTGCATTGGAACTGCTGTTCAAGTCACACTTAAAAAAAGGGAAAAGTTAGATGGGTCTAACACCAACAAAATGACATTTGACTTTACCATGATTTTGTCAGTGTGGGGAGACACTGAGACTTTTCGGTGTGGCACATGCAAATTCACCACAAATGATAGCTGTGTGACGGTAACTGTAGAGACCCTGATTTAAGAGAGGCAAGTTGGGTCATTAGTGAGCCGAGCCACATTCTGACACTCACATTGCATGTAGACACACACACACACACACACACACACACACACACACACACACACACACACACACACACACACACACTACAACCCAGATGGCTTTTACAAGGCCCCAGGCCCTCCCTGGCCTGCCTGCCTGGTTTTTAATTATGTCAATGGCTGCCCGGCCCAGATAAAATGGGTCACATTTTACACACTTTTACTCACCTTCACAGAAACAACACATACACTCACACACTGTGAACACAAACTCCAAAACCTTGCATACACAGTACAAGTGATACAACTAACAATCACATAAAGTACGGACAGATTATGTTTACAGTCGTACTCACTTGTGCCTTTGACAAACAGTAAATATCTCATATTCGTGTGTGCGTGTGTGTGTGTGTTTGTCTGTGTGTGTTCATGTGGATTTACAGCCTGTTTCCTCTTTAGTTGTCATTAGTCAGCCAGACATGACTACACAGGTGTACTGATACAAACACACACACACACACACACACACACACACACACACACACACACACACACACACACACACACACACACACACACACACACACTCTCTATTATTAAAGGCCCAATCTATTCTCACAGTATGGTTCCTGCTGATGAAACACTTTGGCTCTGCTACTGACTCTTTTTATTTGGACTCAACATATTTTCACTGAAAAATATTTAGGATCTGAAATTTAAATTTAAGGATGTGATGAACAAATGATTCCAAAGGTCTGATGCAAATTATAAAACATGTGTCTGTTAATAAAAGCCACATTGTCAGCAGAATTTGATTATCTAAGATGGTTGACATGCACACTTCTCCTCACACAAAGGATCAAAAAAGGATCAGTAAGATTTTGAGTTTGTGAAATGATGTTCAGAAATAATTTCAGTGCCTCAAAGACATTGGGACAATCTAAAGTTAGGTCACACAAAGACATAAGAAATAAGAACTGCTTTTGTTAATAACTGAGCACAAATTTAAAGCCAGAAAACTTTGAGCCTTGTGTAACATCATCATTGATAGAATTTGTGAATGAACTTTATTTAGACATTTCCAAACTCTTTCTTACTATTATGCATGCACAAACTTTATTTTCTTGTGTTTTTTCACGGGTTTAAAATGAGTGATATGCAACCAAAGCTATGAAATGATTTCTGATCATTTCACAAGCTCAAGATCCTATTGGCCTTTATTAGAGCTGATAGTTTTCTCTTAATCTTCTTCCTTCTTACATGTACTGTACATGTACTCACATCCATGAACACAAACCCCTCCCTCTAAGGTTTACTATCATACATGTAGAAGGAAGAGTCAGATACATTTTGTTCTTCCTTCATCTCTTTCTTCAGTGCCCCCTTCCCACTGTGAGCCCATGTCCACTGAATTTATTAAATTTTAAACAATCTCTCTTTTCTCTATCTTTTATTCTCTGTCTTTTTCCTTCTTGCTCTAAGAGAAGGTGTATTGACAGTACCCCTTGTGTGCCTGTCCACCTCTCACTTCCACACACGGATACACACAAATGTGGACAGACACAAACTCATTTAGACTGTTGACTGATGTGGCAGGGTAGGGTCATCTCTGCAGGCCCCCATCCATCACACACATGCACATACACACACATACATACGTGTGAATGTGCGCAAACACATTGGAGGCTGTGGGGATCTGTACTCTGTCAGCCACTTTATTAGTCCGCCTGTTTGTATGTGTGTGTGTGTGTGTGTGTGTGTGTGTGTGTGTGTGTGTGTGTGTGTGTGTGTGTGTGCATGTTAAGGGGCCTCCCAACTGGAAACAGACCCTTTTCCAGAAAGGATACACACTCTCACACACACTTCTTTATTTCTTGTTAGTCATCCTGCACCTTAATTTGCAACACCTCTAACAACCAGCTCCACAGCCCACTTCACAGCCACTCAATCTGTCACTGTCACTGCTCTGTTTCCATGACTGGCCCTCTCGTCAGGGTAAAACACAGTGTGCGTGTGTGTGTGTGTGTGTGTGTGTGTGTGTGTGTGTGTGTGTGTGTGTGTGTGTGTGTGTGTGTGTGTGTTTGCACGGAATTCTTATATGCTACAACCACCCTGGCCTTGTGTTTCTGTATATGTATGTGTGTACATTTGCAGAGCGGGAGAGAAGTTTCATTTCCACTTCTGCTCTTCCACTTGAAAAGCTCTCATTCCAGGCTGCCCCCTAGCTGCTTAAAGACGAAGTGCATACAATCCTGCCCCCCCCCCCCATCTCCCTGCTTGTCTCTCTACTTATTTCCACATATTCTTGATCTAGATAGATTAAAAACATGATACATATTGAAAGGCAATCGGTAACCTGTTCTTTACTCTTTCTCTTTGAAACAACCTGTTTTCATTTGTTGGCCACTTCCCCAGGATATGAGTTGGTGAACCAGGGGAGAGTCAGCCTTCTTTCTATTTGCTCACAGTGCTGTTTTCCTGTTTTCCACAGACAGAAAAACCTTCAATACAGAGAAATCTTTCAGATAACTTTTGTTGAAAGAGTCCGCTTCTCTATCTGTCCTTATGGGATGATAACTTGACTACCTGAATCCAAAAAATACATGTTTAGTAGACTTTTAACATAGATGAATGGTCATGGTTTGTTGCTTGTCTTGATATCCACTGATGAGAAAAAGGAAAAGCAAATATCACTGATCACTACCGATCACTTGTTTTTCAATCTGCAGTAACTAATACATAAAAAAACAAACATTTGTCTGTTTCTGACATGAAAAACATGTATAGACAAGTCAGAATGAAGTTGCATCATTTTTAGAGTTTGAGAATGAGAAAAAACTGTTTAGAAGCAACAACTCTCTTTTCTATCACACATATATATACAAATACATGCAAACTAGGGTGTGTTCACACGTTGAAACCCAGGGCCGCGCAACAAAGGACTAAGATCACACTTTATAAAAATATTCCCCCAGAGACACAAAATAACCTAGCAGTTAGGTCTCACATGCTACAAGACTGCTTCTATCTCCATCTCACATCAAAATCACAATCACCAATGTGCTCTGAGCTGCCATTTCCATTTTCTGCCCTCCGTCAAACAGAAAATAATATGTACCTTGTCACCAGCGTCTACCCGTACAAGCAACTTTCCTCTTCTAATTCAGCCCTGCACACCACACACATCCGTCAGATATAACCGGCGGGGGAGAGGGCATGCCGAGACGTCCATTAAAGGTTCCTAGCTGTCAAAGGTTCCCCTTTGTGTTGTGAGGAGCGATATAAGTGTCGTGCTCTTATCAAAGCTTCCTGTGGAGTTTGCCCTGCATCCTGTCCACTCACAGGCGCTTCTCTTTCATTGAAGTCTCATTGTGTCTGTACTCGTGTGCACAAAGGTGTGTGTGTGTGTGTGTGTGTGTGTGTGTGTGTGTGTGTGTGTGTGTGTGTGTGTGTTGTCACACGAGTCATTTTCTGACACTGTTTAATCAAATAAACTATAGGTCAAGCTCTGAAATGCAAATGTTTTAATTGTATTTTTTGGATAGTAAATCAGTGATACAGAAGTGAATGAAAGTATGAATAAACATAATAAGGGTGACTATTTTCTTCATTTTACTTTCCTTAAATCATAATTGTTTTACACTACAACTTTGATCTCATTTCCATAGGTTTTTCCATTATTTTTATCAGTTATAATAACACTGTACTCAATGAGATCTAGAAACCAGTAAAATTGCTACAACGAGGTGTGACAAGGCAGCACCAACAGTCCAATGATCAGACACGCTGTAAACAGTTTAGCCACATTATCTAAAAATCTACACTCAAAAGTGAGCACTCCTGAAATGTAGACAATAATTCATCATTACACAAGGAAACTATTTGCTCACAAGTACAACAGTTTTATAGGCCAAAGTTGAACCAGGAAATCAATCTCCAAACTGTGATGATGTTCACAATGGGGCAGTTTGGGTAATAATTTTGCTGTTCACCTTAATTTTCTCTTCCAAATAAGTTTCGTTAACTTAGGGGTTTTGTTTAAAACCTGTTTGATCACATACACTTCTTTTTTAGCTATTTTGCCAAATTCCCAGATTGCAACAATTAACGTGGTGAATAGAATTTTGTTATTAGTGACAGGAATGATTGCCGAAACTATGAAAAAGATCTAATTTATAATAAACCAGAAGAAACCTTTAATTGTGGAGAGGAACGGGGTTGTTGAACACAGGAGCTCATTAAAAGGGTTAAGTAAAGTAAATTTAAGTTGGAAGTAAATAGATTATCTGCCCAAATGAGCAGAATGAGAACGAGGAGACTGACTGGACAAGTGAAGATATGGCAGTTTTATCAATATGAAGTGAGAGCGAGATGGTTAATTTGAAAATGTAGAAACAGCATTCCTGATATTTTTAGTGTCACCATTTCCGTCTCAGCTGCTGATCTGAAGAAAGAGAGAGAAGGTTATGGGAAAACTTTCAGTAGTCAGGTTTGCTTTGTTTTGCTGAAACCCTTTCGCACGTGGAGCTGATGGTTTCCAGCCGGGTCCTCCTCACCCACATGACGTAGGGTGGGAGGGGGGAATGAAAAAGAAAGGTAAATAAACAAACAATCAGCCATGGGCTTGTTCTGGCTCTCCCTCTCTGTTGCAGCTCATTTGAAGCCTTATAAATCAGGCTTCCACCCAGAGACAGGGTGTTAGCAGGCCTCCAAGACAACACACACATGGGCACGTACAACACACTAAGGTCTGCTGCTCATTAAGCCTATGATCAGACCCTTGGGTGTGTGTATGAGGGGGTGTATGAATACTACCATGCTCTATATGTAGGTATGGCAGTTTTCACACGTGTCAGTCTGTTCAGAGTCGAGCTTCCCCAACTTCCCTCACACACCTATTCCGCCCCAAAAATGGTAATAATCCCATCTTGACTCCACCTGATCTCAGTTTTTCTCCTTGTGTTCATAAAACATGTACGATACCTGTCGCAGCTCCCCAGCAACTGTGTGACAAGTGCACTCTGACTCCACAACCTGCAGAAGAGATATTGGGTGGAGTAGTAGGTGTGCTTGTGTGTGTGTGCGTGTGTGTGTGTGTGTGTGTGTGCGTGCGTGTGTGTGTGTGTGTGTGGTCGAGGGGGTATGCTTGGATGTTTTTAGTGACTTTTTTCACACATAAAATAAAAGCCTGGACTCCATCAAGCCAAGTGTTTTAAGTTAAGTTGAAGCAGAAGAGGCAGTACCTGTAGATGTGGAGTGTGAGGAATGGATAAGATTCAGCTTCTTATCAACTCGTCCAGTAGACATGATCATATTTTTTTGCTCCTGGGTATCTCAGTGTGAATTACAGAAAATACACAACAAGAACTGATTTGCATAGAGTATTTTACCACTCTTACAATCAGCATATACATTTACATAGGCAGTAGCCATGGTTTCTTTCTCAAGCATGTGGAACAGGGTTTTTAAACATAAGACAAGGTTTTGATAAATTACTTTTAGCCAAGGCACTAACAGCCATTGTTAGTCTAAAGTAGGTGTAGCTTGTGAAGAGGGTAAACTCACACCTTGGCTAGTAGTAGTAGCACAACATTGCTGTTACCTCAAGCTGTTACCTCAACCATGTGTACATGCATTCGCCTAAAACAGTTACCGTATTTGTACAAACAAAGACATGGCAGTTCTTCCACACCTCCAACCAGACCCTTTACTTATATTTACTCACCAAACTTGGCACCTGCACCCCCACCCACGAAAATACACTTTGTACACATGTTCACCCAGACAACAAGAACATGACCATTCACAGTTTACGAGCTGGGAAAAAAATGCCTAATATGCCTTTAGAAAAGCAGCCAGTTAAGTTCACGAACTTTGCACATCTTAAAACGTCACTTGGTTTGTTGGTTCTTCTCCATCACACCTCGATTTCCTTCAGTAGACATTTGACTGTGATTAGGAGCACAGAGAGTCAAGCTAGAGGTCAGCGCTGAACTCAGGCCAGGCTGATTGGGAGTTGTAATTAGAGGAGTTGCTCTGTCTCAGGCCCGTTCTCCCCGGAGGATCCACACAGGCTCGGTATCACATGCATCACTGGGGCGAAATCGGAGCCTCAACCCCAGCTTGGTGGAGGGGGTTAACTTAGGGGTTTCAGCCAAGCCGCCCACAGATTCCCCAGCAACACCGAACTCCACCGCACACACAGATGCCAATGCACACACACAAATGAGATCAGAGGAGCCAAGAGGATAAGAGAACTTCTCAGGTCTTTAAAATGTATGCAGTCTGTTTGCGATCTCTGCTGTTTCATAAGTGCACTACTTGTTGTGTAATATAAAATATCTGCTCTTTTGGCTAATTTGAGGACTTCTACTTTATGTTTCTCCTCTATCATTCATAATTTACAATTTTGTGAAGAATGAGGTCCCATTTTTCTCTTCAGCAAACATTAAGCAACATTGATTTGTTATTCCTTCCTGGTTTTCCCCTCACTTTTCACTCCACAATAAGCCCCTCTTCTGTTCTCCTCCTCCTCTTTCTCTTCCTCCTCCATCACCTCTATCTCCATCTTCCTTCATTCTCTGTGAAAACGGGAAACATGAAACCCGCTCTTAGAGTCTCAGGAGGGTGTAGGGGTTACAAAAGGTGATCAATATGTGCCAGAGAAAGTCTTTAGACAAGTGAAAGAAGCCCTAGTTTGTCTATTCCCTCCTCCTTTCTCCTCCTTTCCCTCTTTCCTCTTCCAGATGTCAGGATTGACGAGGTTAGGTGGCCCTAACACCCACTGACATGTTGCCTCTTTGTGTTGTAAGGTTGACTGACATCAAACTCCTGGCACTGCCTTCTTATACCTTGATGTGCCCATGTAAAATGTTACATTTTTAAATGCCTAGAACCTCCTTGGAAAATGTCATCTTTAGAAATATTTCAAGTGATTTGGTAGTTGACGATAGCCTGTTGTTTCTCATAAATATATGTATGTGTATATATATATATATATATTTTTTTTTTACCCTTTTTTAATCTAACCTGTCACTCTCCAACAGGTGGTGGATGACATGGGCAACGTCAAGTTTGCGCTGGACACAGGCCCAGACGCCACAAGCAACAGCTGGCTAAAATACGTCCGCTCTGCCGCGTCATTTGAGGAGCAGAACCTCACTGCCTGTCACCTCACCGGAGACCAGGTGAGTGATGCATCAGAGATGTCCTGGCTGGAGCTGTAGCCCAGATATGAGAGAAACAGGACCCTGTTGTCAGCACGAGGTGGAGACCAGGGGGAGGGGCTGTCATTGCTTCCCATCCTCTAAGCGTTGACACTCAGTTGATCTGTGCGAATGTGTGCGAGCATGCTTGTGTGTCTGTGTATGTGTGTGTGTGTGTGTGTGTGCGTGTGTGTGTGTGTGTGTGTGTGTTTACCATTTTGGTAGCAAAATGTGTGTGCTGGTAACGACCAAGGAATGGCTCTATTGTGTGTCTGTGGCTGGGCCAGTTGCCAGTTCAGTTAGGAAATGACCCATGTAAAGAGGCTGAAGAATAGCCTGAAACTCCTGAGTCCCATAATAACCATTATCCAAGGCACGGTCTTCTTCTGTGTAGGCAGCAGTTTCTCTCCCTTTTTTCTTCTTATTTCCCATCCCCTCTCTCTCCCGCTCACTCTAAAGAAACTTGGGTAAGGCATTGGATACTTTTGGAAAGATTCCCAGCCAGTGCCCATAAAACCCCAACTGCTTAACTAGGCCCTAACCCCAACCCCATGCAATGTGTGTGCCACAACTTACTGCTGCAATATATTAGCATATTTCTCTGTTTCTGTTTGTCCTACAGAAGCTGCTTTTTTTCTGTTTTGCTTTGCTGAGTCGTGTCCCAGTTTCTGCAAATGAAATGCCAGTGGCGTTACTCTGCCATTATTTGACACACATTTTAATTTCAGTTCAGTTTGGACTGTTATAATAACTCACAATCAAATACTGGGATAGAATAAGTGCAGAATTTGAGTTAGAGAATAAAAATGCATCCAAAGGAGCAATTAGAATGAAAACTGCTCAAAACAAACACCAAAGCAAGAGCAGAGGATAAGATGAAGCTCTGGAACAGAAAATGAGACATGATGGCAGTATGACAGTAGCCAAATGCATCCATATGACTTGCCTGTGTGTTTCCACATTCCTGTCACTCCGCTCTTATTTGTTTCCTAATCCCTGCCTACATGGCTCTTTCCCCCTCCTGTCTCCGTCTCTAGCCGCCTGTTCTTCGCTGTCTTTGTCTTCTTTCTCTGTCCTCATGTCTTGATCTGCCACCTGTCACTCTGTCACACTGAGGGGGACAGGCTAGTGTGTCCATTTAAGCTTCAGACATTAAGCTTGACCGATGGAGAGAAAGGGGGCTTGGACCAAGTAAGCGAGGGAACACACAGGGGCCTCCTAGATTGACAAGCACCAATTGGCTGGCAACACCAACCCGCCTAATCCTTTTAAGATTTTCACATCAGTGCCCCCTGCCACTGCCACACAATGTCAAAGAAAGAATCAGGGCACGGGCGAAAATTGCGGAGAATTATCAGACGCAAAAAAGAAAAGGCCACGTGCACGATTGCTTTTTGATGTGTTTTGTGATTGTTTGTAAAAGCAGATGGCTTTGCATTTGTTTGCCTGACCAGTTGCTTGGTGTAGTGGCTCACAGGTATGACCCTATAATTTATTTACAAACACCACACACACATATATACAACCACTCAGTGCTAAAATGTATAATTTAACAGACTATTCTGTGATTTTTTTTTTTTTTTTTTGTATCAGCATGCACAATGCATGAGTTTATGGAAATATGTGCACACAGGGCAAATTCAAATGCAGGGAGTAAACCTTTTAAAAAGCAAGTGGATAATTTATTTGTTTATTTTTTTGTCTTTAACAATGTAAGATGAACAAATGTATGAAGGGTCATGCATAATTTAGATATTTATGGTCATGCAAGAATTTGGTATTATTTTATATGTTTCCATATATATCAGCTACATACAGAAAATGTGCTCTGGACACAGTTTCTTCATAAGTACTGTCGGTTTTTAGAAAAAGCAATGTGTGTGTCTGTGTCAGAAACACGTACTAGTGCTTTGTGTAGGTATCCGCAGACAGCAATGTAATTTTTTGTTCTTCTCAATCACTCAACTGTTTGACTGTTTCAAAACGACTGTTTTAATTGAATCCTGCTTGCAGTTTCAACCTAATGCAATATTCAGGCTCCTTATATGATGGCCGAACAAAACGAGACAAATCAAAAGTTTACCCTGTGTGTTTGTATGTGTGTGTGAGTGCATGTGTGTGAGTCTGTGTGTGTGTGTATGTGTCTACCCCATTGAAATAGTTCCCATTCATTTAGAATGTCAACAATCACCCAAAACTAGTGTGTAAGCGAGCCCATTTAGTTGTTTTAAAGCCAAGTTGCATCCAGTGAAGGAAACGGCTGAGAGAGCGCAATGGGAGGTTTGTGTGTTCGTGTGTGTGTGTGTGTATGTGTGTGTGTGTGTGTGTGTGTGTGTGTGTGTGTGTGTGTGTGTGTGTGTGTGTGTGTGTGTGTGTGTGTGTGTGTGTGTGTGTGAGAGAGAGAGAGTGAGACTTGGGTGGGTAGGAGATGGGGGTTTGAAGAGAAGATGAACCTTGTCCACCTTCTTGTCAGTCCTTCATCTTTTGTGTTTTGGAGTGGAGCCCTTTCCAACACTGTTTGATCTGCCCTTTTACCACAGCATGGATCCATCAATAAATAGACACTGTTGTGTGTTCCTGTGTGTGTGTGTGTGTGTGTGTGTGTGTGTGTGTGTGTGTGTGTGTGTGTGTGTGTGTGTTTGTATGAGGCCACAGTGGGGATCATTGCGGGCCCTACGGCTGGCATTGATCGATGAGGCATCTGTCCCCAGAACACTGGACAGAGATGGGAAGAGGTTAAGACAGGTCTTAGTGTGCAGGCCTTACTGTAGAATACACACACACATACACAAAGATTTGTAAAGATTCAAAATGCTGCAGACATTACAAATATTAATTAGGAATGTAATTAAAATTTCCTTATTTATTATCTGGTCGTATTTGTTCAAAAGAAAAAATATGTAATAGTTGATGAATTATAATCTCAGGTGAAAGATGTGTCATTAATAACAAGCTATTTTATGATATTTAAAAATAAAATTAATACAAGATATATTGCATATTAAAATTGTGGAAGTATTTAAAAAGGATATTTCTCTGTTGTTAAACCTTTATAAATGAATCAAGTGTTTTTCCTCCGGTGCCCAAATTCGTGTCATGTATCATGCAATGTGTCCTGTGTTTTGTTTTTTTGGTTGTTTTTTTTTTGTGACAAATACAATTAAAATGATTGAAGGGAGATCAAATAATGATATTAATAATTAATACCTTTCAAAAATAACTGTTTGATGATGAGTGCATCAAAAGAAACATTATCATTTTTCACAAGTTGTATTAAATTATAGTTTTACCAGGTTACCATTTTAAACCCATTTAATCCAAACTTGACCTCGGAGTTGAAAGAAACTGCTCCCATTTTAGTGCAGCTCGGTTTGGGCCAGGCTGGAAGAAAGGGAACGAAATAATGTTGCAGCTTCCCGAGCAGAAGTTAAACAACATTGCACGTCGTCCGCAGGCCCTACTGATACATTTCCTGGGTTTATCTATATTCGTGTGCGCGTGCGTGTATTTGTCCGCGCCACGTGCGTGCGTTTAAGAGTAACAGATCGAGTGACAGAGTGGCTGCAAGTCGGTCGGGCTGTTTTATCCATTATTTACATCATTAATAGATTTATCAAGCGGCCAAAGCGGCGGCCGGGGATCGCAGATGCGGGGAGGGGTCTGCGCCGCAGATCCCTCAATCCTTTTGGCTGGAGATAAGACGAGGAGGAGTGGCCGACGGGTAACCGAGAGAGCACCAAGGGGCAATAGGGAATCACTAATGAGAGAGAGAGAGAGAGAGTCCGAAAGAGAGAGAGAAAGAACGAGAGAGAGAGAGAGAGGGAGACTCATCATCATCATCAAAGACGCGCTCACTGACTAGATTAGAGAGTAGCCCAGCAGAGGAGCGCCGGGCTTCATCCAGCCGGAGGGAACGAGCGCCGACCGTCCGCAGCGCGCCTGGCTGCCCCACGACCCTCTCTCCCCGGCCCTGTCCGCTCCAGCGCCCCGCTCCCTCTCCGGTAGACCTACTATGGGTTGCGTCGCCAACTCCACCGGGACTGAAGTGCTACTGCAGCTGGAGGCTCTCCGCAGCGCCGCGCAACTTTCCCAACTCTTCCGTCTCACGGAGAAAAGAAAGGTCAGGTCGAAAAAGTGTAGAGAGGCTTCCGACTGTGTGTAGCCTAACTGTTGTAAATAATAATGATGATAATTAGAACTTTTTACCCTGGTCCCGGACTCATCTTAAGATCACCGAGTCTTGGAAGTTATTTTCACTAGCCTTTTCCACACCAGCCTTTTTTTGTGCGTATGACTCCCTATGTGCCTGTGTGAGTGTGTGTGTGTGTGTGTGTGTGTGTGTGGGTATATGAATGAGTGTGCTCTGCCTTCCTTGTTGTGGCGACATCGTTGAATTGGTGCAGAGCGCCCCCATGTGTCCAGAGATCACATTTTCCGCGTGCGGCTTGAAGTAGTTGTTTTGCGCTTTGGTTTTTGGTGATGCTGAAATATTTTTCCTCGAAACGCGTAACTGTGATCCATTTTAATGAAGTTTCTTTAGACTGTGGATAAGCTTAGTTTGGTTCACAGATTTCCTAGATGTTGGACAGAGACGGCATAAGGGCCTGGACACTGAATGGCCTCGAATTTTGCCATCGTTTTATTCTTGTTTTCTCAGTCTTCCTTGTCTTTACTCATAGCAAAAACAAACAAACAAAAAGAACCTCATCGACCGGGAATGATTTATGCTCGAACACACTAGTTAAAATGCATCAATCAAATGGTTTTGTTTTGTGCAGTTAAAGACTCGACATTTACCGATTTGCTGCAGCTGTAAATAAAAAACGCACAAGAGCAGCTGAGCTGTTTGGTGTTTATGTTCGTTTCATTCACCACTTTTCTTTCAGAATGTTTAGACTCAATAAATCAGCATATTGTCGTCTGGACTTCTTTTTGCATTTTCTTTTTTTTTTTCTTTCTTTCCTTATTTTTTTTTTTTTTGAATGTTTGAGGAATTCTTGGTGAAAATACACAGAACCAGATTTTTATTTTTATTTTAGGCTAAGTGATTTGTAATGGGATTAGGGTATTATTGTTTTATATCCGTTTTGTTTATTTTATAAAGTTAGAGTGAATGTGCAATAATTAATATTTCTGTATTACATGCTATATTAAAATAACCTCTGGCTCAGCCGGGCTTTTAAATTAGTACAAATAAATTGTAAAATATTGTGAATATTTCAGATGATGTATGATGTTTCCATAACTCTGCTGCAGCCTGGCTAACGTAGTTTAATTTAGGCATGCATTATGTTTTATTTTCTTAATAACAACCATATTAATATGCTAATATTATCAATTTCAACGTAGGGCATTTTCTTTAAATGTGATAATAAATATGTGAGGGTTCAGACTTGTTAATTCCATTCACCTTAAGTTAAAGTCTACCCTCTCTCTCTCTCTCTCTCTCTCTCTCTCCGTCTCTCCTCAGATTTATTATAAAGCTGTGCGGGACATTGAAGCAGGGGAGGAGCTTTTAGTGTATATGAAGGACGGTATTTTCCCCGAGGGATCCATGGCACCCAACCTACAAGGTAAGATTAATGCGCGTCATTAGCGCCCATTTTAAACAAACTCCAACCTGCATCCTGTGCTGCGTTCGCGGCCAACACACTCCATAACCCCGCTTATGTGACGGGGGTTAAAAAAAAAAAAGGCACCATCTCTCACTCCGAGGATTTTTTTTTTTTTTTTTCCCTCAAGAAATGTGAATTATTCGAATCATACATTTCAAGGATGGAATTAAATCCCGCATTAAAGCATCTGGTTGGAGCCGTCATTTGAAAATAGGCCTGCCAATAAGGAAGGCTACTCGTGAGAGTCTGGTCTGAATTGTGCGCTCACAATGCTGCGATGTAATGGGCCTCTCTGCCTGAAACACTGTACTAGGACGTCAATTGGCACTTGTCATATTCCATCCTAAGCAAGTTGAACTTTTCTGTGAACGGGAGGCCAAGGTCAAACATGAAAATGTTCGGAAGCCATATCCCTAAAAACATACATCCTGACCTTTAAGCCGGGAGTCGGGAATTCTATTTGCCGCCCAAAGAATGATAATAATGTCTTTATATTATCAAATCAAATTTGCAGTTTGTCCACAGTAATTCAGCCTAAGCGCGTTTGGAAGTTTCAGTGGCCTTTGGGATCGTTACTATCAGATTCACTGCCACGCGTTCAGTGAGCTGACACCCCCGGGGAGTCGGCCCCGTGTTCCGAGTTTTAAACAAACAAACAAACACATTTGCGTTGTTTTAGTGGTACCTCTAATATTCCGATTGACGTGTGATGCCAAGAGCGGCCCATATGACCATGCTTTGTTCGACTGTTTATGTAGAAACGTCGGCTAAAAGACGACTGCGTTCATACCAAAATGGGATTTCAGGCTGCCATCAGGTTTAATCGACGTGTTTATTTCTAATCATTAGACACGCGTTGAAGACTGGGCTTTGCAAATCAGAATTGACGTTGAGATAAAAACCCATCTTCCAAATTAATTTCTGTGCGTTTTTTTGTTTGTTTTTTTTTGCCGGATCTTTGCCTCTCCGCTCTAACACTAAAACCTGCGCGATCGCGGCGTGTCAAGTGCTGCGCTGCGCCGCGCAGATTGGCTCACATTTCAGAGTGCAGCACGTCTTTAGGTGCTCTCACCCACCCCGGCTCCCCTCTGCGCGGGTAACCCGACTCACTGGACTCGCTGCCTCCCAACCGTGTCTCTAAACGTCAGAATGAATATGTTCGATATTTTATCTCGTAATCTAACTTGGACAGCTGTTCAATGCCGATCTGGCCCTTTTCTTTCAAAGTTCACTTAAGCGTAAAAGGGGCCGTAGTTCCGCTGTATTTCCTAAGACATCTTGGACTTATTGCGGTGGAGTGCTGTTGTCAGCTAACATTGTTTTGTTGTGTTTCCAGTCTCTCTGGAACCACGGATGAAAAAGAAAATCTGATTACTCTTACTTGTCATTGATTATAAAATGGTGGAGGGAGAACAAGATGTTCGGTTCGTGAGATGTTCTGCAGTTCAACCCCCCGCCCCCTCCTGCATGATGCACAGTCTATGCTCAGATCTCCATACCAAAGGAACAAGAGGAAACGGGAGCTCAAAGCAGGCTAGATTATTGAAAAGAACCAGAATGGCATGTTGTAGGAGTGTGTCAAAGACGGAGCAGACTTGTAAATGATTTGTTCAGGTCCTCTGTGTGTATGCATGCATGTATGTGAAATATAAAGAGAGGGAGGCAGACGGAGGGAAAAGAGACACTCCACCTGCCAGAATGTGTGTGTCAGAGCCAAAGTATTTGGCATTGTGTGTTGGTATGAGAGAGGGATGAAGGGAGGCAGAAAAAAAAAATAAGCATTGCAGTTCATCTGCTGTTCGAAGATGTTTGTTTGTGATGGAGCGAGACAGAAAAACAGAAAGAGAGGAAGGCAAAGAGAGACAGCTGAAGCCCACTCAATATGGGGATGAAAGTGTCTGTTTTGTGTGCGTGTCTCCGTGTATTTGTGTGAGCGAGAGACAGAGAAAGGTAGCAGGGCAGAGTGGGAGCTTGGCAGCGCAGCCCTGCTCTCTGTGTCTGGCTTATCAGAGAAGGAATTTGAAGTAGAGGACTTGAGGAGTCCCCTGAGACCTCACCCATGCTCCCAGATTAGCTGCTAAACTGCACATAATTGTGCTTCCCTTCGTCTCCCAGAGAGCTATTAGTCTCCCTTTTATAAACCCCACGCCATCTCCCCCCAACCACCCAGACCAGACTAACTGAAAAAACACAGGCACGCTGATGCACACACGCAAGCACCTTCATTTACCTGTATCCTCACTGAAACACGCATACATGCACACCAGACTATACATTCAGATGATTTCTCAACACCCATGTTCCAGCTTCAAGGGGAGTTTGCGAGTACTTTTGTGATACTCACACATCTTTTCATATTTTATATTCAACTAAGTTTATGGTAGTTGTGTATGAGCTACCTCTTTTTTTCAAATACATTTTCGGCTCCTAAAGGTGACAGAAAAAAAGTATCCGAGTGTTAAGATATTTTAGCTTCACAGCATTCCTAACCAGCTCTGTCACAGTAAAAACACTCACTCTTCATGAAATATGTGCGCACTTATGTCAAAGTGAGCTAGTTAGTTTAGCATTTGAGCTCGGTGTAACGGCCCATTGACCAGAAGGTCATTTATCCGTCTCCCCAAGGTTAGACACAGTGATGTTGCTACACTAATACCCTTTTAATGTGTCCAAGAAGTTCCAGCTGGATAAACAGTCACATGCAGTAGAAAACAGGTGAGCAATGCACTGTAAGTTATTTTGGATAAACCCATTTAGTGTAGCTTGAGATGATGGATGGGTGTGACTGGCGTGTTGGGACACCTAGGGGGCCAACTCAGGCGTTGGCTGCTTGGGTCATGGCAAAGAGGGTATGGCAGATTGGCAGTGAAATTACCATGGGGTTGGCGCCACTGTGCCCCTGCTTACTTCTGTTCCTTGTGGCTCATTCTTTTTGGAAATGCTCACATAAACACACGCACACTTACACACGCATACACACATTTATGCCCTTGCACAAAGACACTCCACTGGGCTTTCCCCTGATCTGTTGAACTTGGCGTCTCGCTCAGGAACTTGCTATTGAAAAACCTGGCCCGAGTTTTATGCATTTGACCTTGGTGGTGAGAAGTATTGTAAAGGTTATCAACATGGAAGGGGAAGACCAGCCCCTATTGTTTCCCCTGTGTGCTATTACACCTACAGTTTCAAGCAAACACTTGCTTTAACAAGCAATTAACTGTGTTAATGAAGGCCACATTTCACTGCTAATTGATTTCCATTTTATGTGAATGTCAGTTAAAGGATTGTTGCTTTTACCACTTGAATGGGAGTCTGTTTAGCTGTAACTAACACACAGATTGGTAGTAGATTTTTGTCCTTGTTTATTACTATCGACAGTTGGATACTTGGTGCTGCATCTTTAGGAAGATGCAACCTACGGGAGTTAGTAAATACTGGGATGCAAATGTGCAAACCAAAAGTTGGTATTGTCTTGAATCCCACAAAATGTAGTGATTTTTGTTTGCATACATGAAAAGCCAGTGGAAACAATTAAATGCACCCAGTAGCACTGTACATTATCAGAGGTATCAGTTACTGCCTAAAAATTATGACAGGCTTATAGTACTAAAAATCTTTTTGCCCCACTCCAGAAATCCTGAATTGGTTTATGCAAAGATAAAATTGGAGAATTTTACTCCAAGTTTTGACATTTGCTCTTTACCTTTATGTGGACTTTTTTGTTCAGTTTATATAGTTTAATTCAGTTGATAGTTTATGTTGATAAATATGTGTTTGAGAAAAATCAGCTTTATTTTTTAATTGTATTGTTTGAAATTTTGCAATCCTATCTGTAAGAAAGAGGCTTTTTTTTAAAGAATTGTAAAACTGGAAAACACATTTTTGACAATGGGAATAAATATATATATTTTTTATTGTTAACAGTTAAACTTAATTTCAAACACACTGTTGCATTTTTCATATCAAACATGTAAAATTTTTCTTAACACAGTTAAGATGGATTTCAATGGGTATTACATACTTCAGTGAGCTGAATTCTGTGAT
Organism: Xiphias gladius; assembly: GCF_016859285.1. Lineage (NCBI taxonomy): Eukaryota > Metazoa > Chordata > Actinopteri > Istiophoriformes > Xiphiidae > Xiphias > Xiphias gladius. The sequence goes on along the minus strand of NC_053417.1, from coordinate 11,186,017 downwards.
GGCTAAACAAATCTGTGTGTGTCTGTGTGTGTATGTGTAGACGAGCAGATGTACCGCTGTGAAGACTGTGATGAGCTGTTCTCCTCAACGCTTGAGCTACGGCGGCACCAGAAGTATTCGTGCTCCAGTGCCGGCTCTATCTTTGACCCACTGAGAGAGGACTTCAAGCAGGAGCGTGAGGACAGCGATGAGCCCGTCCACGAGTGTAAAGACTGTGAGAAGATCTTCCCAAACGAGTACAGGTACATAGACACATGATAACAATTTCTACCAAACTTCAGTACTCGTAAAGATATACACGTTCAACACATACAGTCCACTTATCCTATAAGGATTTTATGATTGATATGATGATTTATTAAATTCACTGATGAATTTATGCTCTTTTTTATCAAGTCTGGGCCAACACATGATAGTCCATACAGAGGAGAGGGAATACAAGTGTGACCAGTGCCCCAAAGCCTTCAACTGGAAGTCCAACCTCATCCGCCACCAGATGTCACATGACAGTGGCAAGCGCTTTGAGTGTGAAAACTGTGATAAGGTACAGCATACCCAGCACGTAAGTTGTGCACAGGACACACAGGCTTTATCTGCTTCAGAAATTCTGCTGGTCTTGTTTTTTAGCCCTAATTCATAATGGTTCTGGGCATAGATTTAGTAATTCTGAAAGAACAGCATACTTTACGTAGATATTAAAGCAATGAAAATCCTGTGTTTTTTTCATTACGATGAGGATGTCAAAATATAATACAAAAAGGGGAAAATATTTTTTTTTCGCATTTTTTTATTATGGTATACATTGTATTTTATACACTTCTTTCGAATTTCAGGTGTTCACAGATCCCAGCAACCTTCAGCGCCACATCCGCTCCCAACACGTGGGGGCACGTGCTCACACATGTCCTGAGTGTGGCAAGACATTTGCCACCTCATCAGGCCTCAAGCAGCATAAGCACATCCACAGCAGTGTCAAACCCTTTATCTGTAAGTGAGAGCTTTGGAAGTTAATGCAAGTCTCATCCTTAACAGTCCCTTTCTTTTATACTTCTTTTCTCTCTACCTTATCTACCTCTCCATCATCCTGCAGTCTCTTGCTTCTCCACGTAAACCCACTTTTTGATCCTGTTTACATCTTCTGAACCAAGTACACATGTTCAGAGATCATATTTGTATTCCTATTGATTTGATTATGTGCTGTAAGTAATAGATTTGACCTGTTCACTTACACACTTTATTTTTTTCAAGCAAAGCTGTACTACATAAAGTTTGGATTAGTTTGGATCTAAACTTATCACTTCACAGTAATGAAAAAAAAGGATAATATTGATACATAATTTTTAATTATGAATCAGAGACCTATTTTTTTCTCTCTTTAAGGTTATTGAATACGTATGTGTTTTATGATCTTTTTTTGCATGTGTACAGTAATTATTTGACAGTAAAATACATCACAATGCAGATATAGTAAATCAGGAACAACTTAGCTGTTTCAGTTTGCAGCGTGAGTGGTTGGTTTCATCCACAGAAAGCAGACCCCTCCTTTTCTAAAGCTATTTCATCAGCAGTCTCCATTCAGATGTATGTGTTGAAGCTGATTTGGTATACAGAGTTAGAGACAGTGTTAAAATGGGTTTAACCAGGCCCTGATGGGCTGCGTCTTTTTGCTCCCCCAGGCGAGGTGTGCCACAAATCCTACACCCAGTTCTCCAACCTCTGCCGACACAAGCGTATGCATGCTGACTGCCGCACCCAGATCAAGTGTAAGGACTGTGGGCAGTTGTTCAGCACTACCTCCTCCCTCAACAAGCACCGCCGCTTCTGTGAGGGCAAAAACCATTATGGCTCTCCTGCAGGGATGTTCAACCCTGGCATCCCCATGAGCTCCAGCCCCATCTTGGCCAAGGCCAAGTCCCATCATCCCCACCTTCCAGGTCTAAACCAGTCAGGTTTAGGATTCACTGACTACTTTCCCTCCCGACCTCACCCTCATGCTGGCTTGCCCTTCTCCCCAGGACCCCATGGTTTCCCATCCCTCCCACATGGTTTCCCAGGTATCTTCCCCCCATCACTGTATCCACGACCACCTTTATTGCCGGCCAGTCCATTGATAAAGAGTCCGCTAGGCGGCAGCAGTCAGGAGGTGAAGCTGCCTCGGAGTCCCCTAGATGCACCTCCACTGTCCCTGGTTAGCTCGACAAACAGCAATGGAGGTAACGGTTTGAGTCAGGTGGAAGACAAAGAGAAAGAGAACAAACTGGATTTGTCTTGTAGTGGAGAAGCAAAGCCAAAATCCAAAATGGCAGACATGTCTGATGGAAGTGATCTTGAAGACATTAATACCACAAGTGGGACAGATTTAGACACCACCACTGGAACTGCTTCAGGTGATGGTTCTGACCTGGAGAGCGATGGAGAGAGTGAACGAGAGCGAAGTGGTAAAAGAAGGAAACCATCTGGGGCCATTTCAAGTCAAGAAGGCCACCAGTTAGAAGACACGAACAGTGCGTTGATAGCAGCCGTGTCTAGTTCGGGGAACCTCACCATTGATCGTCCATTTATCTCTTCTGCAACATCCCAGCACTCCTTCTTCCCTCCACCTGATGAGCAAGCCCTCCCACCCACCACCACAAATGCCAATGCAGCCACCACAGATTCCATCAAAGCTATCGCTTCTATTGCAGAGAAATATTTTGGTCCAGGTTTGATTGGTCTTCATCAGGAGAAGAAAATGGGTCCATTGCCCTACCATTCCATGTTTCCCTTCCAGTTCTTGCCAAACTTCCACAACTCCCTCTATCCCTTCAGCGCTGATCGAGGCGCCCTCAATCCTAGCATGTTCTTTAAGGCAGAGCCCAAGTCACCTCGGGAGCAGCTGCACAAGATAGTTTCAGGTGCCCCAGGGGCTCCTGTTTCCACAGCAGAGTCACCATTTGATCTCACCACAAAACCCAAGGAGACCAAGTTAGCTCTTCCCACCCCAACAAATCCCTCAAACCCCAACAGTAGTACTGGGAGCAGTAGTGGACCTTTAGCAATATCTAGCGGTGAGGAGCAGCCATTGGACCTCAGCATTGGCAGCCGTAGCCGAGGTGGTCATAATGGTGTGGCAGCTGAGCCACAAAATCGAAAGAACAACATCTATGGAGTTGGAAAGGGGGTCTCCATCAAGGACGAAACCCCAGCTGGGTTTCCACAGCCCCACTCCCAGTCATTGCACCAATCCTCCATCCCCCAGCACCAGCAGCCCCAGGCACAGCCACACCAGCCACCACCCCTGCACTATGCCAAGCCCTCAGCATTCTTCATGGACCCCATATACAGGTATTTCAGCCCGATTAGACCAGAAACTTTTATTCTCAAGAGTAACACCAAGGCTTTTAAGTACACACATTGAAGAAGGCAAAGGTTAGTGGTTAGTGTGTGGTTGGAGGCTGTAGATGAATCTGACCTTGGTATGTAACCCTCTGCCTTGCTGTTGGTCCAGCAGGGTGGAGAAGAGGAAGCTACTTGACCCCGTAGGTGCTCTGAAGGAAAAGTTCCTCAGGCCCTCACCACCACTCTTTCATCCACAGGTAAGTTTGCAGAACATACACATACACATTGCAAATCTAGGAAGGCACTTGGTGTAATCTTAGATAGAAGCAGTAAATGGTACATGCACTTTGAACAAGAACTATAGCAAGGGAATACCAAACGGGGAATTGACGCCCAGGTATTGCATACAAGCTGATTATTCCCAGATGCTATCAACTATTATTCTCAAACCATGTATTATGTGAAAATTCCTCACTCCTGCCTCCCACGCTGCTGCAACCCGAATTGATAGGGCCCTATCCACCATCATTCCACAGTGTTGATGTTATTTTCTCAAGGGTTCTGTATGATTTCTTCCTTTGTTTACTGAATGGCGCCTGTGTACCTCGTCACTTCTACCTTTTTCAGAAGACACAGTCTGTTATTGCAGCCCCTTTGATAATCAGTCATATTGTTCAACTGTCCCTAGACCCTCCCTGCTTCTACAAATCTTGATTACAAGGAATGATAGTATTAATAATAGAGAGAATAATAACTGTTTGAATTGTAACAAACTACCTCTCTTGGCCATGCTAATCTTAGTTGTGGCATTGTTTCATGTACTGGGAGCCCACAGACCAGCTAATAACTCAAATCCCTCCAAGTTTTTTTCTCTGTGGCTGGCTGGCTGGCTAGATAATAGCACCGTGTCCATCAAGGACATCCTGTGTTTGTATCCAGGAGAATGGGGGGCTCTCGTTGGGGAAGTGGTTTAATCTGACCTGGAAATCTGTGTCCTCAATCAACTGTGACTTTGCAATATGCACTTGGTTCATACAGACAGATACATTAACACATGAACATGCATTTGCTTATGGGACATTACGCATATGTGTGTAGTTATGCCTTTAAAAATTAGCAATTTAAGAAAAGTTTACATGGATTTTTTTTTTTTTAATAATTTGCAAGCAAAAGATGATGTAGTGGTACATCTTCTTAATTACATTCCCCCCATGCTCATAATCTTCTAAAACACTGCATTATTCCTCATTGGATGAATATGACAGAAGCCACAATTGTCTGCCTTTTTATTGCTGGGAAAAATACCTATGGCCTTGCATGTCTTTGACACCATGTCATTTGACATAAAGCAGAGTAAGTTAAGGCACGGGATATACTCTGTCAGTTATTTAATTCATACAACGTTACAGTGTTTGTAAATCAATACTCATAACTAATCAGTATCCCCAGGATGAAAAGTTTTCACAGGCTCCCAAGTAAAAACCTCTCATATCGGATTGTCTCAGCTGTGATCCTCCCAGTGATCCAAACACAATGCCACCTCTAATTCAGTCTCATGACGGAATCCCCCCCCTCCCCGTTCTCAGCCTGCGAATAAACACGTCGAGACGGAGTGTCTGTCCCTGTGTCTCTCCCGTCCCGTATTCACTAAAAAAGGAAGGATGTAAGCTGTTTTTGGCAAATAAACTTCTACATAACTGGCCCCCTTTGTTCACAAGCTTCTAGGGGAGGGGAAGTGGCTATCAGTTGGGGGTATCTCAAACTATATTGTACAGCTCAGAGCAGGGCCCTTGAATGCCTCATTTAGCCAGTTTGCCAGCCTGCGACAGTAGCTTCGGCAGAAGAAGGTAAGACGTAGAGAACAAAGCACTGGCTGAAGCTGTATGTGAGGGTGTATGGAGGGGGTTACTGGAGGAATGGTACTTGAGTATTTGTGAATATGTAACAGGTCATGGAGGTGATTTGCCTTTAGCACAAACAACAAGGCTAACCTCTAATATACTGCTTCCTCAGAGCATTGGCCCTCTGTCCCTTTCCCTCAATCCCTGTTTTTTTCTGACATTGTGTCTGTTTTCAATGATTTCTTTTCTGTTTTAACACACACACACACACACACACACACACACACACACACACACATATAAACCAGTTTCAGTGGCTTCTCTTGAGCTGTGATTAAAAATAAAACAGATTTCTATAACAGCAGAACTGCTGCACTGAGCTTGTCACTACAAGGTTTCTAATAAAACCGTTAATAAACTGAGCAATACCAAAATCTGGTTATCAAGTGATACCAAGTGATGTGCTTTAAAAAATAAAAAATGGAATCTCTTGATTCTCATCAAAATATTTGATCTTACCTATTCCTTTTTTGTTTCTTTTCACGTCCTCCCCCCCCCCCCCCCAGATGTCAGCCATGGAGACCATGACAGAGAAGCTGGAGAGCTTTGGCGCTCTAAAACTTGACCCGCCGCCCAATTCGCTGCAACACTCAGCTCATCCGCTGTTCAACTTCCGCTCACCCCCACCTTCCCTCTCAGACGCCATCCTCCGCAAGGGCAAGGAGCGCTACGCCTGCAGGTCAGTGCTGGTGCGGCGCCCCGTCAGCCACAAGGTTTAATCCAGAGACAGCAGACTTAGTAAACCGTACTATTTTAAATTAGCACATGAATTAGTTTTTGTTCTTTTTCAGCATTCTAACATGGATTAAAATGAAGTGATAGGGTGTGAAATTAACCATATGATGAGTCCTTTTTTGGGTATTTTCTTTTTTGGTGGGTGCCGTCCCGACCCCTTGCAATACACACACAGTTGACACGCGCTTCCTCCCGATCCCACCTCGCTCTAGTGCAGGTCGGGTGGGTGTAAAAATGGCACGGAAGACGGCGCTTTAAAACCCATAAAACAGTGGGATTCGTCAGTTAATGACCGAGTAGCCAATAAAGACTTCACTCAAGGGAGGCTGTTGCTGCTTGTCTCCCATTGCCATCAATAACCGTAGCTTCTTGACAGAGCAGAGGGACATTTAGCCATTCATCCCGTTGCTGTAATTCTAATATATGTAAAATGTAAATTCTAATCGTTCTGCTATCAATACGAAGGGGGCACATTGCGGTATTTTGTTCTGTGTGCATAGCTGTAGTACAGTTGCCGCGTAGGACATTGGTACTCATTACCGCCTTGGCCCTCGCCAGCGCCACCGGTCCAGTCCAGCAGATGGCGACAAATCCCAAAAAAGGGAAGCGGTCAGTGGCAAGACGGCATGGTAGGCTAAACGGTGGGCCGTTGCCACAGTCTGTGTGCACTGGTGCATAGTTGCATCTGCGCTATCGTGCGCAGTGGGCCGTTAATTATTAAGCAGAAAAGCTGAGCGTGACAAAAAGCCACGACAGTCTGTTATTGTTTATGAAAAAACAGGAAAGAGTGTGCATTCAGCCTTGATGTTGAATGATCTATCTGCTTGGCGAGAAAAGGGCCCGATAGATTAAGTGGCCAAACTGAGCTGTTGGATGGAGTCTGCTCTCTTTTCTGATTCAGCTGTTGAGTAAATGTGGGCCGTCCTCTGTAGTCGGGGTCAAAACGTAGCGAACCAAGCTTGTACAGAGTTTGGTTTGTGTATAAGCAGAAACCCACATTGCCTGCAGTCCCGCCCAGGTAAAAAAGTTAGTGTCCTGTGGTTCAGCGTATTATTTCCAGGGTTGGTCAGATGTCTGCATACACGAACCCGCATTCTAGCACGTTGAATATTTGCAGTGAATGATAATGATGATTTTGTTCAGGATTCTCATCCATCCATTCTCACCTCCAGGTACTGTGGGAAAATCTTCCCTCGTTCGGCAAACCTCACCAGACACTTGCGGACTCACACGGGGGAACAACCCTACAGGTATTGTATTCTATTCTATTCTGGTTCAGTCTGGTCTTTAATCTTTGAGAAAAGCTCTTTGCTCCCACAGATGCTCTTATTGATGTATTTCCCTTTGTCTGCTTGTCTTACTGTTATTCTCCACACTTGACACCCCTCTGCTGTCACTGTTTCTGTGGCTCTTTATTCTGGTTTTGCTTGGGTGATTCAATAGAGACACAGGCTTAGTTGTTTTCATTTTTATTTTTCAAAATATCGAGGAATTTATATGTGTTTTATTTCAAACAAGGTGCAAAATTAGGGATGCAACTATAAGTGGACCAGGTACCGGCCAGACAGGAGAAATCCCACTGTAAATATTTATTTGTCAGTGTCATTTGAAAATTCAGTGTGTTTTGTATCAGTAACATTAATTAAGTGACGGTGGGTGACTGACTCCGTTTTTTTAAGCTACAGCTATTCCTGGCGTAATTTTACTTACATAAAAGTGACTCCAATGAGTTGCACTTGCAAAAATACTTTTTTTTTTGGGATCAGATTGGAAATTTTTATTGCCAGAAATCGCTAGATTGAGGGACCGGGTTGGTGCATCTGTTGAGAAAATTGGATAAAAACATACAAATCGACATTGAAAACTGTCTCTAAAAAATAGCATTTGCAACACAACCACTATGTAGTTTGTGTTATTAGAATTTTTTAAACTGACTCTGCTGGACTCATTTACATTCATTCTTCCCATTATTCTCTTCGTTCCAGTTACTGAAAGATTTTCTAAGTGGTGCTCCTCGTAAAAATGTCTAACACCAATTTGCTCCTTCTTTAAAAATCCAGGTATTTTTTTAACAAAAAATGTGAGCCTTAAGGAGTTTCTTACTCACCTCAGCTGGTGGATGATAAAATCACCACGAACCCTGCCTTCTTCTGTGGGCGAAAAGTAGTACTTTCTCACGTTGACGCTCTGCATCTCTTTTAACCCACATTCACATCCCTCTGTTCTCCTTTGGCAGGTGTAAATACTGTGACCGCTCATTCAGCATCTCATCCAATCTTCAACGCCACGTTCGCAACATCCATAACAAGGAGAAACCCTTCAAGTGTCACTTGTGCAACCGCTGCTTTGGTCAGCAAACCAACCTCGACCGCCATCTCAAGAAGCACGAGCATGAGAACATTCCTGGTCAGTTTGCAACATCTATGACTCAGTTTTCTCTGAGAAAAGGGAGGCTGTGAGAACTGCAGTGTAGTTATTAAACAGGGACTTGGTATTTTGTGTTATGTTAATGGACTGAATAATGAATGGCTCACATTACCCATTTGGAAAATTTCGAATCTTCACCTCAATTAATGTTTACTTCGGAGTTGTGAATGATTTAAAGTGGGAAAACAGCTTCATTAAAGAACTTACACTTGCTTTTCCTACCGCGTTGCCAAAAACAGCCTGTTTGTGTCCGTCATGGAAGTATGCCCCCATGGAAGGATGGAAAACAAGGTTTTTGAACTGAGTGATTGCATGTTTGAGCATTAACATCCAAGTGATCTGTGCCTCACAAACATTTCTAAATTGAAAATGACACCCAAATGAAACAAAGCAAAGCACCTGTGCAACTTATTCCCAGTGGAGCTGCAAACTGCTGCAACATCAGCAGCCAACAAACTCAATTTCTCAAATACCAGATCTTTCCTGATTTTTCCTTGATTAGAACAATGAAAACTGATTCCTTATTCTGAGTCAAATCTGTTGAATTATTCAATGTCAATTGCAAAGAAACAGACTGATAAAACACTGATTGGCTCCTTGGCAAAACAATATTTTAAGAGTATATTTTCTTTTACTCAAAATGTAATATGCTGCACTCCAGCACTATCCTTAACTTAAACATAAGCATGGATATTCTTATATTTTGTAAATTATACCAACCTTTAACTTTAAATACCACTGTTATACATCCAAAAGCAATGTTATAAAATCTTTAAGAAAGAGAACAGAAATAAAACAACATGAAGGGAAAATATTTTTTATAAAGCTATAAATGTTGCCTAAATATGAGGTCTAAAGTAAGGTTCGAGTTTGACTACACGTTGGCCAACAGTGGGAGACGGTGGTTAAACTTGGCATCTCCCGTGTGTGAGTGTACCTAAATATTCATCTGGGTGCTGCCAGTAAACAGCATGTATGATCAGCTCAGACTATATGAGAGGGATGGGCCAGTGTTGTCACCTGAGCGAGACAACAGGGGGAAAGTTAATGGGACAGCCTCTGATACCGTAAAGGTCAAATATATCTTCAAGGAAAAAAATACAGGACTATTTGGTGCAGTTCAGTTCAGCTCTTCCAGGAATAGTGTCACATCCTCCTCTTATAATTTGAATGTTCCAGGATTTAAAAATTAAAAATTAGGTGTAGATGTTGGTGTAGACGAATTTTACACCTAGATTTAAGCCTATGATTTTCTCAAACACACCTATCTAAAATAACAAATTTGCATAAAAAATGTACGTTAACTGTGATACAGTATGTCACTGTGGCATTCTCCTTCATAGTTCTAGGAATAGGAGAAGAGGATTACGTAAAATTAAATGGCAAATGCAAGAAGAACAACCATATAAAAAAGTCTTTCTGTCAATGTAACAAGACTTGTCTTTTACCATTGTTTATCCTTTATACAAAATTCCATAAACATGTTCCTCTTTGTCCAAATATGTTCAAACCCAGTGTCACATAGTTTTAACCAAAAAAAACCCCAATCTCAGCTTTTTGATATAATATTAGAATGTGAATAATGTGCATAATGACCCTCATGATATTTTACATTTTCCTTAAACTCATCTATTATGTACATCTGATGATCATAAAACTAATAATCCTTCTGTGTTTGGTTGTGTGTATGTGGATGCGTATGTCTGCACGCTTTCCCCAACAGTGAGCCAACAGTCCGGGATGCTTTCCAACCTAGGAACCACCATCTCCTCGCCAAACTCCGAGCCAGACAATCATGCACTTTTAGATGAGAAGGAGGACTCGTACTTCTCAGAAATCCGCAACTTCATTTCAAACAGTGAGATGAACCAGGCCTCCAGCTCCATGGATAAGAGGTAACAAAAAAACTCGCTTGCTTGGACCACATTTGTATTAAGATTTATGCAAAGACCCCCAGTAATTATATTTGATCCAGGAGCTTACCCCTCTACTCTTCATGCCAAACTCAAGCTCATCCTAATTCTACCCTCAGTTCAAACTCTGAAGAAGTAAGAACAGTCAGATGGCCTCACTTTTTATCATTCTCATCTCATCAAGACATTTAGTCCTAACTAATGTAGTCCTCCTAGGTATGGAAATGCAGGAAGACACAGCGTTTGACCAAGTAAAGCAGCGATTGTGCTCTTAGGCTTGTAGCCCCTTCCCTCTCCCCTGTGCACAACAGCATACATGCTAGTGCTTGGTGCACAGTGCTCTCTAGTGGCTTGAAGATGCTTGGCAACAGTCACCACCATCAGAACTGTATCCCATTCCAATACCACATACTAATGTTAGCTTTAGTTGGTTAGTTAATACATTACATAAAAGATCACCCAACTGCATCTTTTCAATGCCACCGCTAATTAAACTTAACAGAATTAAAACAACTTATTTTCAAAGATGCAGTACTTATGTGTTGTTTTCTGAGATTTTTCAGCCTTTCTGCCAAAATTAAAAAAATTTAGATTTAGTATGCCTGTTGAATTTTTTGACTAGAACATATTTTTCACTTTTCCACTTTGAACACACTACATAAAAACCTGTTTAAAGTTGTGCATAGAGTCCATCTTAACAATCAAAGTTTTTCCAGTTTGATACATTTCACACGTCTAAAACCTTAATGGAGCTGTCTTTGTGTAGAGCTGCAATTTATACCTGCTGAAAGCTGCAGTAGGTGGTAAATTACTCTGCTAACCAGTAGCTCTGGCAGGAGTGATCATCCTGCATCTGTTTTTTTCTGCACTCTAAAAACATTAACTTTCCTGAAAAATGTTGAAAATGGCTGGTCTATTTTTAAACCCAACAGCCATTGTGGTCAGTGAATGAATAGGTCAGGTGGTGGGCAGCTTCAGAGGTTCTGGGCAAAGAGAGGGTATCACAGAAGAAAAGGAGGATGAAATGTTTTTCTCTTTCAGTCAGTGGTTTGCCCTCTTTCCATGACTCTAACACTCTTCATTTTTCTCTCATTCATGATGTGAATTCCTTTCTGGTAGTCTCACTTTCTGTCTGCCTCTTCCTCCATCATCCCCCCTCCCTCTTGTCAACACGCATTATGGCCAGCAGACCCAGTGGCAATTTAGCCCCTCTGCCATCTGGGATCAATACTGAGTCTCATCCACAACAAACTGGCCTGACATTTTAATATCTGTAATTCAGAGTAAGTGTTATGCTTTCTGTCCTCCCACCAGAAAGCCCACTGTTTATTCTCCCTCTGAGTGACTGAAGTCAAACGCCGAACGCAAACACACATTCATGGATGACTATCTGTAATCGCTCTTAACCGCCCTCGCAATGTAGTTTCTCCTCCTTTAAAACCCCCTTTTCAACATCATAGCCAGTCAAAATAAAAGTCCCTGGTAGCTCTTGTTTTCACATGAAAACTTTGTTTGACTAGTTTCCAAGCTAGGGACGTTGTAGAAGCTGAGGCAGCACTGCTGGTCAGAGGGTGGGAAGTTTCAAACAAAAGATTTAAGGGGTTTAGATGTACATGGATATTTCCGACACTGCAGTGTTGAAGGACTAAGCGGTGTCTGTCTCTATGGGACCATAATCCAGGACATAATTAGGGCTGGAACAAGGACCCGGCCATGGCTTGAGCTGCATGGTTTGGATAAATCTAAAGTTGGAGCTGGTTCCTCGTCTGGGACTGAGCTTCGGTGGCTGGCAGTATGGACCCTGAGGGGGACTCGGGTTAAGGCATTTATCTAGGAGATCCACTGATGATTGAGCTCTTCCCCCATCCACTGGCTATACCCATACCCCTACCCCGCTAACACAAACATCCAGCTGACGTGTTTAGACTAAATGACAAAACCCAGGGCCCCCAATGTCAGAGCTACGCTTCTTTCTCTGTACACAGGCATGGACTTTTTCCACGCCACCCAGCTCTGCAATTTGATTATGGGGATATTTAATCTAGATTGAAAGAGGAGAACCCCCTCTCCAAAAAAAAAGTCCCCCTACTAGCATTTACCCACCCACTGTGTGTGACCCAATCCTGTCCCTGTGCACCCCTTCCCAGAGGTAATCCTGTCTGATTTGATAAATGTCCACTGTGTGGCAAAAAATGGAAGGGGTAAATTTGCCATCCCAGAGGAAATGATATCATGAGCCATGACATCGTGGTCTGGGGGTGATGGAGGGGGGTTGGGGTGCTGGCTGGAAAATGTACAGATGGCAGGTCATAATGGTGGTGTGCTGATAGCCTGTTTGCAGATCAGCCATCGTATTCCTTCAGTCACACAAAGTATGTTCCACCATTACAAAGTGTAGAGGAACCAGGCTGAAGCAGGCCATCTCCTGCTCCGTTTCTCGGGAGCTGACCAATTAATCATGTGTGGGCCGTCGGAAAAGCGCTCCGCGCACACTGTCAGCACCCACGTTCTTTGCGTGGACGCTGGAGTTGAACTGTGCGTGCTGTCAACAGATTATTTATGGTCCTCTCTCTGCCCATGATGAGTCATGTCTTTAGCTCGTCAGGAAATGGTAATAGCCACCCGGCTCCAGACTAGACATAGACCCCAGAGAACAAACTAAAACAAGTCGTTCTCACCTTTCCATCATTATTGTAGAACAGTAAAAAGAGCACTCTGCCATTTAAATATGCAAATAAGGTCTGATGAAACCCAATTTGTTAACAAACAAAATACAATGTTTAAAGTCAATACAGTAGAACCAGAGATATCATCCTTTGTAGTTCCTCTACACATCTTTCCTCTTCACTCTCTAAAATCCTGGCTACAGTACCCATGATTCAGTTTTATAGTTTCTTTCCCGTTAGGCCTCTGCTGATTGTCTAGGTAGACTGCTCACCCGCATATCCACTGTTTCTAGAAGCTAAGAGAACTGTTTTTTGCCTTTCAAAAGTTTAGAAACTTTCTTTGCTGTTGTAACAACCTTTGAGAATTTTTTTTCCCACACGGAACATGCAGCGCCACAGACTGGATAAACATAACTTTACTAAAATGTCACTAATACGACAGGAAAAAGGCAGTGCTTTCTGAAACACTCGCCAACATTAATAACAGCTCCTCCCTGCTGTGACCTTTGATCCTTCCACAGATCAGACCAGGCGGAGGAGGAGCGCCCACCAAGCCACAGTTTGTCCAACTCCAAGCTAGGGCTCCAGGGGCTGGAGGAAGAGGAAGAGGAAGTGGAAGGCGATGATGAGGAGGAGGAGGAAGGCAGCCTGACAGAGAAGTCTCATGATGAGGCGCCTGAGTCCCCGTCTCCCGTCACAACAGGAGTGTATGAAGAGGACGAGGAAGAGGAGGAGACAGAGACAGCTCCATTGGCTATGAGCTATGAACACACTCGCAGGTATTCATCTTGTTAACTACACAGAAAACCACATAAGTCAGGGTTCAGGATACTCTTCACCTGAATCTACACTTGACAATCACAGCCAACGTACACCATATATCGTATCTATTAACAAACCTTTTAACGGAAACTGCTCCTTATTCCAACTGCCCATTCAAAACCAAACACTACATACTGAGAAGGATGGAGGTAAAACATGGATTGAACATGTCGATTCCCTTTACAGATACCCCCCAAAAAAAGTCAGTATTTCACTTTAGCTAAATTCTGCTCCTACTCTTCTCTTCTTTTTCGTCTCCTAATTTACTCCCTCTACCCTTCTATTTCTTTTATTAAACACACCTCTACTTATTGCTTCTCTTCATATTTCTTTTACCTAAACTTCCTTCTTTAATTTTCCTTTCCCCCTCCATTGCATTAACTCTTTCTCCATCCCATCCCTACATCTATCCTTCCATCCGTTTCTTCATCCATCCATCCACCTACCGACCCATCAAACTGCCATATTTCTGCCGTCCATCCATCCGTCGGTGTGCAGGTGTATAGAGGAGGAGGGCTCTCTTTTGGACTTGGAGGGCCTGCCCAGCTTTCCCAAGAGCCTGGATGGGTTACGTAAAGCAGCCAGTGACGAGCAACCTTTTGACGTTAAAGACATATTTAACACTTCACTAGAGTCGGAGGCACTGAAAGAGACATTGTACAGGCAGGCTAAAACCCAGGTATGTGACTGGCTTGTGGATGTCCCTTAAAAGAGGGAGTGACAGGAAAGATGTGTTCTGAGAACACATTAGGAGGGACAAAATGCATGCTGTGGATACAGAGATGAGGGATGAGATGGATCCTTTCACATTTTCTGGTGCTTGTTAAAGAAAAGGTCATTAATCCAGTGGGTGAAACTGTAGCTAAAAAGCACCTCTTGTCTTGCCCCTTCACATCTTTCCTCTCACTTAACCTTCTAACATCTTCACTGTAGACTGCTCTTATCTTTTCTTTGATCTGCAGTTTTCAAACAGTGTAATGAAACATCATTACAATGTACAGTCTAAAGAAATTGTAAGATAATTACAGTTTATTACAACTTGAGATCTCCGAACACGGCAAAATTGCTACAAAGAAGTCCAGTGGTGCAAGAAACACAAGCAGTCAGATAGGGTTATTATTACCAATAGAAATTCTGGCCAAAGCTACGGAAATAAGACCCAAGTTGTGATAAATCAAAATTGTCCCTGAAATTTTTATCACGTAGTCTTCTCCTGTTAAAAGTTGCCTGTCTTCTCTTGCAGGCTTATGCAATGATGCTGTCTCTCTCGGAGAACAACCCTTTGCACGCGCCCTCCCAGAACTCTCTGGACGCTTGGCTGAGCATGGGAGGCGGACCGTCTGAGACGAGCAGCTTTCACCCGCTCAACCACATCTAGACGAGAGAGAGAAGAGGTGGGAGGAAGAGTAGGAGGAACATAAGTTTCGCAAATGGATAGAAACAAGAGACTGAGTGGACATGAGTAGTGAGAAGACGTGGAGGCCCGGAGAAGAATTCAGTGTCACATACATTCAAGATAGAAAGAATGTGTTTGTGTGGATACATGTGTTCATTTGTGTGGGTGTGTGTGTGTGTGTGTGTGTGTGTGTGTGTGTGTGTGTGTGTGTGTGCGTGTGTGTGTGTGTGTGTGTGTGTCTCTGCGTGTGTCTGTGAGTGAGTGAGAGACAACAAGAGGAGGTAGAGATTGTCCCTAGGTGAGGGGTCTCACAAGACTCTGTCAAAGAGAAAGCACTGCTAAGCTCCTGTTGATGTGAAGGACATGATGAATGCTTCTCAACAGCATTGAAATTCTGCATTACTCTGATCCTCCCCAAGTCCACAAGACTCACTCCAGCACCACAGACACCCTTGCGTAAGGCTCTCATAAAGACACTTAATGACTAGTATGTCTCTGAGGTCTGTGTATACCGCCTACTACAAGCACTGCAGAATCAGCACTGCGTTAGCACTGCATGTCCACGAGGTGGTGCTGTTTCGCCAGGAACATAGTGGGCGCGTGCACTATTGTCTCCAGGTTTTTCCCAACCAATCATGGGCGACTCATGTACTGACCTTGTTTCAGTTGCAAGTGCAGAATCACCAATAGCACCACCCTAAATGTTACTTGAGGAAATGACAGTTCCAGTAGAGTGATTTGATTTTTTGAATGATTAAATGGAGAATGATGTTCAGTGTTCAAATGTGCACAGCAACTGGTGATTTTAATGAGCTATCTGGGACACTAGCCATTGTAATTGGTTAGCCAATTTGATCATGCTGAAAATGAATCGAAATCATACTCAAAAAAACGAGGAAGTCTTTCTCTGCTTGTTTATTTCATCGTCATTTGTTAATTTTATTTACTTACTTTCCTCTTAGATACCACAGTATTGTTTCCTTGTAGGCACCACAGTGCTAAATTGTTAATATAATTATTTTAGAGAAGGACCAAAATTGTATGATATTGTCATATGATGTAAAAAATAACCTAGATGTTCATAGCAAGAGTGGTATGTGCCAAATAACCAATAGAAAATGTTTTGTTCTCTGACAATCATTTCATGTCCAAGGGGCTTGCATTGCTGTCATAGTTTTTTTTTTCTTATTACGCTCTTATATATTTGATTTCAGAAGTGTGTGTATGTATTTATTTCTGGTTGTTTTGTCATGACTGGAGGAGTGAAAATGAGGAAAAGTCATTTTATCCCTCTTTTCTTGTTGCTGAAGGAATGAGCGCCTATCAGAAAGTGGGGGAGATTCTGAATCTCGTTTTGATGCGTTAGTGTGCCAAAATGGAAAGAACCCATGAAATTAACTGTTGTTATTTATAGTGAAAGATAGCTGTAGCTAGTTTTAGATCTTATTTGGCATTGTAAAGTCATGCAGTGGTTTTGTTGTTTTGTTTTTTTTCCCCAGTTGAACCATTTTAACCCAGTATGCTGAATGTGTCTCATTCAAATTGGTTAAAGTATTGGGGGGGGGTCAGGCTTGGACATCTTTCACATGAATGTCAGAAAAGGGCATTACATTAGCACACTATTGAATCTGACTTATCTCTGTCACACAAATCTCCCTTTCCCTGTTTTTCATTTAATAGATTTAGTGTAGTCTACAACAAACACTCTTTTTAAAACTTGATGTCCTGTATTACATTGTTAGAAAGTCTAAAATACAGACACATCTGCATGAACATCTGGTCATGCAAGAAGGAAGGCAAGGACTCATGAAACCAAAAGAAACAGAGTAAACTAAACCACAGATAGTATTAATATGGACATCACATTCTGCCGGTCAGTCCCTCCAACACGTGTAAAAAAAAATGTCTAGTTGATTGTGGACAGTGAAAACAGAAGCATTTGATCATGAGTTTAACTTGACAGTAAATTCCCTGTTCTGAAAACTTATTCCATGTGGTCCACAAGGTAGCTGTTCCATGGAGGGCATGAGTCATTTACTGTAGATAACTGTAGATAGCTGTGGCGGGGGAGTGGGGGTGGGGTGGGGGGCGGGGGGTATTGCTGATCATTGTTGCCTTGGTCCTTCCTGCGTACTGGGACTTTGAGAACTTGGCCTGATGCTGTATTTTCAAAACTAGCACTTAAACCATGTGGGTCCAAGCCATAAATTGATCAGGCTTAGGTCTCTAGAGCTTAGAACACAGATAAAGTTTCAGACTTGTTTCACTTTCAGTAGATGAGCAACTTGTGCTTGACATGGCGAAATAAGAAAAATCTGAAACAGAAGCACTGTAATTTTTCTTCACGACAGCAGGTGGTGGTGTGATGCTAGGACTGCTGCATCATCTCATTTTTCTAAAGATAGAAGTCTTTTTTTTTTTTTTAAATAATTATACTGAATGAAATTTCATTCATGATAAACACATTGTTTTCCAACTTGTGGTTATAAAATGTAAAGACTTGGGTTACTAAGTTTTTAGGTTGACTATATGTAGTAATTCATGTCATGGACTACTGTAATAAGTACGCGCTGTGTAAAGCAAAGGAATTGAAGGCATTGAAGTATTCCATTTTGCCAACTTAATAAAGTATTCTGGCAGATGGTTGCTGAAATATATTTCAGCATAATAGAACATGGTTGCTGTTTTCCCCCCACTGTTACAGGAGAAAGTAAAAATATACATATTGTTTCTTTTTAACTGTATAGTATTTTAAAGAATGAAACAATGGTGCATTTGTCTGAAGAAAAAAATCATTGAAAAATATGGGTTTAAATGGATGGTGCTTGTTTTGTTTGAATCTGAGTTGTATATCGCCTCTGTTATGTTTATTGAAAACAAACAAAAAAAAAAGATATTGTGCATGACGTGTTTAGCAGTCATAATGATGTCCATTTGTGAAATGTGTATCAAATCAAAAAATGAGAAAAAAAGAAATGAAAAAAATAAATCCGTAGATGCACTTATTGTACATGTGGTTAGGTTAGTAGGTTTGACTTCAAGTTCTTGACTGCCTTACAGATGTTTGGGCAGGTGGCTCTGAAAGAAATAGTAAAGACTTGTGGGAGAAGACATAATGAAAAACAATAAAGGATTGTAGAATAATATTGAACAATTCTGAAATTGCAGTTCTTTTGATGCTTGTGATTATTGAAGATGTACTCTAGAGAAATTTCATTGAAAAGATATGACTCTGATGTTAATTCTGTAGAATAGCCATGTATACCAAATGTAATCTTTCCAATGCTATGAAGAATTTATACATGAAATTGATATGCAATAAAACCTGTGTGCTTTTTAAATGACAAGTCCACTGTGTATTTGTGAACTCTGAGTGCATGAGAATGATCAGTGAACAATAAAGGAAGAAGACAACACATCTAGTGTTTTCCCTCCCAGTTTATATTTTATTATCAAGGGCTGGTTTCCTTTCCCAGGATTCAGTTTTCTGTCCACGTGGAATAACTTCGTTGTCAGACTCTTTTTCGCACTGAGCCGTGGAGAGAGAGCAGATCAGCAGCAAAAGTGGGAAAAGGATTGACGTCTCCATTCTCAGACTGGCAGGCTATACAGTTGAATACTGAAAATTCTGTGCTAATCCCAGCCTTAAATACCGTCTTATCCTGATCAGTCATTACCGGCAACTGGTTATCTGAAACACTTGAAGGAGGTCTGTTAGATAACAGTTATTACTTGGAGTATGTCATCTGCGAAACACACTGTGAACACAGCACACAAACTGAAATAAAGTAACTGTATCCCCACTTCCATTAAGAAGTCTAACCCATATCAAAGAGCTAAATCATAAAGTCATAATATCACAAAGTGTACAGCTTCTCAGCTGAAAGTGGATCAAAGCGACTGAGTTGATGGAGCTTGTACTCTCATCAGCACCTGTGACAACAGCAATTTAAAATCTGAATGCGAGTGAACAGGCCGAGGGAAATAGTACAGGAACACTGCAGTTCTAAAAGTAGAGTTCAAAATACAGCTACTGTGCGTTCTATGATCTTATCAATGAGTACCACATAGTCAGTTTAAATCACATTATGATCACTCACTGTGCATAAAAAAGTACAATCCACATTTGAGTAGGGGGTTTAACAATTGTTCAAAAATAAAAATAGTTTTGGTCAATCTTACTTCTCCTTCTCCCAAACAGCTATGACATATGTATTTGTCTTTTTGCTTATGATAACAGGGTATTTAATTTTGATACACAATTTACCAGGTGTCGAAGAAAATCCCAAAGGATCGTACTGCAATGATTTGTTTATGCCTTTATTCAAATGTAAGAGTACAGAAAATCACTATAATATACTTAACAAGGTATTATTGCTGTAAAGATTTATCATCCAGCTTTCACACACAGGATAAATACTTTGAATGAGACTTTGATTTGCAAGCTCTGATACAGTGCTCCTGTATGTCAAGCTACTTGATACTTACAGATTTAAAACAAACAAAAAAAAACCCCAAAAAACAGCACAGCTACTGTATCATGCCTTGGACGGAACAGAGGGAACATTCCCTCCCACGTGAACACACATGACCATCCAAGTTTCTTCTTACAAAGTAAAAAACAGTGTGAAGAACCAGACAGTAAAGGTGAGATGGTCTGGTTGAATACTGTGGTCGAAGGAGCAAGTAAGTGGTTTCTGGTGCCGATCTGGATCCAGATGAAGGGGCAGGATTTCTTTTTAGTATTTTTTAACATCCTGAGATAGATCATATTTATACAATTTTGTCATGAATTACTGCACTTCCTTAATCTAATGTCATTAAAACATGTATTCCATCACTATTGATAACTTGTGTATTTTGATGCAAATCCAGCAACT
This sequence comes from Xiphias gladius, assembly GCF_016859285.1. Taxonomy (NCBI): domain Eukaryota; kingdom Metazoa; phylum Chordata; class Actinopteri; order Istiophoriformes; family Xiphiidae; genus Xiphias; species Xiphias gladius. The sequence continues at coordinate 11,165,959 of NC_053417.1, read as the reverse complement.
GGAGCAAATGAAAAATTCAGGACCTTCTTCCTGTTAAACACATTTTTGTTGTTGTTTTTGTTGTTGTGCAACGCTGTCAAGCAGCTTCATATAAAGGGAAAAGAAATTACACTTTTATCAACAAGTACTGATACACTGCTGCAGTGCGTGCACAGCTATCACACAGCTGAAGAAAAAGGACTGTTTCCTTCTCACATAGTAAAAAGGAGATGACCACTGAAGGTGCTGTGGTGGTTTTCATTGTCAAACATCCTTGAATTAACCCACAGACGCAAAAACACGACATCTCCGACCTCTAATAGCAGTGTTACGCCATTAGCAGAACTCCCATAATGGGACGTCTGATGCTCATATGCGATAAAAATATGGGCTCCGTTCTTGACCAACACAGCACCTGAAGGATATGAAGCATGTCCATGTGCACCTATGTAGAACTCAAAGTGGTAGGCTCCTCTCACTGGTGCAATGAAAAACCCTGCGGGACATTTTTTTTGTAAGTGAGTGTAAGTGGAGAATTCCATTGCAACATCTGTCAACCAGGTTGACGTCAAAATTGCAAAAAAATAAAATTAATAATTTCAGTTTGTGAATTGTAGTACCTGTTTGTGGGTTGTAGGCATTTCCGATATTTGTAACCACATGTCTGAAGACCAGAGGAGTGTGTGTGTTAAATGGTCCGACAGTTCCTGAGCCTGAAGCCAACAGGGAGGCTGAGAAGGCCACCTGTTTGACTGAGAGAGAAACCCACTTATTTTATAGTGGCTGACGTTACCGAAAAGTGCTGGTTATTAAAATGAGCTTGTTTTCAATATTCGCAAACCTTCTGTCTCTCTCTTCAGAGCCTCCACCTGGTTTTCTGTCACATTTGTCCTGGCTTTAATGGTGGTCAGTTCTCTTGCCTGTTCTGAAATCAAATTGATCCAAAAAAAAAAAAAGTAGCAATAAAAAACAAACAGCAACAACAGTCTCAGACAGTTAAAAGTATTTCATCGTAACTGTTTTCCTGGAAGTTTGCTTTGGCCACTAAAAGCCGGGAAATTGTTGAAATAAATTACTACATGCCATCCAGAAAAATTTAGTAACAGGCTCCATTCAAATTCCTTGTAAATAAATTCAGGCAAACTGGCTTGCAGAGTTTTTACTGTTTCTAATATGTAATTTTGACATATGAATACTTGTCATTGCTCAAAATATATATATACCTTGGACATGTTCCTTCAGCTTGTCTAGCTGAGTCTTTTGCAGCTCCAGTTCTCTCAGCTTAGCTGCTTGGGCTAAAAAATAAATATATAAATAAATAAATAGATGATAAGACATACTGTAGTCCTGGTAAACATGTGACATATTATTATAAAAAATCTCCTGTAACAAAGCAGTGGTTCCTAAAGCCATTACTTCTGTCACTAACTGTCATATTACTGCACCTTCATTCTCGCTCTGTAAGTGCCTTATCTCCACCCTCTGTCCAGCCAACAAGGCGCTCATCTCTCTCAGCACAGCATGGATGTCTTGTGTACAGGTCTGCTGGTAGGTAGAGGCATTTGCTGGTTTCCTTTCCCAGGATTCAGTTTGCTCTCCACGTGGAATAACTTCGTTGTCAGACTCTTTTTGGCACTGAGCCGTGGAGAGAGAGCAGATCAGCAGCAAAAGTGGGAAAAGGATTGACGTCTCCATTCTCAGACTGGCAGGCTATACAGTTGAATATTGAAAATTCTGTGCTAATCCCAGCCTTAAATACCGTCTTATCCTGATCAGTCATTACCAGAAACTGGTTATCTGAAACACTTGAAGGAGGTCTGTTAGATAACAGTTAATACTTGGAGTATGTCATCTGCGAAACACACTGTGAACACAGCACACAAACTGAAATGATCTGCTTCTATGTAGTAATGTAGCACCTAATCTTTGAACAATTAGTTTGGTAAAATTCAAAAAGTGTGTATTAATATCTGTTCTCCATGATGTGCATGCCTAGGAGATCTCACTGTGTAATTTTAGGATTTGCAAATCCATTTTTTAATGACTATGATGCGGACTGTCAAAACTTAAAATCATTGTTTAAAATCACTCTATAGATGCCAACACTGACAGGTTGTAAGAAATTACTCGACAGATATAATTTGCATCCTCGCTGAAATTTAAAATTGTAAAAAACTCAACAACTTGACATAAAAAAACATTGAAAGAGCAGAGAAACGACAAAACAACAAGTTATCATCTCTACCTGTTCAAACATTAATGAAAGTCAGATATCGTGACCTTCCCCCGGTTGTTGATTGGCTGAGGTAAACTAAAACGTACGGGAAGCCGAAGTTAGAAGAGTAATAAAGAGTGTTTTTCTCTCCTTGCTTCCTCGATGAATCAGTCGGGCTGATAAAATCTGGCTTTTGAAGAGCAACAACACGACACTACAAAAACATCCACTGGCAGACTGCACCAGTCACCTGTGCAAGTTATGTGATCTCAGTCTGATTTTTTCCTCACTGCCGTTAACAAGTCTAATTTCAAAGAGCTAATTCGTAAAGTCATAATATCACAAAGTGTACCGCTTCTCAGCTGAAAGTGGATCAAAGCGACTGAGTTGATGGAGCTTGTACTCTCATCAGCACCTGTGACAACAGCAGTCTAAAATCTGCAACCTGGTCTCGACAAATAGTACATGCTAATTGTGTAAGATCATTCAAATCTCGCACCATAACCTCTCAGACGGTTTGTAACGATCTGTGGTGCCGGCTCAAGGTTAACAACAGCGTCCACCGGAGGGGACTATTATGTTCAATTTTCAATCTTCAAAGTTTGGTCAAAACTCATTTTCACTTGGGGCAGCCAGGATGTGGAATTCTTCATCACTGACTCTCAGAGAGTGCAGTATTAATAAACATTTTAAAACTTTTTTCAATAAGTGGCTGACGGACACTCTGACATGCAGTAACCGAGCTGAGACACACTGATTATGTTGCTCAGCATTAACACTACGTGTCTGGTTGATAAATTCTTACGCAGATGAATTCTTTGTTTTTTATAATGTCTAGATTACTGATGGTGTACTCACTAATGGGTGTCAATTTTTTCTGATTGTTATGTTGATGGTTTACCATGTGTGTTTTAAAAGTTTAATGTTTTTTACTCTGTGTATCACTGGTGGCTTCCCCTCAGGGATTACTGATGGAAATTCACTTCTGGCTGTATCTCTCGCAATAAATGTACTTCGCATTGTCCCTTGTACTATGTGTACAACCTGGTTACCGGTGGCGCTCTCAGCTGCATTGCTGCCCTCTGGTGATGACTCCATAACGTGGGAGCCTATCATGAACACGCCAAGCTGATCTTCAAACATGTCACCACAACCATCGCAAAGCACCAAGAGAGTTTATTACACTGTTGAACGCTAAGAAAAACAAAAAAAAAGAGGAAATTTATATAGGCTCACTACGCCAAACATAACAGTCCTTTAAAGGATAAGATAAGGCAATATTCTGTATTTTTCTTATCATCACTGAATCCAATGAAAGACTGAAACCAAGAATGAATTGATTCAACTAACAAGTGTCGTCTGTGTAGTCAAAGCCTGATATAGCTTTTTCTTCTGTACCATAGAGCTCCATTGTTGGCCAAAAACTATTTAAAACATATGAGCCACAATGGTTCCCTTTGTGACATGTTTCCTCATTATGATGAAAAGGACCACTACAGTTTATTTAGAGTCCATCCCACATACACCCTCCTGCTTCTCTAAATATCTAGCACTGCCCCAAATGTGTATCAATCTGCATCTGAAAATAATCCCCTCCAAATGTACTATTTACTGCGCCCAGCTGTTTTAAGTTTTTTTTTTTTTTTAGCCTTTTTTTAAATGTATATATTACCACTGAGCACCAAACACCCAGTTCTGCAAGTGCCTCTAATGGCATCTTACTGCTTCTGGAGGTCGGAGAGGTTCTGTTTCTGTGTCTCTGGAATGGAGCAAAAGCCTTTGACAATCCATATCCACAGGTGCTTCAGTAGTCACTTGCTATTCGAAACATAAAGAGGACATGGCTGCAGTTAAAAGAAGTACAGGAAAAAGTCACTCAGAATCCCTACAAACTGCACATGCCTTGCTTTGCCGTATCGTTTTGTTATGTGGGGGCAAATGTTGTCTTCTTCCTACATATAAGTGTGCAAATGTCAGCAATGTAAACTTCAAATTAAGATACATCTAGCACAATTAGTGAAAATCTAAAATATAGATTTCCGGCCACCATCTCTTGGTGCCAGCCCCCCAGAAATAAAGCGCAAAAACTTCCCTCTAGACAGTTTTGCACTTAACTTAAACAATTATACAAGGAGGGAACTAGAGCAGCCAGATACTAATTTCCTCACCTACCTTAGCCTCAGTACACCATAATATAATGCAGCTACTCTACTGTGCTATGCTTGATTTAAGGTGTACAACTGCAATAATATACTTGCCCATAAATTAATGCTTAAGCAGAGGGACATCTGAAAAGCAAAACACAGTTACAAAGTAACTCCATTATCACAGTTTGATCATTACAGTGTACATTCAAGGAAACACTCCTTTAATCTGCAACCATATAAGGGTGTGTGTGTGTGTGGTGTGTTTAGTTTTGTTGGTGTGCTCGAGATACACTTAAAAACCTATGAGAGTGAAAAATCATTGCTCGGTTGGAACTACAGCGCAAGCATAGGATCTGAATACATCTTGCACATTGTGAACAATAAACATGGCGTAGCTTCTTGAGGGCTTATTGTATGTCTTGTACTCTCGGCATTGACTCTTTATAATGTTCACTTGAATAAATGGACCTGCGGCCACCACCGGTCTCCCCCATCTCTGTCTGACGTTGTGTCGGGAAATGTCGTCAGGGTCAAATGAGCAGAGAACGTGGTCCAACCAAAGACCTCGAGAATGAAGGGCCCTCTATATGTTCAGTCGATGTTGTACATCAAAACATCCTAAAACCGGAACCTTCTTTCTACGTTTATATGTCACTGCTTTGCAGGCTGTCAGAGGTGGAGGGTATAGAATAACAGACTCTTAGTACTTCACCCATACCAGGCTACTCAGGCCATTTCTCTCGCCTCATGGGAAATGAATACTAGGGCAGAGTCGTCAGGGACATTATTTATCTGCCAAAGGCTTGAATTTAGATTACAAGCAAACTCTTATAAATAACCCCTCCTGTGTCAGTATTAGAAAGTGGTTGAAAAATGATTTGCCGTAATTCAAACTGACAGTCGACAAGAGCCAATAAAAACGCTCCCACGGGCTAAGGCCACGGAGTTTGAATGTGGAGACATCCCTATCACATGACCACAGCCGGTGAATAGGATGCATAGAATCACATGAACGCCTTTTTTTTTTTTAGATGATCTAAACACCAGACTACTGAAAACGATTAAAACTGTCTTCCTCCGCTCTGAAGCACCTGTTCCTGTAATTAGCTGGGTTAAAAAACATGATGTCCCTTTAAGAGGAAGAGAATTAAAGGGGGGGGGGTTGAAGCAAGAGGGTACCACTTCCTCGTAGCCCTCTCAATCAAAACACTATTCGTGCGCAATGGGAGAGTCCGCATCCTCGACTGGACATTTTCTGATCTAGCACTTGGCGCACATCATCGGGAAGCCCGTCGAACGGCGTTCGCTGCACCATGCTTCAGCTCAACGACACGGTGGAGCCGGAGAGTCCGGGCGCCGCGGTTCTCCACCCTGCAGAGAGCGAGGACGGGGTCGAGGTTGCCTTCACGCCGCCGGAGGCCGGACGCAGCCTGGGACACGGAGCCTCCGTGGCCTGCTGCCCCCCGCTACAAACGCTGGCGCCTTTCCACGTGCATAACCCCACGGTGCAAGCGAAAGTGAAGGACTATTTCGTGTTCAGGGTAAGTTGCTCCATAACAGATAACGGGCTAGGCCAATTTATTTCCAAAGGTATTTGTGGCAAGTAAACACGACCACTGTCTCACCACGCTCAGCTACAGCATTACAGTATATCGTTGACGCTATAACCAGGGTATCACGGGGATGAAGGGGACACTGTCCTCTCTCTCTGACATGATGCTGATGATGATTGACGGCTGTGTGATGCTGATCTCAGCCAGGTACCATTGAGCAGGCTGTGAGCGACATCAGGACGGTGGCACTCCCTTCTGAGGATGGAGAGGTGCTCAGTGTCTGGCTGCTGGCTGAGTAAGTATCCCAGCAGCATGTGACTGCCTTATCACCAGCCGGAAACATGAGGCAGACGTTTGGGATGGGCTGCCTGTGTGCCAAAAAAAATTAAGGCAAGGTTTGAAATTGTGCTTTGCTGTCGAAAAGTAACTGCCATTTTTGTCAATTTTCTGTGGGGCCTCTACAGAATTGACCACTGGAACAATGAGAAGGAGAGACTTGTGCTTATAACTGATAGGTAAGTCAAAAAGAATATTTTTGCTGATTCCTAATTTGAGGAAAAATGCCACATGACATATGACTTGTGACGTTGTCTGTTGGCACAATTTGTCATCTTTTGGTTGTGTGGGCAGGTCACTGCTGGTGTGCAAGTACGACTTCATCAACCTGTTGTGTCAGCAGGTCATCAGGATCTCTCTCAATGCTGTAGACACCATCTCAGTGGGCGAGTTTGAGTTCCCACCCAAATCCCTAAACAAGTAAGCCGACAGCAAAGTAGTATTTACTCTTAAGTGTATGAATGCCAGTGTCATGAATAGGACTCCACGCCAGCCAGGCAAGTGGCAATGCATTACCACTGAAATGCTTCAGCTGTGATTGTGTTGCTTAGTTTTTAAAACCTAATAGGTTCCCTTAAGCAGTCCAAGTTCTGTATTCTTGGTAGTATTATTGTTACATATATTGCTAATAAATTAGTGATAAAAAGAAAAACTTGATGTTTACAACACCTATAGAAAGATTTAGAAAATGATGTACATAAAAGAAAAATGCGGAAAAAAAAGTGTTGTAAAACACAGAATGAGGAGATAAAAATAAAGAATTGTGAGAGATTAAAAATCCACACCACGGTGCAATGCCGGCCCATTTAGCCGACTGATCCTTAAAATTCACACTGCTCTTACACCGCTGTGATTTTGCTGTTGTTGTTTTTTTTTTTAAACAGGAGAGAGGGCTATGGGATTCGCGTCCAGTGGGACAAACGTGTTCGGGCCTCGTTCTTTAACCGCTGGAACCCCTGGTCCACAGACATGCCCTACGCCACCTTCACGGAGCACCCCATGGCCCGTGCTGATGAGAAGGTGGCCTCTCTCTGCCAGGTATAATCCGTTTAACTAAATATGGCTAAAAAAGCTTTTTGATTAATTAATCGAATGGATTATTTAACATTTTGAAGACATCTGAGGATCCAAAGCTTTTTGTTACAAGACAAACAATGGTGACCACTGGTGCCGCAGTTCATTCATGCCCAGGAGGCAGCAAACAAAGCTCCAGCAGTCACAGTCCAGCTGAAAACAATTGATTGAGTGCAGCTTTAAAGACGAAATTCATGCAATTCATCATAGGAGAAAGCTAGTCATTCATATAAATAAGCCAGTGTAGACCTGACTTTGTGTATGAACAGTTATTTTTGAAGCTACTGGTTTTTTTGTTTTATTTTTTACTTATTGGCATGGTAACAACAGTACCTGGGGCAGTTTTCTGGAGATATGAATACATTTTTCTCATTCAGAGCCATTAGCATTGCAACATGTAATAAACAGACCTTTGGCTGTAAAGTCTCAATAACATCCATTCTTCTACACTTAAGCGAAACTTCAGGAGATGCTAGTCTCCTGAAGATGTCTAGTTTCTTCTAGACATCTTAGTTTTACATAAATTTTATACTAGGTTGTTTTTTTTTTAAACTCACATCACACATCAATTTTTGGAGGGGTGTTCTGGTTTCATGCTCTTTTTCTTCTACTATGCAAAGTTGGACAACTTCAGGACGCAGCTGGTGCAGGCAGTGAAGAAAGCCCATAAGGAGCACCCCATTCCCGGTCGGGCTAACGGTGTCTTGATCCTGGAGAGACCCCTGCTCATCGAGACCTATCTGGGCATTATGTCCTTCATCAACAATGAGGCCAAGCTGGGCTACTCCATGACCCGTGGCAAGATCGGCTTCTAAAAAGCCGATGGTTTCTTGAAATTATAACAGAGTTCAACCCATGTATCTGTGTTACACTGCGCTGTGGCGCTGAGGGAAGCTGTCGCTCCACTACAGTGTAACGTGCAACCAATCAGTGTGTGTAAGTTGAGCGCATGAGACGTCCACACCTCCTTAAGTTGGTGTCACAGACAAGTGGTCAGCCTGCTGTAGGTAAATGATGCACAGCACTGCATGGACTGTCTACTCATTTGTTTTTAGTCCTCCCCAGACCCTTTCTATCGAAGAGCTGCTCGCAGCTGCCGTACCCGCATGGGCCCTCAGGAGTGAATGCCCATGTGAAATAAGTTGGAGAGAAAGGAAATAGCACTTGCATCAATTCATCCCCTCTGTACTTATTCTAGATTGAGCTTCTTGTAGTCTCATGCTCCTTGTTTAACCACTCATTGACAGACTGTCAAAACTAATGTAATATTTAGATTGTGGTAGAAGAGTGCTAACATCAGGGATGTTATTTCAGGGTTAAGGGTAAGCAGAGAGGAGAGCAGTCAAACCAGAACATTAAAGAATATGTTTCATATTTGCTATTTTAATATGTTTTGAAATAAAGGCTTGTGTTACTCAGATCACAGGGCCATAGGGTTGCTTCTTGGAATGGAATAGCAGCTGATGGATTGAGTTTAATGGTCATGGCACACGAGTATTGTAATAAACGTTATCAGTATGGAAACTGTTCCAGGATCTACACTGCTGCACTGAAAGGCTCTGGGCTCAGCTTTGTTACTTGTTGAAATGACAGCTGAGGTACACTTTCCAGCATTAATGAAACTTGTTCAGTGGAAATGACAAATAGCATGTTTAGACCTTGCTCTCTTATTGGCCAATGTTGTGCTCTCTATGCTTACATTTGCCTAAATTATGTCTGTGCTCAGAGTACAGAGCTGCTGTACCACTTGGAGAGTTGTATTAGCTACTATGGCTAAAATGGTCTTGTATGTTAACAGATGTTTTATGCAACATAAACTTGTAAACCATGTCTTTAGGTTTGTTGCCTTCAACAATTCCTTCATTTTTTCAGGCATACATTTGCACTCAGCTGCATTAAACTCTGCAGTGAGACTATTGGATGGATTACACAATGAAATTCATGCAAACAAAGCTTTGTATCTATTAATTAACCACACACTGTATGTATCTTGTGAATAGGATTTAGGTGATTGTTTTTCTTAACCTGCACTCTATAATACATCATTGTGCTACCAAAGGTAACAGCCCATATTTTCATGCTCAACAATGCCAGTGAATAATTGTGTCCCAAAATGCCTTTTTCGTGTCCTAACTTGTGCATGTTCCCTGCACGTTCAGTTTGCATGACAAAAATTTCTTTCTTTTTTTTCAAAGGAATATCCTAAACAAATTTGTAAATACTAATAAGGTTTTATTTATTTGCAGTTACTTTGGTACAGGTAACACATGAATGCTTCTAGAAAATGAATATTTCATTGCCAGTTCTGAAGTACTTTATTTAGGAATTTTGAGAGAGATTGACTCACTATTACAAACATGTGGAGGGTTATGTTTTGTCCTAGATATTTGTAGCACAGTAGCCACAATTGAGAATAATAAATGCCTACATGTTCTTGTCAGGGCCTCAGCTCTGGTTGTTGTAAAGAAATTTACATTAAGTTCGTACTGTTCAGGACTGCAACAAAGTGACTAGGTTATAGTCCAAGTGGCTGTACACTTCGCTTTTATAAATGGGAGTGCAGACCGACAGACAATGCCTTGAGGCCAGTACGGTCCTAATATATTTTGTCCTGCCTGTTAAATTGTTGTTCGGATTCTTACGGCATTTCAGTTTGGTCAAAACTATTAAATTCTACCAGTATTTGCAGATTAAAGATAATGTCACTCATGTCATAAAGAACCGCTTTAAAATTACACAAAGAAAAACCTGTCTCGTGTCTTTGTTCCAGTGAGCAGAGCCAACACCACAAATACAGGCACTGGGGACTGTTTTCGTTGTGAAGATATATTAGTGTTGACTCTATTTTCGCTAAACCAGCTGCATGGAATGCACTATTTTCTGCAGGTTACACGGTACTGAGTACAGAAATGGATTTGATCAACTGAAAAGTTGAGATGCACAAATTTTATTAACTCACCTTAAGTCGCACTGTTTATACCAAAATTTATTCAAAATACTTATCAACTTTCATGGTAATACACATACAAAATAGGTAAAACTAAAAGTACAGTGAAATCTATAAAATTTGTCATATCTATTTTCTCACAGTGTTTGGAACTAGTGCTTCAGTACATATTTATTTATTTAAGAAGTGATATTTATCCAACACATTTTAACTTGAGAAGGAAAGGAACATCTCAGTAACCTGCACTGAGTGCCTTAAAAGCTTGATGAGCAACTACAGTTCAACTCGTGAAAGGTAAGATTTAAAGGAGGAGTGTTCCCACAGTCTTTTGGTCATCACCCTAACATATTCCTGGCCAAGTGCACAAGCCTAAATTTTGATCCAGTTGTTCCAGTTATTTAGTTGTCCTCCTGGTCAGTGTCCATGTAGCACAAACACAGCTGCTCTTTTCCAAGAAGGATCAGAGAGTCGCCACTGCAGTGCCAGCTTAGTGACTGCACCTGGAAACCACCTGGTAGGGGAGAGAGAGGGGCAACTGTAACACACCTACATAGAAACAAAATAAAGGTGAACAAAAATCATTGTGCATCTTAAGAATCCACACTCAGGTTTGTTCAGTGTGTAGTCCCCAAAAAAGTTTCAACAGATTCAAACTTCAAGCAGTGACAATATTCGATTTTTTGTGTTTTCTACTTAAGGGTTTCTAAGGACAACACACCTACATTTCGGGGAGAAATCAAAACACAGGGCAGCAACAGAGATTATCATCCGGTGTGTAAAAACTGAGACACCACAGATTTGATCTCCTGGTAAATTAAAAACAGAATATACAGTATATCTTGTATCTTTTCTACAGTATGTGCAAACTCACCATTTTACCAGATCCAAGGCGTGTCATGTTCTGGAGGTTCTCAAATTCAAAACAGATCTGGCCTAAAATGGTTTTAAATCTTTTACTCCATTTAGATGTAATAAACTGCAGCAGGTTACACCCCCTGATTTCTTAGGCAGATTTGAAATTTGAAATTTAAAAATTTTAATTTTTAATTTTTAACTTAAAATCTAAAATCTTTTCATTTTAATTTAACACTGACTGTTCCTGGGCCTGCCGAAGGTAAATCTGCGTCAAGTGTGGATCTTTAAGGTTAACTATGTTGTCCCATTATTTCATTTAATGCTGTATCTTTTTTTTAATCCTTTAACTATTTTTATCCTTTTATTTGCAGTTTTGTAAGATTTGTTTGTCTAAATGTAGGGTCTTTGCTTTTGCTTTTATTGTGCTGTGTACACGGTGCCCATGCAAGAGAGTGAACTACTCTCATTGGACCATGTATAAATAAAGGTTGAGTGAATCAAAATAAATTTGACATTGGGTACGCTCAATCTTCCCCTCGCACAGGAAGGGATAATTTGATACTGAAGAGTAAAAGTAAAAGCAACAGCAGGCATTTCCCTGGGTCCAGTATAATGTCATATGGCCTGATTTCAGGGGTCAGTCTTTAACAGTCTTTAAAACTGAAACAGTGACCTCTTGCTGCTGACATGCAGAAGTTACCTTGTGCAGCTTAAATAAACCTGGTGGGAAGAGCATTAGAGCGCACTGGCCCTCTCCTACACCTGAGAACAATATAACGCAGCTATGTATTCCGTGCTCAAGTGACCGAGCATGTTACCTTCAGTGGGGACTTGTACAGAAACACAGCCTGCTGGTGACCAGAGATAGAGTTTTGTGTTGGCTGTACACAGTGCCAGCCGGGGGCGTCGGGGGTCCCACTGAAAGCAGCGCACAGATGAAGTCTGCTCCAGCACAGCCTCCAGGCTCATCTTCTGCATGTCCCACACCCAGACAACACTGGCCATGTTGTCTAAAGTCAGAGAAACACAGATATACATTATACAAAACCACTCTGAAAATTATAGAGCCATGAAGCACTGTAGCACAAGTAGGTCAAACCAAAGGTTGATGTTTATGACCAAAAATGTGGATGTTATTAATCCATATACTGAAGTTTTCTTGGGCTAACCGGGAAGGTAAAACCGAACAGCTGTGAAGTCTTACCATTTTTGGTAGCCAAATAGCGACTGTCTGAGCTGAATTCCAAGATAGAGACACCAATCTTGGGGTTGGCTCGGTCTGGGTCTGGTTTGACCACAGGAATTTGGACTGGCAGGGGGCAGATCTCATCTGGATGAGGCAAAAACAAATATGAGTTTGTGATTAGACAAAGTTGGTTACTTGACCTCACATTTCTAAATAATGGAAAAAGCTGATATACATTTGCTCTGGGTGTTGAAGAGGGTGGTGCCAATTGTGATGTTGTGTAGAGACAGGTCGTCGCTGCCAACAGCTGGTCTTCTTTCCACTTCCTTATACACAATCTTGAAACACAACAAACAGTAAATAATTGAACCGCAATGGCTTCAAGGCTTATCATGAAGGCTGGAAAATACTCACAGCTTTTGTGCTGTTGATGGTTGCAGGGTGGTCTAACTGTGTGATTTTCTTCCACGTGATGTGATTGAGGATGCGCACCTGACATGAGGATATTTAAGTCTGTTGTCATTTACTTTGATATTGACTGTTATGGACAATTGCACAAAAAACACATCTTAGTCCAGATATAAATATGTCTGACAAATTAGGTTTACACTATTCTTTATTTTGAGAAATGAATTAAACAATTTCTTAAATGGGAACTACACCAATTTTACACATCAAAGTCTGTCTACAGGTCTTGGTGAGCACTACTGCATATGTGAAAAAAGTTTACTCAAGATATTTGTGCGGCTCTAGAGGGAGCTGCAAGAAATCTGATCAAGCACCTCAAATGACATCACTTCAGAGTCATCATCAATCGGGGCTGAAGACTACAAGTTAGAATAAGAATAATACTTTTTCTGTCCACCATGAGTTCAACAATGTTACAGAAGTACAATGGGAAATCGGTGGCATACTCTTTTAAGACATGTAGCTTTACAACAATACTTTTAAGTTGGGTTGTGTCAAGCTATAATGGGACATCTAATTTCTCAGAGTCTTCGGGCATCAATTTTTAAGAGTTGGTCCATACTTTTTCATCATAGCTGCCGATGGCCAGAAACTGGCTGCTCGGGCTCCAGGTCACAGACTTGACACCCAGAGACCATTCATAGGCACTGTAAATTGACAGCAATCGGCCATCCAGAGAATACAGCAATACCTTGTACTGTGGAGAGTAGACACACACATGAAACAATAGTACTTTTATTCTGTTTATGTTGCCACTGGGCTTGGCTAATTGCTGTACTTTGACAGTAAGGTAGATTGTTTTTAATCTAACACCTTAAATGGTGATCCACTGGAGCAGAAAGAATAAGTTTCTGCTAAACAAAGCTGTTAGGATGGTCAATGTACCTTACTTGTTGAATCTCAAGTCTGTAAGGCAGCTGACTCACCTCCAGACAGCTGTCCCACACTGCCAGCACACAGCCATTGGGAGACCACTCCAACCCAGCCAGGTCCTGCGTCTCAGTCTCAAAATGCTTTGACAGAGTTCAATTAAATTAAATTAATATCCACTATAGATTTGCAGAAAACAAAACACACAATGACAAAATTCTTTCTAAAAACCAGGACAGTCAAGACAATAGTTTAGGGTTCTCAAAAAAACAAAAAAAAAATCCTCCATGTGTTTATGAATGCATCTGCATGGCATATTAGATGAAGAAAGTTTATTCTCAATCTCGGTCAAAGGCAATTTAAAAGAATATAAGAGATATTTACTTTAAAATATTCCTGCTGTCACAGGCTGAAACTGTATATCTTTTTGGTCGCCTAAATTTAGGTTTCTTCCATTGTTGCTTACTTAGCTTGCTCAAGTGTTAAGTACATATAAATAGTCATAAAACTCAAGCAAAACTCTAATGTCCTACTTACCCTGAGTAAATGCCAGTCATCACACACAAAAACACTAATATAGTCTTTGCAGTCACGGCGTTCAGCCAAGGCCATATAGCAGCCATCCCTGCTGAAATCTATACCTGTTGATGAAAGATGATGGTTGAAAGCTGTAACTGTATAGGAAACTACCCGTTGTTGCATGTAATCAAAACTATGATAATGGTGTTACAATGACAATGACACTGTAACGGCCGAGTCGACTTCGCAAATAGTTTGTTTGAAAAAAATAAAAAATAAATAAAAATCAACCCTGAATGATATGCATGAGTTAGGTTTAATAGTTAAATTGGACACAGTAGTATAATATAGTCTTTGTACAGCAGGTATCAAACAATCATAACAGTTGTCACTTTAATCAATACTCATAAAAGCTGATTCCTAAGCAGCATCAAGGCATAAAAAAACACAAAGACAAAATAAAAAAACAATTTGCATTTGATCAAAACACTATGTATTGGCTGTATTGTATATACACTATGAAAAAAAGGGCAATCAACTATTCTGATAACTGAATATGTAATCTGATGGTTTCCTGTGTATTTCATCCAATGTAATTATCTGACACATTGGCACCATCAGGTTGGTGGTTATCTATAGAACAGCTGTGAGAATGAATGGATCACAGAGGGGCATAGTGTTGTATGCAGAAAATGGGAAGAGTCATAGACAATCATTTTTCCTCTAGTTGCTGACAGGCCTGTTATGAAGAGCATGCCACATTTACTGAGGAGAGGCACAGCTGTCAGCAGAGAGAACCATAGTTTGGCCACATACCCAGGGTCTTGCCATAGGGTAAAGAACGGCATGTGATTCATGCTGAGGCAGTCAGACCACTGGGCCTGTCCTCAGGTACTCCTGGTATATATACTCATAAGCCACAAGCAAATAAATAAAACAATATAATTCTCACACTCACCCTTCTGACATGCTTTTGGATACTTGATGTAAGACACGGCTTTTGTGCACAGGGACCAGACGGTAACTCTCAGCTGTCAAGGCACCAGAGAAGGGGGGGGGAGCAAACAAAAAAAATGCAGTATCTTAAAGTGAAAGTATGATAAATAAGTGCACCACACCACCACGCAGCACAAAAGGCATAAATACATTCAAGCTAGTACTTGAGAAATACAGGATTTTTGAGACTGACAAATATGGACGACTGGGAGTTTTAAAAAATCTTTTAATATACCGGCCAATTTTCATTTTTTTTAAACATAGGCATATAACATAAACAATTGAAATGTGGTTATTAAAGGATTGTGACCAAGATATGTGCTGCATGTGAAATTTTACAGTTGAAAATACAATTATCATGGCTCTCTAGTGGACAAACTGTGTAATGGCAACACTCTTTCTAAATTACTTCAAACGAATCTTTACAATTTTTGTCTGCAACCTTCTTGTTACTTACCAGCCAATATAAACAATAACAACATTGCATCTGTTATAAGCTAAAATTGGAAAATAATATGGGTCATTCGGATATATCAGTCGAGCTCAAATCCAAGCACCACATGTAAGAAAAAACATCTTGGATTAGGGATTGAGTTTTAAGGTAAAATTTGGTTTTACAAGCCACTTTGAGACAACAGCATGACTGTTTGGACCAGATACCCTTTCTGCTGCAACGAGACTTCAGTCTATATGATAGTTATTCAACCACTAGTCTTCCAACGGAAGATTGTAACTGAGGCTATGATCTAACAATTGCTGCATATGACGACGGATCGCTTAGAGCAGTCTATTAGTAAGAGCTCAATCAACCAGGCCACTTGTCTAATGAGGCCTCTTAGTGCTCCTCTAGACCCAAAGATTTGTCCTTCAGAGGGGCAGGTCCAGATTACAGTCGACTCTATGACGGTCCATCATGCCCTTTAACATTTGTGGACAGAGTGTGTGAAGTCTTTGAAGAGGTCTATGATAAATATCCGTGAGGGAGATGAGACACTGACATGGAGCCCATCCATCATTATATGGATGGTCCTGTAGGCTCTTGAGTGGAGTGTTGTCTATCAATGTAATTCCACAGGGGATTAACACATATGTTTAAGGGTTGCAGTCACTGACGGGGATCAAAAGAGATTATACCTAATAAATTAGGACTTGAGCACATATTAAATTAACAGATCCAAAGCTGCAACTCAACACACATCAGGAAAATAGGACGGGTCCATTTAGTAGCCAAGATGTAATGTTAGACAAGTTTGCAACAAGTGTGTCAAATTAACAACAAGTTGTTTAGCCAGTAGGTTGCGTGCATTCCCACATATGAGAAGAAGTGCCACAGAATAACTATCTGGCTACAAGTCGGCATTATAAAGAGACCACATGTGGTAAAGCTCAGTTTTGACAGCAGTCACTCAAATACCTACCAGTCTCATTTCAGCAAGACTGATGCCAACAAAAGCAGGTGGCAGTCAGCCAGCAGCGCAGCATGTTTTGACCCAAGGACCAGTATGAAATGCGGCATCTTGCCCTTCAAGAAACAAGGAGCACTTTACAATCTTTGGGACACTGTTACAGAATCTGCAGTTTAAGTGTTAAGGTGTTCACAGAGAGACCTGTTGTTGCGCATGCACAACAAAGAGATGTTTGGTTCACTCTTCTTTTAAACTCAATCTATGACAGTAGTCATTACTAACAATCTGAATAGCAAAGGCATCCAAACACAACACTACACCATTACAGGTTTTAAATGCATGGCCCTCATACCTGCCTTTACAGCTCAGAGAAAGCCAATACAATGTGGGTGCATATCGCCCTGTCTGATCATGCTTTCATTGTTAAAGCTGTTAAAATGTTGAACTAAACTCGTTATGTATGTTAGCAAAGAAGACTATTAAATGCATTGTTTTCCTCATGGGGAAAAACAGTAAAGATGCCTCAACAGAAATGACAAATTACAGGTTTAAAAAAAAATGTGAATTATAATTTTAGCCACTATGTTATCCTCAAAAAAAAGGTCTGCACACACACAAGCACATAATGGCACTATACTGTACACCATCATATGCTATTGTTTCATGCGCATTCCATTTCCAAATAAGGGTGCTTTGTAATTCTTAGCACCATCACAGCCAGAAACTCTGGAGAGAACCCCGTACACACGTAAAAAATTAATACTAATAGTTTATGATTCTTCAAAAAAAATTCAAAAAAATTTGAGCCTACCCTTATTCCTGTATTTTGCATTTGAGAATGTGCAGTGCTAAAAGTATTGAAGTGACAAGGCTTTCATCACACCGTCCAGACAGACATTTGAACTGGGCCAGGTCTGTCACCTAACTGGGCTGAAGTGTCAACCATCCTGTTTGGTCAAGACATCCAGCTGTGTAGGCCCTGTAATACCACCTCACTGCACGCTTTCTGGACATCCCCTCAGACATGGTGCCATGGAAACCAATATCAACACTGCTCAAACACAAACACACTTATACTTCATGATGCCTTGAAACCGACACACAGGGGATGCAGGAGATCAAGACCCTAAAGGCAGTGTAACTTGAAACTGGGTGGAGGAAGGGTAGCATGAGGAAACTAGATGGGAAATGCTTTTCCATGTTGGGTGGCATGCAATAAGACCCTTAGCTGGTAAAGCTACACTTTAGATTAGGTATCCTCACCAAAGGTGAGCAGTAGCTTAGGGATGGGGGCTAAGGACTTGAGTGTGGTTTGAAAAGGCAAAACTCCACTACAACAGCTGCTGTTTATCCATCAGACTTGGAAAAATCCACATCTATGCCTGGGTTGGCATAAATGCAACTGGTGATCAGCTCTGGCTGTAAAAACAGACAAGTTCATCTTTTTATATCAGTATTGTTTTGATCATTACATGCACAAGGATTCATCAACTGGAGTTCCTGCCTATGGTTCCTTCACATTTTTACCAAATGGGGCACTTGTGACGGTGTTTTAAAAAGGGGTGATGGGCTGCAAATTATTGTTTGAAAACAAGGGTATTGTGAAGCCCCTTTGACACTGTCGCTATAATTAAGAGCTGTACAAATAAACTTCACTTCACGTTATGATAAGACAAGCCTCTTAAGACAGTGTCAAATAGTACAATTGTGGCTAATTTCTACCGACACATACATTAAGTATCTATTAGAAAGTATTCATAATAAGAAAACCACAGAATTAGGAAACATTCCCAACGACAGCCTGTGGCCAACATTACAACTATGATCAATAGCAGACTAAAATTAATGACAGCAACCTGGAATAAAACCTATATATCAGCCATTCTTGTTGCACGCCCAGGCGGGTGCAAGAGAATGGGTGAGTGTATTTGATGCCATATCTATCTGTCAGCAGAGGATTAGACTGAGGGCATTCCACATAGGAAGCCATCTCAAACCAATATAGCCTATTTCTCTTGTTACAGCCTCATGATTCTACCAAGGAACTGGAGCTTCTCACAGCCCACACAAAGGTATCGTGATCTATTGTCCCATGATGCAGTGCAACAGCTGCCTACATTTGCAGTTTAGTCCAGTAGTATTGTTGCCAACAATGCTACATGTTAGCAAGGCTCCAGCAGTCCTGGCCAAGAATGCTATTGCTAATCCAATCACAACAATGTCAAAACCATTAGATAGGTCAAGCTCAATGGTCACCTTGGCTGGAGTTTTTCCACCCTCAGTTTATCACCCCTCAGCTGGTAAAGGCGGATTAACATGGATGCGCAAGTGACTTTTTGTGAGGTCCTAAGATAAACGATTGGAATTCAAATAGGAGATGACTTGCATCAAGTCTCCCAATACATAGGCTAAGTTTAAGCAATGTGACTTTCTATTAAATCTGTGACATGGCACCATACCATATTTTAAAACAGCTGTTTTTCTCAACACGTCCTCCTCCAAAAACAAAGTAGTTCCACCTTGAAGCTTTTAAGGAATGGCTCAAGAGCATTTCTAGATGCCTGGAATAGCAGTGCTCACCTGTAGTCTGTCTAGGGCTGCCAATGAAACCCCCATTAGCACCACAGACCAATATACTTAGTCAGGGTAGGTATATATTGTATAACCACTAATCAGAAAGCTCGGAAGATATTCTGTTCGGGGTTAAAAGAGACTAACACACTGAAACATCTACACAAAGACACACACAAAGACACACACACACACACACACAAAGACACACACACACACACATGCACACAGCCAGCTAAGCAGATTTACTGACACATAGACAAACACACACACACACAAAGGACGATCCACACCACAGGCAGCTGTCCCTAAACAAGTTAATATAGCAGGCTGTTTATGAGTGGGGCTGAAATTCAAGCCTGACACGAACACCCGTCTGGCATAGCCTTAATGAAATCTTGGGCTAGGGTGAAGGTAAGTTCAGTGGGCCCCTTGGCAATGCGGTAGCCTGGTGCCTCTGTTAAATTAGTTTTGCAACCTCAACTACAGAGGGATGCTCAATAACAGTAAGTAGTACTTAAACTTCCTGCACACATCTAGCCAGGTGATCAGGACAGTTGAGTAACTACAGGTGAGAAGATGTGACATGGACTAACATGAAAATCTTGTAATCGTTAAAGCATAAAAAAGACCCATCAATTTTTTTTTTTTTTTTTAATCTGGCCATGACAATCTTTTGCCTGGTCACACAACAGTGTTTTCTCAGAGCTCTTGACCTTAAATAATGATTTGGAGTGGTTTGCTTGAACAGAATTCAACTGCCATTCCCAGTGCAATTTAAAAGGTCAGATTCGTGTTAGGTTAAGTGAAGCGGACCTACCTATTTACATCATTTTCCAGTGCTAACAACAACCTTCCTCAATAAACCTTCACCGCTCTGTCAGTTGAAATTAATGGGAAACAAATGGATGTCTCAGAGGTAAGAAAAAAAAGACAACAATTAATCTAAATAGGTGACACTAGTCTAGGCCTGCAATTAACAATTATTTTTATTATTGATTAATTTGCTTATTTTCTCTACTTCTTTATTTATTTATTTATATTTTTCTCTTTATTTTCTGTATTACATACTGAAAGATACACAGAAAAAAAAATCTTTGATATTGATTATTTGAACTTGTTTATTCCTCGGCTCAAACATAAGATGACTGCAAGTCAAGTCACACTCAGGCCTCTAAGACCTAAGCTATACTGTTCTAAGCAAATGCCATATTTCCTTATGGAAGGAGTCTCCATTCTTTCCATCCTACTCCTTTTTTTTTTTTTCCTTTTTAGAAGATGCAGACAGACACAAAGCAGACATGCCACAGACACTTGCACTCACTGCTCCCCTCTCCAGACCAGACACAGTTGTGTGTTGGGCCAGAACACCTGTCAAATGATTCCTGGAGTCAGGTTCAGCATTACAGACGTGGCCCACCACGGTGCCACCATCATATTCCACATGGCCTGAGGGTAGCTACTATATCTTCTCAGCCCTTACAACACGTGCTTACTGTGGAGTGAATTTAAAAACGAACCGGGAGGCATAGAATGGAACTAAATGCATCATTATTAATCTTTGCTTCATTCTGCAGACTTTTATAACCACTCATCACCTCTTGACTCTCCTGTGCCTGTTTTTGGCAGTTGTGTAAACTACCAGTAAAAAACTATCAATAACTATTTTATTACAACATACAGTAACTTTTACATGAAACGGATTTCAACTACTTAAAGTAATGGAATTAAATCTTTCTGTTGGTAATGATTAAGTGTACCCTTGTTATGTTAGAGGGTCATTATTAAGGTATGAAAGAATATCCATAAGTCACACCCAGAAAACTGATGTATGACTCCATTATACTGAAAAACAACATGCAATAGTGCCAAACTTGATCTACCCCTGTATCTGGTGTTCCCCAACATTTGATTCTGTGTTTTTCACTATGTACTATGTGATTCCAAAGGAAATAATTTAGAAACACTGTCTCTGTTACATAGTTTGTCCCCCAGAGAGTTCATTTTTGCTGTAAAAGGTACCACTTAGCAAATATCTTTGTCAGAGTTGTTTAAATAATAAACAAATTAAAAGGATCCTTATCAAAAATTTTTATTTATGTTATGTGTTTAAGTAAAAATAAATACTGATAAATCAATATGAGATTTTTTAAAACTCTCCGATATCAGCATTAGCCTCCAAACTCCAGTATCAAATGCGCCATCAGCCCAGCTCAGGTCAATTCAAGTTCAACTTAAAATTATTGTTTAATTTGGCCCTTATATTAATCAAACTGCTGCTGTATACTAGGAAGTGAAACTTAATTTAAAACCTCTGTTTAAAGGAATAAATTAATCCATACAGTTCTGTTTCCTTATATGTAAAACATCTCAGAAATAAGCTCCTTTTCATCCTTTAGTTGCTTCCAAAGTGTGACCTGTGGTAATAGTAGTAATAGAAACATCAGACCAACTTAATTAATGGCAGGAGATTTGTGGAACAATCCACCCAAGGATCTCAGGCTGGCTGATCAAATCACTACTTAAAACATACTTTTTAAACTTTTGGATATTAGCATGTTAGTTATAGAACATCATTAAAAGGACTTGCTTCCAGAGAAAATACCAAACCTGCCCTGGAAGGGCACACATTGCACCCATGTTCCTGAGGTACTTGAGACACATGTATGACAGGACGCTAACAGGAGGGGAGCTATGAAATCAGGCTGAATACATGCAGCAGGTGGGGGGGTATAGTGGCAGTCAAGAAAGGCTCTGGTGTCTGGCTATTTTCAGGTTCCCCTTACTTGCGGGCCAGCAACAGTTGAAACCAGACAAGCATATTCATAAACACACTTCCTGTGCGCATGAATGCATGCACACATGCACACAGCAACTTCACACTTACATGGAACTCAGTGGTGTTGAGAATGTGACGTCCATCTGGACTCCAGCGCGAGGAGACTAGTCCTATTGAGCCCTCATCAATCTTACAGTGCCAGTCTGACTTTTCGAGAGACCACACCTGAAAAGAAAGACAGAGGATAGGGAGTGACAGAAGACCAACAATCAGCCATCACTGAGGACATCCCTAACACACATCCTGTATCTCCCTAAACTTGATTCCAAACAGAAAGAAACACTTGAGCATCAGAAACCATGAAAGACTGGCGCTGGATACCCCTTCAAAGGTAAGCTACTTTTGCTGTGATTCACATGAAACTGACATTACACTAGCATGCAGAACTTTTTAAAAGTTTTGTTTTTTTAATTAATGGCTATTAATACAAAAGTATGATCCCTATTTTCCAAATAATGTGAATGAATCATTTACAGGTAATTATTGTTGTGAACTATGAAAAAAGGACCTGGTCTAGATGAGTTAAAAAAGGCACAAGAGAAAAAAAAAACAGCATGGTTCTGGAGTCATTCAATGACATATGTCTTGTATTCATGAAACAGAATGTGTAAATGAATACTGATAAGTGTTTTGTTAAAAAGTTTAATGTACCATTTTTGTATGATAAATGGTGAATTGAATCTGAAATGGTAGCCTTTGGGTCTCAGATTTGTGGTGTGCATTACTCTATATCTTATGTGCAGTCTACATGTTTAATCAAAGTAACTACTGCACTATATTAAAGTGAAAATTACAGACGAACAAAACACTACCAGTGAAAACACAAAATAATTGTTTTGAGGAGGAAATATTATTTTTGTATTTGATTGAATGATTCCTAAATTTTGTCAACACGGGATATGGTGAATAAAGGCCTTATAGTAGTTCAGTGCAATAAATTCTGTGCAAATCTAATCTAGAAATCCCTTCATCTTACTTTTATCTATTACAACAAGGATTTTTGTCTATCAGACAAAACTCCAGCTAAAAAAAGAATTCCTATACAGAGTGTAAGTCTGAGTGCACTAGTTAGCAGTAGAATTCTAGTTTTTTGTTTGGGCAATATTGTGATAGATACAGTGTTTTCTGGCTGTGGCGAACCATTTTTTTGTTGATTAATCTCCGATTTATTGTTTATATCACTTAGTTAAGTGTTTAATCCATAAAAGGTCAAACGTTAATGGTGCATGACTACCATAAATTCCTGGACCTTTAAGAGATGCCTTCATATTGCTTAAATTGTCCAACAAAGTACAACATCTATATTGACACTAATGAATACACACAAGAATACGGAAAACATTTTCTGTCATTCAAAAGAATGAACAAATCATACCGCCACTAACAGTATTAATCTAACAGATGAAGACAGACACAATTTATCAGGTACTGTACATAACTGAGCATTTACACCACTTGCTGAGTCACAAACTCACATAACTGTGCCCTTCTAATGACCTACCTGTACCAGTCCTCTCTTATACATAGCACAGAGAATAAAGAGAGAGTCAGAAGACCAGTCCATGTGGGATATCTGGTCCAGGCAGGTATAGAGCTGCAGGATCTGCAGGGTGCTCACATCTCGCACCACCAGCCTGTACTGAACACAGGTAGCCTGAGGAGGTACAACCAAAGATGCATGTCAGAAATAACAAGACTTTTAATCTACTTACCTAACAGTGGGCATTAAACAGTGGAGAGTTAAAAGTATTATTTCTACTGCAATACATACACAGTACAAACCCACAAATTATTATGTAATTTTTTAAAAACCCAACCACTTACCAAATATTTCCCATCTGGGGAAACTTTACAAAGTTGGTTGGATTGCTTGAAGACCTCAGAGAAATTCATCTTATGATCACAACTGTGCCTGCATAGGAATAAAATGAACGATGTGGCATTTTAAAAAGCCCCACTGAATTTCCTAAACCATTTAACATCGTGAGAAATGAGTAGTTTTGACAGACAAGTCTAATCGTCTCAACTAGGGCAGTTTCCAAGTTTTAACACGTGATGGCACCAAAAGTCCAGTAAATAAATGCGCTTCAAACAGGAAACACACAAATAAATTAGGTACACAGTTCTTCTCTAATACAAGGAGAATCGTTATATGGTTAAAGTGTTTACCTGTGTGAAATTGGATCAAGTACGTTTCAAAACAAACGCAGCAGAACGAGCTACAGGTGGCTAACTAGTGACGTTAGCCGAGCTACCGGAGTTGTAATTTAAATAAAACACTTCATGAAAAATGAAGCGATACGTGAAACCAGTCTAAATCATGACTTCGTTGTCATAATTATAGCAAACGAATAAAATATCTTAGATAACTCTAAGGCAGTAGATAGAGAGAAGCCAACATTAGAGAAGTTACATACTAACCGTAAAGTTAGCAGTTAAATTGTCACTGGACTCATTCGACGCTAGCATATAAAGCTACTAGCATTATAGCAGTTAAATTAGCAAACCGTCACGGTCTTCACAATCAATGGTGAAACGTCAATAATGTTTTCATTCTGTCGATTAGTGGACAGACGCCGAAAGTTCCACAAACGGTTTAGAAAAGTTTTTTCTTCGCATGATTGTCTTCGGGACACAGGTTGTTCATGTAACTGTTGCTAGTTTGTTTGAGCAGATGACGACAGACCGGCGCTGTCCAATCAGCATCTCTCTGCAGCGTTTTGCTTTCTGGGAAATGTAGTTCACAACTGTGTTTTTTTTTTTTCTTTTCTGCTTGTGTGAACTCGTGCGCGTGTATGCGTCTGTGTGTACTAAATAAGTATAGACCAATAAACAACAATTTGATTTTTTTTTTATTTCAGGCTATTCATCTTGAAATTATGTAACTTGTTATAGATTTGAAATGAGAAAATATTTTTTCACAGCCTAAACTCTATTCCAAACGTTTTATACTTCCATTCATAATCGTTTTATAGTCTGTGGGTTATGTTTTATTCACACAAACCTGTCTTGTTGTCTATGCAGGATACAGAACAATTTCAATACCTTTTATATCCCCCACCATTATCCCTCTGCCGAGCTGGAAAAAGGTTTCCCGCTTATGTGCGCCCAAACCGCGCTACCGCCTCCCTACTTCTTCCAGCGCAAAAAACGCTTCACCTCCTCATCGGTCTCCCTCAGCAAAGCTCACAGCTTCCCTGAACAGCATGCAAATCAGGTTCCCTCTTGTTTCCTCGCACTTAATTTTGCTTCTCCGAAAAGTCAATCATCTCCTACCAGTGTTATCATACTCTGGTTTCGGTCGATTTTTTAGTTTTTCGTCGCCGTTTTTTTATGGAGGGTCACTCTCTTGGCATGCCAGATAATAAACAGGCAGGTGCGCGGCGCAACACAATCCCAGTGTATTTGGACTGGAATAATAATAACCCTCAGGTACGTTGATTTATTTCTAATCGACTATAGTAGAGATAGTGATCTGGATAGTCAGCTAGTGTTATATGGTTTTCAATCATCAGCAGGCCTACCAGTTGGTCGGCATTCGTGAGAAGTGCGAGAAGTGGGCTATCAAAACAGTTCTTTTAGACGAGCTTATGGACAAGGACGCCCCAGCTGTCCCAAGAATTGGCTAAAGCTGGATAAGTCCACATATTTAAAACGTTGTTTATTTTTGAAATCTCCCTGGTTATTTCATTGATTTGCTTTTGCAGCCGATCGTGGTTTCGGGTAATGGTTTGTTAAGGGGTCTTCTTTATGTGTTCTTAACAGTATAAAAACAGTATAAAATAGGCCTAATAATACAAATCAATTGTAAAAATAAAAATGTAGGCTTTAGAAACGATTCCTAAAGTAGACATGTACACAAGTTTATTACTATCCCTATTTCGATTTTTTTTTTCAACTGTATATGTATATTTGGAGAAAAAAAAGGAAATCCCTTTAAACGTTTGAATATGTATCTAGATATCACTCTTTCGTTCAATAACATTAGTTATTTCTATGAACTTATTACTTCTTTATTTTTTCACATGTATCGCTCTTTTTTCAATACATTTCAATGCTTTAAATAGGGATAACGAGTGAGACCCAATGATTCGTCAAACGACAAACCTCCTTTGAATCCTCATATGAAATATTTCACTTGGGGCTGAGGAGGATCGAATCTAAAACAATTTTTAAATTAATTTCTACTCAATTGGGACTACGTATTTTCTTTCATAAAATGGCCCTTGGGAGGACTGTGTGTGTGTGTGTGTGTGTGTGTGTGTGTGTGTGTGTGTGTGTGTGTGTGTGTGTGTGTGTGTGTGTGTGTGTGTGTGTGTGTGTGTGTGGGTGGGTGTGTGTGCCCGTGTGTGTTGTCATGGGTGCCGTAACCGGGGAGTGGAGACACAGAGTAGAGACAGGTGAATATCAGACAAGAACAATGTCGAAGTTAGAGGGATGTTGTGACATTTAGGGAAAGTTCCAGCAGAGGCCGTGCTTTACATAAATGATACAGGCGTGAGTAGGCCTCTTTGGATACAGATGAGGGCGTGTTAATAAGTGTTAATAACGAAGACTAAAATAAATACTTCCTTTGAATCCATGGTATTTAAATAATACGGATTCAATATGTTACTCGAAAGCTTATATCTAAATGTGTCACGCGATTTTTGGTTCAAATTCAAATTAAATTGAAATTTTATTCAATCAGATCTTAAGGTCAGACCCATTTTGATCAATCAATCAATCAATCAATCAATCAATCTATCTATCTACCTATCTATCTATCTGCACTGCACAGACTATCCTTATAAGAAAAATCAAACCAAAAGATCTGAAAGGCCTGTGCTTGTGCATGTATGTATTATAGATCACGAGTGATAAATAATAAGCCAGAGCCTTGTAGCTGTGCTTATTTCTGGTCAGGGTAAGACAAGAAGACATTCCTTCCCCGTGGTGCAGGTGAAAATCGTCCGTGTCCGGGCGGAATCTCAATTAAGCTGCTGAGGCCACCGTTGTCTTTCCGCTGCTCATCCTGCAGCGATGCTTTGTCAGATCCCCTGCGCGAACACATGAGCTGCTCTGGGATCTGACCGGGCGGCACTAAGGGACGAGCTGGGAATGGGAGCGGGCTTCTGCGGCGGCAGCCAGCAGGGGAACAGCGGGAACCCGTGGCCAGCTGCTGCGGAGCTCCGCAATCCCGAATCATATGGGTGTCTGCGTGCGTGTGCGCGCGCCAGGGCTCTTTAACGTCTATGCACCATCATTGTTTTGTTTTTTGTTTTTGTTTTTATCATGTGGCATGAATCAAAGCTCCGTCAGACGAGCCTAAATGTGGGGTAAGAGCCACAGGATCAGTTTGAAGAACAGAAAAAAAAAAAAAAACAGCCTTTGTTTAACAGTCACTGACATCACTTTAGATGTTTACAAAGCTGCATATCTTCAATCGATTCAGTACAGACCAAAGTGAAAAGACCCCTGTTACATGTAGCCTGTGTAGAGATAAGGTTACAGTACAAAATGGAATAATTTAAACTCACAGGGTCACTTTAAGCAGCCTAACAATCATTCAGAGAAAAAAACAATCTATATGTACCTGCAGCCAAATGAACTCCAGAGTAAGGGTTTGAATTGCGATGACTTGCTGCAGCGTGCATCTTTAAAGCCATGCACCTTTGCCACAGTTTTTCTCGTGCACTCCTTCAGAGGGGTTACTAAGGAGATGTGACGCCGCTGTGGTGCGCAACTGTGAATGTAGTAAACTTTGTTACGCCCAAGTAGCCTATACCCGACGGGATTTTGGGTTGCATGTGATTATCAGCACATCCAACTGGAGCCTAGATGGAAACCAGATACACCTCTTTGTCGGCTTTACGCGGTAGGCCTGCAGTCCATTCGAATTCCTGTTTATTGTTACGACAAACACGGTTTGATTTGACAGCTCGAAGTATTTGGACTCAAACCCCCACAAAGAGGCCCGGATGTCCCCCTCTCAGATACATTTCTACACGTTCACGATTATGCCATCGTCAGTCGAAATGAATGAGCACTGGAGTTTCCGGCGGCTGGATGGAGCTGCGATAAACCTGCGATAAAGTGCGTAGACCTCTTGGTTCAGACAAGCGGAGGCTAAATAATCCCCCTCTAACCTACTGCTGTCCGCGGTAGCCGCACTTGCTGTCTGCTTGTGTTATTTTGACACAGAGACCGCGGAGGTGATGTTCAGACCTTGCGGAGGGGTAGTGAGACGATGGTGAGGCGGGCAGGTCTGGGCACGCCCGGGCCCCCTGACACCATGTGCCATCTCATTGGGACTACATTGGTGTGATCACACCTGGATGAATCTGTGTGTGTGTGTGTGTGTGTGTGTGTGTGTGTGTGTGTGTGTGTGTATTTTGAACTGCTTCTTCCTCTTGAACACTGATAAAACACTGATAAAATGATCATGTAGTTGCTTGTTTCCACCTGCAGCTTTTTAACGTGTTAAAGGCCTGTTTTATGGAAATTATTTTATTTATTGTCTCACATGATCATATTTACTCTAAATCATTTTTGCTTGTGTGTGTGTTTGTGTGTGTGTGTGTGTGTGCGCACGCGCATGCTCTGCAGAGTGATCTGTCCCTCACCGAACTACCCTTCCTCTAAAATGTCCCAGTCCACTGTCACTGAAGAAGGAGGCACCTTCGAGCACCTGTGGAGCTCCCTGTGAGTGTCAACAACATCTCCTGATGACTGTTTTACTTTCCGTGTGATTAACATATTTTCCAAATAACGTAATGGCTTTATTAAAACTGTGAAATGTATCAGAGACATATGATTCTGTCAGCATTGAACAGATTATTTAATGAGCAAATTAGGGTAATAGGGTAATTCCTAATTCAACATTAATCCAGAGTGTGCTTTATTTTTAACTCCAGTAAAGGAGTATATATAGCATGTAATGGAAAGCAATGTGTATTTTTTTAAGCAGGATAACATTTTTTTTTAAAAACAACTACTTAGTGGAGCTTTGTGGTGAAGACATAATCAACAACAGTGTCAAATGCAAACAAATATATGCTTTTCGGCCACTTATGTTCATCTCTTGCTTTGTGTGTGTGTGTGTGTGTGTGTGTGTGCGCACGCGCATGCTCTGCAGAGTGATCTGTCCCTCACCGAACTACCCTTCCTCTAAAATGTCCCAGTCCACTGTCACTGAAGAAGGAGGCACCTTCGAGCACCTGTGGAGCTCCCTGTGAGTGTCAACAACATCTCCTGATGACTGTTTTACTTTCCGTGTGATTAACATATTTTCCAAATAACGTAATGGCTTTATTAAAACTGTGAAATGTATCAGAGACATATGATTCTGTCAGCATTGAACAGATTATTTAATGAGCAAATTAGGGTAATAGGGTAATTCCTAATTCAACATTAATCCAGAGTGTGCTTTATTTTTAACTCCAGTAAAGGAGTATATATAGCATGTAATGGAAAGCAATGTGTATTTTTTTATGCAGGATAACATTTTTTTTTTAAAAACAACTACTTAGTGGAGCTTTGTGGTGAAGACATAATCAACAACAGTGTCAAATGCAAACAAATATATGCTTTTCGGCCACTTATGTTCATCTCTTGCTTTGTGTGTGCATTTGATGATTTCTGCACCGCAGAAAACTGCAATATTTATTTTAATTTTTTTCAAAAGAGGTGCTTCCAACTCTTTGTCAATGTAGGTAGTCCCTGAACCTTTTGGGAGCCCAGTTTTCTCAATGCATTTTATAAGATTAACATTTTTGAGTGAAAGTCTTTAAACGTCACAGTAGTTTGAATCTTTGACAAGATTTTGGGATGTTCAGTAGGATGTCTAATTTGCTATCTATCTAATCTGGTGTTATATTAGGGTTTTTATTTCCCTTTGTACGTATACATGAGAAATAGACAAAAAGTGCCAAAATTCAAATTCTTGAAACAAAAGATATCATAAATAATCAAGGATTTACCTAAGCTAACTTTATACATTCTTTACCCTTCCTTTTAAAACATTCTGATATCTAATAAAAGTCTATTTATTTGCACATCAGGTACTTTATGTGACACAAACAGCCACCTATGCTACTATAATTTTTTTGAAAGCTCAAACCTCTTTGATCAACTTGTGTCCACGGTGTTTTCAAAGGGAGCCAGACAGCACCTACTTTGAGCTCCCCCCAGGCAGCCAGCCAGGTGAGCGGCCAGTTCCCTCTACCAGCACACCGGGGAGCCACCGCGGCGCTGCCGAAGTCTCCATGGATGTCTACCACATGAGGGACATGAATGACAATGTGATGGTAGGAACGTGAGCTCCCATTGCAGTTCAGTTTGTATCTATGTGGTCAATCTGTGCTTTTTTCTTTTGAGAAGCTGCAACTTATTTCTGTTCCGAAGAGTGTTTTCCTCCTGAGTATCAGATCTGATGGCTTGTGTGGGAGCACACACACCCACACACACACACACACACACACACATCCAAGGAGCTCTTCTTTCCCAATCCTTTTTCCAACTTTTTCCCTCCAGTGTTGAGGAAATTCCCTCCCATGTAGATTCCCTCTCCTCTGCAGCCAGATTCCCTCTCTGTATCTCCCTGCTGAGCAGTCTGTAGGGACTGAGAGGTAGTGTGTGCCTGTGTGTGTGTGTTTGTGTGGGCGGAGGGCTAATTAAACCCCAAGCCAGGACTACATGCTGCTCCTCCGTAGAGCCATCTGTAGGCTGGGGCGTGTCTTGTGTGCATATGTGTGTGCGCGCGCTGGTGTGTGTGTGTGTGTGTGTGTGCGTGTGCGTGCGCTGGTGTGTGTGTGTGTGTGTCTGTGTGTGTGTGTGTGTGTGTGTGTGTGTGTCTGCGTGCGTGCGTGCGTGTGTGTGTGTGTGTGTGTGTGTGTGTGTGTGTGTGTGTGCATTAACAAACATGCACTTACAGTATGTTTGCAGGTGTATGCAACTTCTGAATTTTGTTGGAGAGACACTTCAAAGGAAGAACTTTTTATGAATGACGACAAGTAACCCAGTTTTCAGCTTGACCACCACAAATTTTCTTGAAAAGATTTTAATAGCAAAAGAATTTTTCTGGGCCCACACAGGAGAATGTGATTGCTTTACTGATGGTGAGTTAAGTTCAAGGTTTTTGCAGGACCGCACAGATATGCACAGGTGATCCTGGACACTTGTTCACTCTATTTATCTGTCTTCCATATATGAAATCAGAAGTATATTCCCCAGAAATATACTCTTTATGCCAAAATATATGAAATATGTTAAGAATATATTCTGTGTGTTGCAGTATAGACCAGAATGTATTAGACATTTATCAATACAGCTGACATTTTAATGATATTCAAATTCAATCATTAGGCTGTGAATAGAAGAAGTGTTATGATTAATCTGAGTTGAGAAATGATTGCTATAATACACAGTTTGGAAATATTAAAGTTTTTAAAAAATATAGCCTCAGACGCCTTGGAAATAATGGTGTCATGCCCAGACTTGCCCAGGCAGGCCAGGAGAGTTATTTCCAGGTGGATGTGGAGGATGTGACCAAATATGAAAAGTATGACACCATTATTTTCTGAAGATGTGAAGTTCGTTTTTTTAAAAAGGCAGGTGGAGAACCCACCAGCAAGGAGGAGCACGTTTAGGGTATAAAAGATGATGTTTAGCTATGATTTCTTCAGTTGGGTTCCAGAGCCAGCTCAGGTTTATCTCTTGTGAAAGAATAAACTGTATTGTATTGAACTCTGATCATTTCTAGTTTTTTGAACTTCTAAAGACTCCACTAACTCATCACCTCCACTGAAGTTAAGTGTTGGAAAAGAGGCCCAGAAATACACTCCGGCCCTGATCTGGGCATCTTACCCTCTAACACTATCTGTAATGTTGGTCGGATCTAATCTTTAAGTGGGCAAGCCTGGGCCTGCCTGGCGGGTTAATGAATAGTCATGACAGGGAAAAAAGGGGGGCGGAGCAAGGATTTGTTGTTAGATGCAGGGCAAGTTTAGAAGGCCCAGTCAGGCAAGGGAAACAAGTGGTGGAGAAGAGGGGCAGGACATCTCCTGCATCCTCCATCATGTCCTGCTCCACAGAGAGGCCAGCTGGCCGTGGGGAGCTCGACTCGTACAGTCACATTTGACCACAGAAGAGTGTAAGTCCTATTAGAGTCGGGTCACAGAGACATCGTAGAAACACCCCATCTTATCTTTCAGGAGCCTTAAGATGCTATATGGTATGGTAAGTGGATAAGAGTAAATTGTTTGTGTTCTGGCATATCCAGGACTTTTTTATGTTTGAAAATGTTGTCTAAGTGGTCTGGTAGTCGAGGCGGTTTATGTAATGGAGCGTAGAACGTCTAGTATTACTTGGTTGTGATGTTGATGAACTCGACTTTGGCTCCGGATCACTGTTTCCAATCAGTGGCCATCAGTCAGATGAAAGAGTGAATCTGTTCCCTGTGATGCATCACGCTGTTTGGGAGTTAGCTGATATTTGAAAGTCAGGCCTGAGTTCTTTTGTACTTTTTTTGCAGGCATAAGTGGCTGTGAGTACTTGAATTTGTGTTTTTATGAGTCAAAAGAATTTGATATGGTATAATAGGGCCGGTTTGATCGCTGTTACAATAAAAAGATGGACTCATTTGGAAAGATAGATGGTGGTACAGGCCCCCTGAAACGCCGACACATTTTGATACAAACAGTGCTATGGCTAGCTCTGTATTCCTTAATTTTCCTCTGATATTAACTGTGAATTATTATTTAACTTTGAAGATGTTATTTCAATCTATCACAATTCACTTGAACTTGAACTATATATATATATATATATATATATATATATATATATATATATATATATGCATATAAATATATAGATATACAGATATGAAGATACTGTATATACACCATTCAGCCACAAAATTAAAACCGGTAGCCGGTTTTAATGTTGTGGCTGATGGGTGTATGTTCCACAGGTTGGCATGAATGTGTACCTATTGAGAATGAATGGTGTATCCTGTCCCTTTACATTTCCAAATATTCCCAACAGGGGGAGACCTTCTTACACATCTCTCCACATTTTACCTCCTCTTATTCTCACCTCTATTTAACATAGCTGGCGTCGTTTAGACATGCACCAGGGTTCACATGATGCCATGTCATTCATTCATTCAGCCTAACTTTTGATTTGGGTCAAGTTGTTCTTTACTTCAACAGGGCCACATAAGAACATGTGAGTCTGTATTGTTAAAAGTGTCTATGCTGTTTAATAAAACTATAGGGTTCAGTTTAATAAGTGGCTGTAAACAGAGGTCATTAGCATGGTGATACTCTCTTTGTCCTCAGCCTATTATGTTTCACTCATCTTGACAAGTTAGGGTTGTTGGGGCCGGCTTATCTACATTTCTCAATGTTCTGAGCCTTTAAAGCTCGGCTTTGAGTGACAGCTACCAGGATGGCCACCCATAGGGGACATCAGATTCTGTTGGGATGGGAAGCTTAAACACTAACACACAGTGCACACACACATGCAGTTGCTCGCACAGTGGCAGCGGAGGTTTTAGCTCTGTTTCAACTTGTTAGAGATCGACTTTAGGTATTAAGACCAAGCACACCTGTGAGCACATGTGTCTTTGTGACAGTGTGTGTGCCTGTATGTGTGTCAAGTGTTTTCTGTTGTTGGCACATTCACCTGGGGTTACCTTGTCCTAGCAAAGCCCCTTTTGATAATACCTGTTTGAGGATGATTTCAAAGGTAGGTAACAGTAAAAAGGCATATATTGGAGGGAGTACAGAATGAGTCTTTTATACTCCAATCAGGAGAAAAAGAGCATCAGAGCACATCAGCCTATATACAGATTTTCACATTTTTCACGAGAGTGAACACATTTGAATCTCAGTAAATGCTACAGCTGTCCTACTTTTCACTGCCAGGCAGGAGACATTTAAGACACTTAAGACTGTCACTACCATTTTTTTTTAATTATCCATGAATCTGCCAATTATTTCCCAACTGATCCATTGATTTTTTTGTCTTCAAAATATGAAAAGATAGTAAAAGAAATATCTATCATAATTTCCTAGTGCCCTGTGTGACATCTTCAAATTCCTTTTTTAATCTGACCAACACTCCAAAAACCAAAGATATCCAGTTAACTATCATATATTACAAAGAAAAGCAAAACATTCTCACATTTTTTTAACCAGTGAAAGGGTGGCATCTTTGGTTAAAAAGGACTGAAATGATTAATCGATTATCTAGATAGTTTCCAACCAATTTTCTGTGAAATACTCGATTAACTATTCGATTAATCGACTAATCGTTTCAGTGCTACACTTGATAAGTTTGATTTAGCAGGGGACTGTTGCCACTTATTTTAGGCTGCATGTCTAGAAAGTTAACAAGCAAGCAACTGTTTTCCATTAGTTGTTTTGGACTCAGCTGTCTCCTATACGTTGTTTTGTGCTGTATGTACCTGAGCTGAAGTCAATGTATAAATCAAAACACCTGCACATGCGTACATCCTCATTTAACCTACAAAAGTTTGCATTAAGTCTAGGACGCTGACCTGTCTTTTTGCTTTCATCTGATGAAACATGGCACAGCAACACATGAAGTTTACTGATCCTTTTGTACTGGTGTTTTCTGGATATATTTGCTTTTAATTTGTATTGGCATTTTCTACTTGCATAGTATTATGCCTAAAATGGCACAGTTTATTTGTTAAATAACCTTAATGTGCTTGGTTGGATTTTAGATTTTGATTATGACCAAAAGTGGAGTATTTCAGTGTGTCCAGTAGTGTTGAAGAGTCTCTGTTTTTAAAAATGTTCAGCCAAACTGCTGATTTAATGCTGTATTGATATACAATACTGGGTGCAGAAGTATGACCCTTGAACTCTCGTTCTTTCGTGTGTTTTCCTTCTGCATCTCTCCCTCTCTCTCTGTCTCTCTCTCTCCCCCTCTCTCTCAGACCAGACAGTGTTTACTTAGTGCAGGCCTTCAGAAGGTGTTTTGGAGCGTGTGTGTACATGTGCCCCGGCATTGCCGTCTATGTCCGGGCATGCCATAATTAGAACGTGGTACCATTTTTTGGGTTCCCATCCCTCTTTCCCTCTCTCCTTCTCTTCCCTTGTCTCAGTCTATCGTTTGTCCCTCTCCACACCGGTCCTCACCTTTTTCCCTGTCCTGGCTGTACATGTGTCTGTGTCTGTGTGTGTGTGAGTGTCAGTGTGTGGTGTGTCCACTGATGCTTGAACTCTCGGGTTGGGCTATGGTCCTACAATCTCTTTTCTTCACTGTGTTTGGACGTTTTTGACTGAAGAGTTGACAAATGAGACCAAAGCACTAAAGGATGTACTACGTGAAAAAGAAGGTAAAGACTTTTTATTTTTCTGCTCATAGGGTAATTGTGTGTGTATGTGTGTGTAATGTTGTGGCTACTCCAATGTGAAATTGCAGTCATTGTCAGTTCTTTGACACACATATGTAAAATACACGCAGTAAGGATAAATCTGGAATCTGTACTTTAATAATCTACATTATTTGTTATGTTTTCATATCATTAGTTGTCAGTTGGTTTCTCTTGTTGAATCTGAACTGGTGTCAAATTGGTTGGACTCAAATGTGAAATATGGGCTCATTGTTGTTCAAAGATAGTTACTGTTTGATGTTGATGAGCAGAAGGTGGACAGGTGGACAGTAGGTAGTTGTTTGTGTTTTTGTTTTTTTCTGTTTTTGCTGAAGTAGTGTGTCAAGGATTCAACAAATGAATATGGATGATTGAAAAAAATACAGGGGCCACAAAGCAGTTTTCCTTCTACAGTACAGTCGCTTATCAATATTATACGTCACTGTGTCACTGCAGACACTTCAGTTCAACAAATCTTCCCTCTCTTCTCAAACACAGCTCAGAGGACAAGAGGGGAATGGCAGGCAATTAGGCAGAGCACAGATTACGCCTGTGTTTTACAACTTGCCTCACATAGCCCTGAGGAGGCTACTGTGAGGACCTCACTGCAACCGCCACACACTCTCAAACACAGACACACACACACACACACACACACACACACACACACAAATACTGTACACAAAAAGTTTGTATTTCTGAGATTGTTATGATTTTATCACCCGTCTCAGTTATATTTCATGTAAAAATCACACAAAAAGCGCTCAGAGTTGATTATGGACACCTACCTAGGCAGTTACACATGTAACCACACACTTGCAGCATCATACACACACACTACACACAACTCTCCCTTCCCAGTGTAATCCGACCTCCCTTCAAGCCTCCAAGCCCCTGTCTCTCCGGCACCTCTACCTGTGTCCTCCCTCCGGCTCTCTCCTCCCTCCTTCGCCTTCCTCATTCTCTTCGCTCTTCTTTTTCTCCCCAGTCCCAGTACAACTTGCTGAGTAGCAGCATGGAGAGCCTGGGGAGCCGTGCGACGTCCGCCAGCCCCTACAGCTCCGAGAACGCCTCCTCGTCGGCCGTGCCCACCCCCTCGCCCTACTCTCAGCCCAACTCCACCTTCGAGGGCCTGTCGCCTGCCCCGGCCATCCCCTCCAACACCGACTACCCCGGACCGCACACCTTCCAGGTGTCCTTCCAGCAGTCCAGCACCGCCAAGTCTGCCACATGGACCGTGAGTATACACACTTTCTTGGCTTTGACGTGCAGTGTGTGTGTGTCTGTGTGTGTAAGTTTGTTTCTCTGCCTTTTTCTTTCTCTCTTTCTTGCTCACTGTCTTCTTGAGTAACTGTATTGTGCACACACAAACGTGCACACAAAGACACTCTTTCACATGCACATGTAACCACAGTCACTCAAGCCAGCACATGTGCAGGCAGGCGTGTCACACGCAAGAGAAAGTGGTGTATGATTCAGTGATTCATCTTTGTCCTCTACTCACCTCTTGTAGGCAATTGTGATGTGATGAATGCAGCATGGAAAGTTTGGTATGTGGTCGAGACACCTTTTGTCCTGTGTGTTTGTCTTTTTAGGCAATTTTATCAATCCATTAAAAGTTTGACTCAGAAGTTTTGAAAAAATTAATCTTTCGAGACCATTTTGCTTGATAAGCACTTGGTTCAATATTATATATATCAAGTTAATAATGTTTTTTCTTAGAGTTTATCCTGGTTTCTGTACAAGTATATTGTTAAGTGTAGGAATTGTTCCATCAGATATTGCTTCACCATATGAGATCATGTAATATTAACATATTATAATAATAATAATGTAATATTACAGTAATAGTACAAATATTTATAAAGGCTGTTATAGTAAGTCAGGTCTTAATCCATGTATGATACTCTGGGTGTTGCCTGTTGTTTCAAAGTAGAAGATCCTGAGTTACTGGTATTTTTTCTTTACTTTTGGAACATGCTTCTAACTATCGAGGAAGAAAATCAGCTTTTTGTTAGTTTTCCTATGGGGACCATATAACATATTACATATATTGTAAATTTGATAAACACAAAGGGTAAAAAAAAAAAAAAAGGAATAGTGGTAGTACACAACCTTAACGAATGAACTTAGGGAAAGACTTCACCAAACCTGATGAATACAACACACAACTACTGAGGGTGTTGAGAGACAGGTGAAATGGGAGCTGTGTAATTTGTCATGACCCAATGAGAAGTCTCCTGCTGGAAAGGTGTCACCTCCGACTGTCACACAGTTGACCTCCCTGAAACAAGAGAAACAAGAGACAAACTGCACTTCCTTCACGCTGTGTGTGTGCGTGTGTGTCTTCATGTGTCTGTGAGCGTTTGGGCCTGTGAGTGTCTCTCTCCCTCCATGGCTGTGTTTGTCGGAAGAAACCATGCGTGGTGGGCTGTTTTACTCAGCCCACAGTGATGTAAGAAGATCCCCCTTTGGACATTAGAGCGGTGGTCTTTGACCTGCTGCTTTTCTTCTCTGTCTCTTTCTTCCACCGGTCTTAAACACACAGTCATGGCTATCACCTCTGGCGCCTAAAGTTTCACACTATCATCTCTTAAAATATGTCTGTCATCTCTTTTCTCTCCCTTCCCTTCTCTGACTCAGGTCTTTCTCACGGCCAAACTACGCTCATAGAAACAAAGAAAAACACGGACAAAAAAACATATTAGTTCGTTTTATCTGAGAATTTAAAACATGGCAGAAACTAGTTTCAACCAATTTGGTTAAATGTTTAATGATACATACTACTCTGCTCTTCAAAGTAGCCTCAGTCTCCCTGATGTCCCACCATTTTACAGTTAGGAATGTTCTTAATAACTTGATTAAGAAAATGCATCAAATCAAATAGGCCTGATAATCCCCAAATACCTTTTAACTTTGAATTGAAGGGCACCTGCCAACAGATCTACTGATTCAGTTTTTCTACTCACTACACCATCCTGCAGTCCCATCTACCCTTTTGTGACAAAATAAACTCCTCTTATCAGCTTTGGTTCACATGGATAATAGTTTGAAAATGATCCCAATTTTCTCAACAAAGAAGAACGATTTAGTTCCACCTGCCTGAACAGTTCAAGTCATAGCAGTTTATTGTGTTACCAGGAGAACAGAAACAAAAGATTTTTTTGACTGGCACACGACTTACAATATAGATGACGAGGCAGCAGAAAAAGGATTGTGAAGAAACCTGTGATTATTCAGATGCCTCTGCTGCAGTTAAACAGGAGGGATTAGAATGAGAGATAGACTGCGTGATTGCTCATAGCTTTTATAGAGTTTACTGTAATGCTTTGTTTTTATCTTGCACGCTCGATTATAAGAATGACAAAGTACTAGAAGATGTATTTAAGGGTTCTTATACAGTAGCTATGGAACAACAAAACTTTTCATGGTGAAATGATGCAGCATGATAATGTTTCATCCTGTGGGATACTATACAATGCCACTGATTGCCGCTATGCAGTTTTCTTGAAATGCAGGCAAGAAAAGGTTTGATTCCAAATAGAAATGGCAGCTTGCAAGTTTTACAGAAAAAACGAACCAAGAAAACCAAGTGTACATAAACATTTGCCAGGCTACATTTGAGCTCAGTGGCAGAATGCTTTTTGAATGCTTTTTATCAGGAAGTTGTTTTAGAGGTGTTAGTTTTGAAAAGAAAAGAGATTACGGTCAAGACTATTAGAATGAATATGTTTCTGCTAATGGAAGGGGATTCCCCAAAAATAACACCTAGGGTTGCATGAGAATTTGTGTATATGTCTAATGTGCATGCACGTGTGAGTGTGTGTATTTATGCGAAATTTAGTAGAAAGCCCAGGTTTGAACATGCTTGAGAAAAAAGGATGACTATCTGGTGCAGACTGAGTCATTTTGTTTGAATGAAGGAGTTAACAGTCTCTGGGTTTCTTGCTGATTTCTTATGGCCTCAGGCAGTGGGGAATGCCGAATGCCATAGGGGCATATTGACTATAATCAGCTACCTAGCTGCCCCCCTTCCCCACCCCACTGCCTCCCACTAAGCGCGGGTTGGCATGCAGTGCTTTGGGAGATTACAAGAAAGGTGGCTGCCTATTGCATCAAGCATTTCTCGTTAAATTCCCCCCTCTCAAGTTGTCGGCTAAATGATTCACTAGGGGTTAGGTTTGTGGCTGTACACAACTGGCTACCGGGTCAATCCACATCTGCTTCACCATTCAGAAGGAGATGAGAAGAGAAGAGAACTCAACAGAACACAACAGAAAACAACACAGCGAAACGGAACCGAAACCAGGAGAACAGATGGGAACAGAAGACACAATGCTTTTATTTCTCATCTATCATAATGTTTCAACATACAGTAAATCCATCCAAGCTCATGTTAAGCTAGTTTGGTAATCATCCAGTCCCCCTCCTGTCTCTTCAAGACACTGCGCATTAGTGCACTGGAAATGAGATCTAACACCTCTGCCTTCTCAAATAATAAAACCTCTTTCCATACACTCAGACTTGAGTTCATGTGAATGTAATTGCGTTTGTCTGTGTGTGTGTGTGTGTGTGTGTGTGTGTGTGTGTGTGTGTGTGTGTGTGTGTGTGTGTGTGTGTGTGTGTGTGTGTGTGTGTGTGTGTGTGTGTGTGTGTGTGTGTGTGTGTGTGTGATGGTGTGTGTGCGCGCGTACAGTACATTTCAAGGGTGGGGGGGGTGATGTGGTGGGATGCAGGCTCAAGCATGCACTGCACAGCGGCTTGTCAGAAGTTGCTCTTCCCAGCTATTAGCCTCTCTCCGTTAGGACACAGGTCCCAGCATGCCCCACACAATGCATCCTCCCCCTCCTTTCCCCATGCATCATCCGCAGCCACATCACCGCTGTCCTTCCTGCTGAGCATCGGATATGGGGAAAACACACTCGATAAGGAAGATTTTCTCACACAGTTGGTGCTCAGATGTCAACACACAAGCAAATACATGAAGCTGTCCATAACTATAATAGTTTGTGTGATTCGGATAAATTTGTACTGCATTCGCAAGTGCTTTTTTACATCATCCAGTTAATGAAGTGCTTAAAGAAAACAACCTCCAGGATTGATATCTTAACTAATTTCATCCATGTACAACAGTGTACATTGTCCAGTATCCTCACTGGTCAAGAAACGTTCTGGACTGTGGGATGCCATCAATCCAGGAAACTAATAAGTATAACGCTGCTCTATTCTGCTGTGTCCCACATAACACTCTGTGTAACACTGTGTATATGCCAAAAAGACTTAACTTTTACAATCTTCATGGACTGTGTCAGTACTGTAAATGCATTGAACAGCAATCAGTATAAAGCTATCCAACTTATTCACACTACTGACAGTATGTAATCTCTCAGTAGGTTGAATGGGTTAAAATCATTATTTTCGTATCTTAAGAGGCTCAAATGTTTCTCTCAACCCTAACATTTAACATACAGGGGGGGGGGCTAATTGAATGCTTTTAGGCAAAAATTTTTGTCAAAAATGTTCAATTTGAACAACTCAATTATTATATAGATCTTTAACTGCAGAGAACCAAGTTTAGATATTAGTCGTTGTTAAAATCAAAAAAGTCAGTCTCCAGAGGTTGTTACATCTTTCCTTATTTCCAAAAGTCTCATACAGACAAACAGCAATTACCATGATGTCAAAGAAAGTGCGGGACCTTCTCCAATTTTTTAAGTTGATTTGAATCCAATATAATTATAGACTGTATAGAAAGCCAGCTTAGACCCATGTGGATCAGTACAGCATGTATACTGTATGTCAACTCACGTGTGTGTGTGTGTGTATGTGTGTGAGTGTGTGTGTCTGTGTGTGTGTGTGTTTGTGTGTGTGTGTGTGTGTGTGTGTGTGTGTGTGTGTGTGTGTGTGTGTGTGTGTGTGTGTGTGTGTGTGTGTGTGTGTGTGTCTGTGGGTGTGTGTGTCTGTGGGTGTGTGTGTGTGTGTGTGCGTGTGTGTGTGCATAAATGTATTTGATATTTGGACAGTTAAGTGAATTTGCGGCGGGCAAGTTGTTGCTTGTGTATATGGATGACGGTCTGGCAATTATCACCCTGTCTCCAGGAGCCTGTCAGGACCTGCCTCCGCTGGTCCACTGTGCAGAGGCAGGGATGGATGGATGGATGGACTGATGGATGGCTGAATGACTGGATTGATCTATGAGACTGCAATAAAAATTGACAACTGAAGAGCTAGATAGTGCATTATGCAGTGCTCTAGTAAAATCATGATCACAACACAACATTTGGGATGAATTGCTGGATGTTCCTATTCCAAAGACGTGCACATTTTATTAAATGTATACATGAGCAACTGAAACAGCCATGCGTTTTATTGGTCAAATTGCATTGAAATTGTAGTAGTGAAACAAAAACTCCCCAGTGACCTCTGGGAAAGAAAGAAGTCCAGCATTCTACCTTATGTAGGAGAAAATGAACTTATCACTGCTGCTCTAGACCCAGTGGCTGAGGGTTGGGGTGGCAGTCCATAGAGCTTAGAGGTAAAAGCAAAGTGGTTATTTGCAAAGTTTGATTTTACCCTTAACGAGGACAGTGTCTGACCATTAGTAGTTAGCAGTCTGATATCACACAAAATTGTCAACAGATTTCATTGAAAACAGGTAGAAGGCTAAGCAATTGACCGATGTTTTATTTTGCAGATATGGGAAATTTTAAAGGATGTCTTAACATTTTTTAACATTTAGAAATGTTTATATTTTATAATCTGATGTGCATGTAATCCATTTTTTTTCTTCCGTTTTTTAATTTCCTTTTCTCACTCACCTTGAAGATTTTTTCCAGCTCACTGACAAAGCAAATAACGTCTTAAGTGTTTAGCTTTGTTTGTCCTCTCTCCATCTTTTTCTCCTTCCTCTCTATTCTTTCATCCTTCTCTGCGTCCTGAAACGAAGCCCTTAGCATCTCTTGTCTGAACAGAAAGAAACACATCAGATACTGTAGTTCCTTTATTAATGCTTCACTTCTGATGATAACACAAGGAGCTGAAT
Source organism: Xiphias gladius (assembly GCF_016859285.1). Classification (NCBI taxonomy): domain Eukaryota; kingdom Metazoa; phylum Chordata; class Actinopteri; order Istiophoriformes; family Xiphiidae; genus Xiphias; species Xiphias gladius. The sequence continues at coordinate 11,123,566 of NC_053417.1, read as the reverse complement.
CACAGATTCACGTGTATTTGTATGTGTATGCGTTTGTGCATGCCTATGCGTCTTCGGTGCATGTGCACACTAGTCTATGTGCTGGACGAGTTGAGACGTCTCTCTCTCTGCACCCCAGAAGACTGAAAACACAAAAAGTAATTTATGACTTTTTCAGGCAGTCTGAGATTTTCAAAAACAATATCACCAAACGGCTGCTCCCTACCGATCCCACAATGTCTCAAGAACCAATGCAGTGGTAACTTTTAATGCTGGGCCAACAGGATTTTAGAATAGACATGCAATTGCAAATTATTAATGACCTGTCAGAATGACTTGTAGTTAGAAATAAAATATTAGGCATTACCAAAACATAAAACCAAAAGAAGCTCTGTTGCAAATCAGCTGGCTATACATACTGTAAGTACTGTAGCTGCATACTGTATGCAATCAAAAAGGGTCTGAATAAAGGTATATGCTTTGGATATATTTGTGTGACACAGGACACTGTCTTTTCCCTTGTCCCCTGGAATCAGTCTGTGCTACAAAGCACCCTGAGTTGTTACTCAGTTGACTTGCAGAAAAATTTTTTTTTTTTTCTGCCTTGGTAAATGACCAGTTAGCTCTCAGGACCATACATTTCCATCAATATGAACAATAGTCAGCTCCTAAAAAGCCCAACATTAGTGATGTAGGGTACTATAGATACTGGTGGTTGCTTGCACAGAGTCAGTGTGCTCCCTGCATTCTTCTACATACACCAAGCCATTAAACCACCACCATGACTGAGTTGACTCCTTTCTGTGAGGCTGCCTGCCAAAACCTCATACTACATTTTCTATATTCTTCTTTACAGGTGCTAAAGGAGTTAATAGTCTGTCGTGATCATGCTGGAAAGCAAACCAATGGACCATTTTTTGAGATGTGATTATTGCAACAGGAAAAGTCGGCAGGTCTGTAAATAAGAAGTTTGTCTGACTGTTGCATCTCTAAAAAATTATTTATTCACGGTATGGATGCGTTGTTGAGACATGTCAGGGAAAGGTAGCTGGGAAAAGGTAATGTTGTGCACAGGTATTTCCATTGCCCTCAAGGGAGTGCTCATGGCTAAGGGCGTGTGAGTGTGTGTGTGTAAGTGTGTATGACAGTCTGCAATGTGTGTGTGGTAGTGAGGGGCTTAGTATCGGTGTCACAACAAGGAATCCAAGCAGTTGTTGGTATAGGAATGACTCTCTCCAAGCCGTCACCAGCCTAGAGGCTGTCTGGTGGGAGAGTCAAATCAGCGTTTGGACGATCAGTGGAAATTTTTAAAAAGTTATTACATGTAATTTTAAAGAAGAAATTTAGGTAAAGTTTTTTCAATAGAAAAATGTCAAATCCCTTAAATCCTGGATATTGTAAGTAGTAGTAAGTTGCAGAAGGATCAAAATCCAAGAGTCCAAACGAAAAAGTACATTTTAATTAGCATCAAAGAATGATCTGCATGAGTGGGAGAGAGATAGGTTTAGAAATAAAAGGCAAGGAAAAGAGGAAAAGTGTTTTTTGAAAGCGCTGTGATGAGTCAGATTTTAAAAAAGAATGCTTGAAACTGAAGCAGCAGAGGGCAAGATATCCGGATTTTTATTCCCTAATAGGGGTCAAGCTCAAGTGGATGCTACACTTCCTATAACACAAGAAGCATCTTTTGTCAGACCAACCCTGCCTCCGAAATGTTCACTCTTCCAAACCCCACAACGCAATTTCGTAATACAGCCTTTTTGTTAAAAAGCCTACGCTGAGATAACCTCGAAGACATCATCAGGGGTTATTTTTGAAATTTTGGAAAGCTCCTTGAGATTCACGGAAGACATTATAAGTTCAAAGTTTAACTAAGTGCTAAAAATGCCCTCATCTTTGGAAGTCTTTTTCCATGTAAAAGCATTTACCAAATCCCTTATGATTTGATGAAATTCAAAACTCTCCAAATAAAAACTTAGAAATTAATGCTTGAAATGGGATTCCAGTTTCCCTGAGGTTTAGGATACAGAGTCATATAATTGGTCGGGTTGGACTACAGATATTCATCCGGCTCTCTGTCTCTCATGGTTTCCATTTCTCTATGCTTTCTCTCACCTATCAAACACAAAGAGGTATTGAGGTATTGAACTGTATATACTGTACTTCTGCCATAATGTGCATTGTTGCATTTGTATTCAAGCTCATTGTAGCAAGCCCATACAGGACAAGTGTCTCCTCAGTTTTTTTTCTGGAAGGTCGCAGTTTGATTTCCGCGGGGAAGATTTTTGAGATTTCGTGATTGTGTTGGGGCATGTTAAGGCTTTTCCATCCCTTGTCCTGGTGTCTTTGGATGCATCTGAGCAGGCATTACCTCACTTACACACAAATATGTGTAAATGTTATAAACTGAGGAATCGGTGAAGACTTGGATGTAACGCAGTGAGTGACTGGTAAAATATTTCAAATGTATTTAATAATTGTCCATGCATTTTTTTCCCCAGCTGCTACACACACACACAGTCTTAACCATTTTTTCCAGTCTGTCTCTTTGAACTTTCACTCTTCCTCTGCCATCTGCAGCATATCACATTACCACCCACAAACCCACTATGCTGTATAATAATCATTTATTAATTCTAATAACACAGTAATTACCTTTACAATACAGCCTAAATTTTTTACTGCTGACTTTTTTACAGTCATCATGCATTTTCCCTTTCCCTTTGCCTTCATGCTCTCCTTTATATCAGATGACAGAATTTGTTCTCCAGTCAAGATATTGACTTGACTTTTTTGTCGGCTGTACTGATGGATGACCTAATGGCTCAAATCACGTTATTGTATTTTGAAATAGCAATTCCATTTCTTTTAACATTAATTTTGTTCTGATGTCTGTGGTAGCGAATTCTTCTTCTTCTCTTCATGAGATTAACCTTCCCACCCTTTTTCCCTCCTTAGGTTTATCCATACCTACTTCTTGAGAACACAGCTCTACGTTTGTGTGTCTTAAGTTTCATTTTTCCGTAGGCTGTTCGAAAAATGTAAATGTGAAGGGATAAATTGATATTCGCTCGATAGCTAATGGATCAGATTTTTTAGGTATGTACACTTACTAGATTATAGATCACTGGATATGAGAATCTGCAAAATTTCTAAACAGTAAATTGGTTGTTACAAATCAAAGAGAAAGAAAAATCTCCTGCAGTTGGGTATGCAAATTTTAACACAGCAACTGTAATCGGCATTTTGTTGGGCAAAGTCTTAGTTCACACTCCCATGTGACTGACTGATTGTGATGCTCTGAGAATATCTGAGGCAGATGGCTCTTTCATTTTTGCTTTTTCTCACATACGCGCCTTCAAACTTGCCATTTATCAACTCAGATCCCTGACTTGAGCCTCTCTGGCCCTGTGTGTGTTCTTTTCCCATCCAGTACTCTCCCTTGCTGAAGAAGCTCTACTGTCAGATTGCCAAGACCTGTCCAATCCAAATCAAACTGTCCTCCTCTCCTCCACATGGCAGCATCATCAGAGCCATGCCCGTCTACAAGAAGGCGGAGCATGTCACGGAAGTGGTCAAACGCTGCCCCAATCACGAACTAGGGCGAGATTTCAATGATGGTAATTACACAGGAAGGGATAGGGCACATAATTCATCATAACTTTGGTGTGAATTTTGCCCTAAACACAAACATTTTGTGCATTAAACTTTTAATAAACAAGATTGTGTGGTGTCTGAAATGTGTGATGCTTTGACTTAGATCAGCCAACTGCATCCTCACCTTTCTGCCATCACTCTTTCCAAAGGTCAAGCAGCCCCAGCCAGTCACCTGATCCGAGTGGAGGGGAATAACCTCTGTCAGTATGTGGATGATCCTGTCACTGGCCGACAGAGTGTCTTCGTGCCCTATGAGGCTCCACAGGTTGGTGGTACATCAGCTACTGTGTATCACAGAGACGCACAGTGCATTGTATTAAGTACCTTAGGGACTGGACTTATAGCATGACTTTAGACATCAGAAGTCATGGTATCTGTAAATGTACAAAATATTTGGGATATTTACTCTTCTCATGAATTGTACTAATCAGGTGAATCCTTGTTTAGATCCATTGATAATGATAATAAATAACAGCAGAAAAAGAGAAAGCCTTCGATTAAAGTTAGATTTGGTTGTGAGATATGGATTTAGTAAATTTCCAGTCTCAGTCGCCGAAAGATGTCCCTAATATTTCGTGCATTCAGGCCAAGACACACAATGGATCAGTCTAGTTCATTCCAAAGAAACAGTTACTTTCGGTGAGGTACTTTATAGGAAGCACATCTATAAATAAATATGCCGGGCATGTCCAAACAGTCGCAGGAGTGAGAAATCATCCTGTCTGTGACTGCACTGGAGGAAAAGAAAAATCGTCTGGCCTCACATCAAAGTGTGCTACAGCACTGCCCCCTGGGGGTGGATTGGTCACATTTACTGTAAAATGGGAGGTTTGCTTGTGTGCACATGTGCAGACTGAAATTTCTTGATAAGTGTCAGGCAGATTCAACCTTAAAAAAAAAAAAAAAAAAACTTCAAATCACAAAGCATCCACTTATTGGTGGGGTTCATCGTTTTGTGTTGCAGGTGGGGACTGAGTTTACCACCATCCTGTATAACTTTATGTGCAACAGCAGCTGTGTGGGTGGCATGAACAGGAGACCCATCCTCATCATCATCACTTTGGAGACCAGGGAGTAAGTCAGCAATTCATAAGTTCCAACAACGTACTTCTTTTAACAAGCAATTCTCAGCTGTTTATCACTGGCTTAATTTCAATTCTTTCTGGCACTAGGCACTTGGGCTTTTACAAATTTACAAATGTTTACAATAGTACTTACCGGCAAAAGTAACCATAAAGTATGGTTGCAGCCAAAGTGTAGTGTGAGAGTATTCAGTGCATTGATCCGCCAAGCTAAAGTAAAACTAAACAGTAAAGACATACTTGGAATGTTAGAGGACCTACTGTGCATTTCAATATGTGTTCTTCACAAGTCCTGATGAGTATATATTTCTATCCCCAATCATGTCTCCAGTGGTCAAGTCTTGGGCAGAAGGTCATTTGAAGGTCGGATATGTGCGTGTCCTGGTAGAGACCGCAAGGCCGACGAGGACCACTTCAGAGAACAACAGGCCCTGAATGACAGTGTGGCCAAAAATGGCAGTGCCAGCAAGCGCAGTGAGATGAAATTCTGAGATTCTGCGATATTTTAGTTGTTGGTATAACATCATATTTGGTTGTTGGTTGTCAAAAAGAATAAGACTGTGAGATGTGATTCTGATTCTGTCGTCTGCAGACTTTAAACAGAGTCCGCCAAATATTCCTAGTCCAAATATTAACCTGAGGAAAAGGCGGCATGGAGAGGAAGAGATTTACTATATTCCTGTAAGACTCTTTCACACACTTATTATTTTACATGAAACTTGAATTGGGATAATATCATAAATGACAGTGGATTTACCTTTAATGTATGAGCTTTCAACCCCTTAGTTTTTTTCATTCAGTCATGTAGCACTATGTAGAAATATTTACACCGACTTAAAGATTGTCAAATACCATTGTTTCAAATGCTGAAAAAACATACGTACCTTTGTTTGAAGGATGTGCTCCCTAGCCGTTAATCAGTGACTGATTATGTTACGTGTTGGGCTGGGTTTAGGTTCGTGGCAGGGACAACTTTGAGCTGCTGATGAAGATTAAGGACAGCTTGGAGCTGGTGGAGTTGGTGCCACAGCCGCTGGTGGACTCCTACAGGCAACAAACACAGCAGCAGCTGCTGCAGAGACCGTGAGTCATTCCAACACATACACATATGCACAAACACACAGATACCTGTTGGTATACCATGTACATACTGTAGATAAATATGTGACTAAAATGGACTGATCAGCCTAAACACAGGCACACATAAAAAAGCACGTGAAAAACATGCTGTCAAAAATACACTGTAGTAACTCTCCATTCTGGGTGAATAACGCATGGAAATACACATAATATACATAGTTACTCTCGCTTTCTCACTTTGTCAGTCACACACACAAATATAACCACATACAAATAGTCCTTCTTTATGACCACTTTTCCAAATGAAGACTATAATAATGGAAAGAAGTTGAAGTTATAAACTCAGATCAGAATGACATAACCATCAAAAAAAGCTAAATTAAGAGTCTTGTTCAATTTATCAAACCACACACATTCCACTAACCTTTGCCACGTTGTCCTCCTTTCTCTAGGAGTCACATAGCATCCCCCTCATCTTACTCTCCACTGTCCAACATGAACAAGCTTCATGCCCACGGAGGCCTCAGCAAACCACCCTCAGTCAACCAGCAGCAGCCCCAGCAACACCCCACTGCCCCCACCTCCATGTCTCATATGGGTGAGTATCCATCGCAAAGCATGTTTCAAACCAGTTTGTTTTGTTTTCTGATCAGAAAATATGAATCCCAAGTGAGCATTTTTATGCCATTATAGTACAGATCTTTGTGCTATTTTTTTTTTTTGACCACTCCTCACTTTCTCACAGGCTCAAACATGCTCAGCAGCCACCACATGCAGGCCAATGGTGATATGAATGGTGGCCACAGCAGTCAGACTTTATTGTCTGCTTCCCACTGCAGCCCGCCCCCTCCGTATAACCCTGACCCCAGCCTTGTCAGGTACCTCACCCTCCAATGACACTCCTTCTTTATTCTCCTGTAAAAGACCAGCAAACAGTCAGATGCACTTGTTGGGTTAAATACGAACGGTTGCCATGTTGATGCCAAAACAACTGCTTTGTTTGGCCATGTTCTTTACAAATTTGGTCAAATTGTTTTTTTGGAAAAGTTCCTTTTTTTTTGGGAAATGTGTCTAGATGGAACTGCTTTATACAGACAGTTTGATTTGATAATTATGGCTGCTTTGTAAAGACTTGCAATCACATTCAAAATCTCCTAGCAACCATCGCTGGTGTCATAATGAAGGTCCACTGAAGAGCTGGCTTCTTGGAATTGATGTCTATTCATAATATGGATAAAGTGGAAAAAAGAGCATTAAATGTCAAGGCATTAAGGTTGTGTTATAGGAGTAGGTTTATCAAGTAATGTTTGAAGTAAAGGTTAAAGTTGTGTTTTCCTTTGTTTGCTTCAAAATTTTGGCCACTATGATGTAAAAATCCTCTGTCCCCAGTAGTACGAGAAAAAAAATGTCTGTCTTTGTTAACTGTCTCAAAGTAATTTACAAAGCAACTGGTGTTCTTACCTATGCTAGCTCTTACTGGTTGCATATGCTAAGTGTCTAAATCAGTTGTGTTGACCATGTCTATTTACTCTGCTCATATAGTCAAGCTGCTCAAGAGTTGTAGACCTCCACTATGGCTGCCAGAGGTTTTGTTATGTTACCTAAAAGCCCAAACTGTGTGTCATACACTTACATCTAAAATCTTTCACACTGTCACTGTATATACAGCCTTTATATAACTTTGCAATGCACTACAGCAAATTTTCTTTAAAAGAAATTTCCATTGTTTAAGTTCTATTTAATTTTAAACTGTTTTTTTTATTATTTTTTCTAAGATAATGTGTCAATCCAGATGTTTTAACTTGGACTTTATTAACACAAATTTAACATTTTTGATATAACAGACTTTGTCCAATTTTTTATTTTCTAGATCGTTATGTTTATTTTACAGTTAAATTGTACAGTTAGCTTCTTTTTCGATTGTATGTTACCAAAATTTAACATTTCATGTATTTATAATAAAGGTTCTTCACCAAAGCAATGATGGCCTTATGAATCATTAATATAAATGCATGTTTATGGTTTTACTTCCACTGCATCTATCAAGATGTATAGTTTCTGTACACTTGAGGCTAAACCGGTTCCCTAAATCTTTCACTCAGTTTTAAAATAAACTAATACTCGCTTGAGAAGATAGTGAGATAATGGCATGCTTTTCTGTTCATTTCTCTCTAAAAATAAATTGCTGACCCTAATTATAAAGTTAGGATATTCTTTATTCTACTGCACTTTTCATCAGTGTTAATGAAGTTGATTTTTATGTAATAGCCCTACTTTTAGCTTTGTAGCTGTGGTCTAATGGCAGTCTAAGCAGCCCTGCTTTTCTCTCCATACAGTTTTCTTACCAGTCTGGGCTGTCAGAACTTCATTGAGTACTTCACCTCCCAAGGCCTGCAGTCTGTCTACCATCTTCAGACTCTCTCCATGGAGGTAACTACTCTGTTCCTGCACTCACAATCTCACAGTGAAAATCATAATTTATAGTAACAAATTTTGTGCGTCTACCACTTCTTAGAAAAAGAAAAAAAGGGGAAAAGAAGGGAAGTAAAGGGAAGAGCAAACAGTAGTGAAAACAAAACACACACTTTGAAAAGTAAAATAAAACCAAAACAAAACAAAACATTAGAACAAAATAAAAGTGTACCAGAGAAAGTTTGAATTAAAAGCATCTGAAGAAAGGAGTAATTTGGCCTAGTCTTATTAAAGATACCCTGTGGAGTTTTCGAGTGATGATAGACCAATAACTTGAATAATCAGGCCTCATAGTTTTTGTGTCTAGCAAACAAATGAGGATGCCGGTACACTTTTATCAGTTTAAGTCTTTTTTTTTCTCTGTTTTCTGCTAAGTTCTTATACTCTTCCAACGTCTATTGTGCTTTCGTCAGGATTTAGGTACACTGAAGATACCGGAGCAGTCCCGCCTCGCCATCTGGCGAGGTCTGCAGGACATGAAACAAGGTGCTCCCATCCAACTGCCCGCCTCTACTCATCACCATGACTATCATGGCCAGCAGCTTCTTCGCTCCAGCAGCAACATGGCTGCCTCTGCGATGGCAGCCATTGGGGCTACTGGTGGGGAACTGCAACGTCAGCGCGTCATGGAGGCTGTGCATTTTCGTGTCCGCCACACCATCACTATCCCCAACAGGTCAGGTGTTGTTGGAACGTCAGGGATGGCAGCAGCTACTGATGAGTGGGCTGACTTTGGTTTCGACATGCCCGACTGCAAGATGTCTCGTAGCAAACACTCCATCAAGGAGGAGTTCATGGAAAGTGACATTCACTGAGCCCCCAAAAAAATCTTTGTTGGCAACATTATTGTCACAAACAGCTTACTTACAGAGTAAAAGCATGTGGATAGGGTCTTTAAATGTGCTGTTAGGTGTTGCAGCCATAATTCGGTCAGTGATTTTGCAGAGAATGTGGGACATTTTCAGTGTATTACTGCACTTTCCTGTGCAGTCTTTATTTTGTGCTTGAACACTTGTTCCAACCAGAAGACTGAACATGAGATACCACAAAGGACGTCTCAAGTCTAAAAAGCAAAACCACGGCAATGCTAATGACAACACACAAGGTCTGGACTGTACTTTTTGGGACTCTGATAAGTGCATGTTAAAAGAGGGACATATCAATTATTTTGGAAAGTGTGATGTTTTTTGCTCTCACTGTGCAATAATAGATGACACATTTTTCTTTAACAGCATCCATGCACATTTACAGTGAATAAATGTCACAGATGTCACAGTAGACATCACCGTTTCAATACTTTTTATTTTCAATTTTGTTTGGGATCATAAAATTAGCTCTCAGCTGACTTATTTATTGTTCTTTCAATTTTCCTTCACTTGTACAAATGTATATACTGTATCTTGTAAATGTTTTAGACTAGATGTAGTTGTAAAGGGGTATTTAGATTCAAAATGGTGTATCTCCTGTTTGACCAAATGTATACATTTAAATGGTAAATCAAACTCACAGTTATGGGAACACATATTCATGTATATTTGTAATGGGCACAATAATGTGATGGCTTCTTGTTCAGTATGCACTTAGCATTTCACTGTTAAATATTATTTAATGGTTTTTGGTATAAATAGCGTGTATTCATGAATGCTAATGAAAATCAAAGTCAACAAGTAATATCAAAAGTTAGACATCTAATCCATTACGTTTTTATGAAGCCATGGGAAATTCTTCCTTAATTCTTGTATACAAGCACATTGCAAAACAGCTGAGAGACAAAATATGAAAAACAGTATTATATCTTAATAGCAGGTGTTTAATCAGAATTGTGAATAATAAATTAAGAATGGCCTCCCTGTTCATCAAGACACTAGACAACCCAGTAGCATTTTTGTCCTTCTCTGTGTATTTAAAAAAAAAAAAAACCTTGCAGGGCAAGGTAATCATATTAATTATAGCTAGTTTTGTATCTAGTATGTATCTTCATGGTACTTGTTTGTGGATATTTAATAGCAACATTCCATTTTTATTCCTAAATTGCCGTTCAGCACGATTAATCATGGTGCAGTTTTGGTATGGTGTAAAATTTGTTTGTAGTAAGTACTTGACTTTGTACCATGACATTAATCTGTACCTGATTTGCAGTCATTTAGACCCTCTTACTTAAAAAGGCGCATACTTTTAACCACCAACTAACCACCAACTGGTCAAAGAAAGAGCACCTTAATGCTTTAAAAATAAAATAAGTTAGGATCATTTGTGCTTATGATCAGTATTATGCATTACCATAATGTAAATAGAAACAGTGCTTTGTTTTTATATTCCTTGTCGGTTTTTGTTTTGTTATCAATTTTATAAAGATTATTAAGATGTGTACCTTTGTAACTATTGCTGTTCATCAATATCCATTAGTTTCTGAGGTTGTTGAGTTCAGTGTTTTTTTCTTAAAATCGTGGATATTAAAATATTTGCCTCCCTTTAATGTCTCACTTTATTTTTAAGTCAAAAATGGTTTTAGACCAATCACTGCAGTTCTATTTGAATGGTATGGGCTAAATCTAGGCAACCTTTGATAAAACAAGCATCGAAAATATTATCTTATTTATATTAATTACTCGAGCCGAGAAACGTATGCGCTTTTGAGGCCCACTGGCCGAAGTCCACTGATCAGCGCTCAGTCGTTCAACGGTCTCGGGGATCTACTATCCTGCCTGGCGTTTGTTCGAGTCCTTGCGGAAGTACTGACGTGTTCGCACCAGTTTGCACGAGAGGTAGCTAGTTTAGCTAGCTAGGTAGAGCCGGGTAGTGACAACAACGGCCGTATCAGGTAAGAAGGGACTCGTCATTGATTATTTTCATTGCAGTTGCAAATACAACCAAGAGACGCAGAGAGGTATTGAAAATAAGACACAAACTGGAAGAAGACTGTATTATTCAGTGAATACTGATGTGGTTACTAGAGTTTAGTTTGATTTCCAACTGGGCTAGCTGGCTAGCTGTGCAGTCGTTGGCAACGTAGTACCGTATCTCCGGAAGTGAGTTGTCAGCTTATCACAGTCCTTGCTGGTACTTGTAGTTCAACGTTTTCCTGAAATATAGTAATCGTAATGGAGGAGAGAGCAAGTCATGAACTACATTTTATTTTGCTAGGGTTTAATGCTTTCTACGCTGGGATTGTGGGAAATGTAGTTACAAAAAATTCATTTAAGGGCCGGAAGGTGTTAACTGAAGCTTTACTAAAACTACATAACCCATACACACCGTAATTTGGGCCAAGGGGCAATTGTCATTTAGATAGCTTGTTAGCTATTTCTATGGCTAATTTGTAAGCTAAGGTGGGTAACTTTAAAATACTACCACCGACGAAACGTTAGTAACAGTTACTGCATAATCTGTTTCGATCGTAATGGTGTTATGGTTTCCCTAGATCGTCTATTTTGATAAATATTACTCATTAGCTGCTTTCCTGACTGCCTAAGCTTGTTAGCTAGTTATGCAGCTAACCTTAGCTAGCCACTACCTCGAACAGTGCTACACGGTCTTGCCTTTATTTAGCTAACAGTACATGTCATTATGGATAATTGAAATAGACTGTAAACGCAACATTAACACAGTGCAGTTGGTAATCAAATTTATGTAACATGACCCAAAACTAGAATGCTAAAGGTGGGCAACCAGTAACGTTACCTAGAAAATGAATGATCCAATCTTAACCAAATCAATTGATCTCTGATAAATCCGGCGCAAAAGTAGCCAAAATATGTCACCATTGGTTAGATTACTTACCTTTTTATTCGTAACAGAGCCAGTACTGGTCATGTGTAGTTGACAGATATAGCTATTGCCAGACAGCTGCACATCTGGACTCATTTCATTAGAGTTAAAAAATAAATAAATAAATCATAACACACAGACTGCCACTAGATTCTACACTTTACAGCTCTGAATGGCTGGTTCTTTAAAAAGATGATCACAGATTTCAGTAGTGTGCATTCCCTTCTTCACTACTTTTGCTGGATGGACTATTTGTCTGTACTTTTAGTGAAAAGCAGGCAGAGAGATTATTTAGAACTGAGAACACACCTACTGTACTGGTGCATACAGATAGAAATATCCATGTCTTCTTCTAATGTTTCATGTTTTCTTGGGACCACTTTCAGCACTAGATCTTTAATACCATCATTATGCTAGCTTTATGGTATTAATGGCCTGAAACTGCCATAATCTCATCCAAATTTACCAGAGCCCTTAGGACTATCAATTGAAAAGGCCTCGTGGGAAAGTAAATTATTATAAAGTATGTTATATTTTTGATGTCCAAAAAAAAAAAATTCTATGAAAATAAATCTATTAGATTTTTATTTCTTCTTATATATTATTGTTGAATCACAGGATCATGATTATAGATTAGGCCATTGAATGTTGACATGCATGTCATGTCTCTTATCAAAAGTTATTTAGGTTGTAAATAGTTCTACCAGTCAAACTAGCCAAGTAGCTTATATTCATGCACCACTAATTAAAATGTCTTTTTTATCTTTACTGGCAGAATGTCAGAAGGGGACAGTGTTGGGGAGTCAATCCATGGGAAACCATCTGTAGTTGCTGCCTTTTTCACACGGATCGGACAGGTAACGTGTCTATCACTCGGATCACACATACAGTATATCGTATCATTTAAGTAATTAGGGATTCAATTATTTGATAATCTGGCCTAAATGCTGAATTGTATAGTTTATGACCATCAAGCCACCAGTCTCCCTACCTTGATAACACAAGTTTAAATCTTCAGATATGCTGCTAAAAAAGTAAATGGGTATCAGTTCAACTGGTGGTGATTAAAGGTACTTCCATGGAATTAATTAGTTTTGCTACTGGTATTTTATTTTCATAAATGCTTCTGTACTGGAATGTTACAGTACCGCTGCTGCTGCACCTTGTATCCCAGTGGATATCTCCAAGTTTTTCATAAAATATCACAGGCACAAACATAACATTTACAACACACGGGTGATATTTTCCAGTAAGTTAAGTGGAATCAAATAAACAGATGATTTGCAGTGGTATTTTTAGGTTTAATACTGCTGATCAGCAGCACAGTGTTCCAATGTAGTACTTGACCTTCACTTTCCTATTTCTAATGGCATATTCTTCTCTCCTTTGTAGTTAAAATAATCACTCTGTAGTACTGTTCCTCAGGCTTTGTACTCATAGGTGGTATTAATGATTAAAAAGTGTCATCATCGCATCCTGATTGTGAGTGAGAAGGTGGCCACCAGTTTGTCCAATTTTATTGGCAAGTCAGGTAGAGAAGTATCACTATCCTGGCAAAGTGAAAGTGAAACAGACAGAAGCTGTGTATTGTTTTATTTAAGGTTGTGTTTTGTTCATAGGTGGTGTTCTCTACCTCTGATGGCTACATTTTGTTTCCTGTGTATTTTTTGTAACAGATCTATCAGTCATGGCTAGACAAGTCAACGCCATTCTATGCAGTGCGATGGGCAGTCACTCTACTACTTACTGCTGTCTACATGATCAGAGTGTACATACTACAGGTAATTGTATATTTCTGTTTTTTTTTTTCCAATTTACATTATTGTTATTTGCTCAGGGAAGTCAGCAGATGTAAGTCAGGTGTTGTAAGTAGGTGTAATTAAAGCACAAACAATGTTACAAACTAATCACTTGCCCTGTGATAAATACGACCTTTGTGAGACTTTCTTTGAGACTGTCATAATGAGAGGTGTTCATTTACCTTTACTTATTATTTAACTAGTAGTTTGTTTTGTTGTTGTGCTGGATTGCATTATATTTAAGACTCATTGTTTTTGGTAAAAAATCGTCAAAAAAGGAGAGGAAAAAACAGGACGGTGATGCTCCTTGCTTAGGTGTTTGAATAACAAACTTCATATATGACTCACCTGTTTAATGTGTGATATATGTGTTAAATTCTTGTCTACTCAGCTGTTTTGTTTCCATAAAAATGTTACTGCTCATTTGTGTATGTAATTTTCACTAACAAAGGTGCACTTCCATGTTTACTGACTGCCCAGAAAGCCTTTTAATGTGGTGATATTCCTATTATTGCTTTTCAGGGTTGGTATATAGTAACATATGCTTTGGGAATCTACCATCTCAACCTCTTCATTGCTTTTCTATCGCCAAAAGTGGATCCTTCACTGCTTGACGAAGGCAAGTTGACTTTTAAATCAGTTCAGTTTTTTATAATGTGGTTGTTACTGGCTTGGTTATTTGTAAGGAACCCCATTTTTAGAGGCTCAAAAGTAATTGGGTAATTGACTGACAATCAGTTTCATGGCCAGATGTGGCCTGTTCCCCTGTTGTTTCATGGCAAATGAAGCAGAGAACAAGGTCTGGAGTGGATTCCAAGTGTTGAATTTGCATTTGATAGCTGTTCTTGGGAATATGAGGTCCATAGAAGGGTTGATTAGGCTTAATTAGGAATTAGGCTGAAAAAACAAAACAATCCTATCAGACAGATAGCAGAAACGTTAGGAGAGGCCAAATCATCAATTTGGTACATTCTCAAAAGAAGGAATGTACTGGCGAGCTCAGCAACACCAAAAGGCCTGTAAAACCATGGAAGACAACGAAAGTGGATGATCACAGAATTCTTTCCATGGTGAAGAAAATCCCTTCACAACATCTAGCCTGGTGAAGAACACTCTAGAGGAGGTAGGCGTATCATTGTTAAAGTCTAAAATAAAGAGACACTTTCATGAATGTAAATACAGATGGTTATCCCAAGGGGCAAAGCACTGGTAACACTCAAGAACAGAAAGGCCAGATTAGACTTTGCTAGGAAACATCTAAAAAAAAAAACTGCACTGTTCAGGAACAAGATTCTTTGGACAGATGAAACCAAGATAAACTTGTACCAATATAATGGGAAAAGAAGAGTATTGAGGAGTAAAGGAACGGCTCATGATCCAAAGCATAGCACATCATCTGTCAAACATGGTGGAGGCAGTGTTATGGCATGGGCATGTATGGCTGCCAATGGAAGTGGGTCATTGGTGTTTATTGATGATGTGGCTGCTGATAGAAGTAGCAAGATTCATTCAGAAGTGTATAGGGCTCTACTAGCTGCTCAGATTGAGCCAAATGCTGCAAAAACTGATAGGACAGTGCTTTACAGTACATATGGATAATGACCCCAAACATACTGCAAAAGCAACCCAAGACCTTCTCAAGGTAAAGAAATGGAATATTCTTTAATGGCAAAGTCAACCCAACCGAGCATGATTTTCACTTCCTGAAGACAGAACTGAGTGCAGAAAGACCCACTAACAAGCAGCAAGTGAAGGCAGCTGCAGCAAAGGCCTGGCAAAGCCTCTCGAGGGAGGAAACTCAGCATTTGGTGATGTCTATAGGTTCCAGACTTCAGTTACTGCAAAAGGATTTTAATCCAAGTATTAAAAATAATCCCAATATTAATAATCTTGTTGGTTTGTCCAATGACTTTTGAGCGTCTGAAAATAAGGGACAATGTATAAAAATGGCTGTAATTCCTGAACGTTTAATGTGGTATTTATTGTTAAACCTCTTGAATTAAAGATGAAAGTCAACACTTCAATTACATCTTGAAAGCTTCATTTCATATCCACTGTGGTGATGTACAGAGGCAAGATTACAAAAACTGTGTCACTATCCAAACACTTATAGACCTACAACTGTACATAACACTTAAACACAGTTTGTTTTTTTTATGTTAGCGAAAAGAGCACTACATCCACAAAGTCAAACTTAAAACATCCAGTGAAATAAAATTTCATAGTGCCAGCCACACTGATATGAAAATGTTTCAAACTAGTTTCAGTTCCACAGTAACTGTGTCTTCAAGAAAAAAAAAAGACAAGCAATGTAATAGATTTTATCAGATAGTGTTTTTTATGTTTAAGCTTGGATATTGTTGGAATTAAGGCTGTGTCATGATTGAATACTCCACCTTTTTATTAACCGCCACATTACCTTGTAACTTAAATCTCCTGCAGATGACGGCCCATCCCTTCCTACCAAGCAGAACGAGGAGTTCCGCCCCTTCATCAGGAGGTTGCCTGAATTCAAATTCTGGTGAGAGTCCACTTCATGGTCTTCACACCTATCACCTTCAACCGAAGAGAGATTGCAAATTATCTTCTTTCCAAATGATCTGTGTGGTCCAAGGTTGAGTCATGCAGACCTCATTTGTAGGGTAGCATTTCAGCACAAACCAAAGAATTTGGGTTGAATTAATCTGTCTATTTGCTTATGACCCCATGTGATCTTATATCCCTATCTCAACTTTATCCCTACTTCAGTCTTATCATCCATAAATTATCCTTATAACATAAAAGTCTTACTTCTAAAAACACATCGAATATAAAAACTTTTCATTTGACTTTTGTAAGCATGGCTTGACAAACTTTCACAGCAACAGGTCACATCTTCGAGCATTTTTTGCCAGCATAAGAATTATGTATCAAGGAAAATGCTACTAATTGGTCATGAAAGATACATTTCAGCCCCAATGTGTTCTACCATTTACAGTTTGTGTTAAACCTTGTCTGTCATGTGTTTATGCAAATTCTGTATCCTCTTGTTTCAAGAGAGAGATAAAGAAGGAAGAGAGTGGAGTGGTTTTGCATCAGTCAGTCTACAGCCTGCATTTGCCTGGTGTATGAAAAGATAATCTTTGGTTTCTCTTTTCATGTGGTTCATAACTTGAAAACATAAATGACCAGGTTGTTTTTAAAACTGTGAAGTAACTTTAAGAGTTCTGAACAGTTTATTCATCAACTGTTTGAAGACTTACTGAGTTAACCAAACCAATGAAAATAAATTACATTAAAAAATATTAAGATATTAGGTTTAGCCAACAACCTTTTGGCCTTACTGATAAGATTAGTCAAATATACTTCCCATTAAGACTTCCTGCATTTTCCAATATGGATTTATTTTATGTTAGGAACTCATAAAACCCTTCCTCACACTACTCCAAAGTCGTTATAGGCAAGTCCCACCACTCGGCAGCCATCTTGGCAACGTCCCCAGGTAGAAGAAGGTTAACCTTCTACTATGCATGCTCAAGGTTTCGCTTGCATCAGTGCAACAACACGATTGGCTAGATATGTTTCCAGGTCCAGCTCTTGTCATGTTGTGTGTGTCATAAAAGCACCATCTTGTTCGTTACGGACTTTAATATTCAAAATGCTTTAAGTGGCTTGCAACGTCTCTGACTACACTCAAGAAGAAATATCCTTTAGTGCCTTGACACAATGTACATACATGAAACATTCAGTAGATGACTTTGAGTTAGGGTTCAGGATGTTGTTATGCGTACTCAGTGTCACAAATGTGATTACACTGTTTTAACTGATGTTATGTTTCTTTTCTTGCCAGGCATTCTGCGACTAAAGGCATCGTCATCGCCATGATTTGCACATTTTTTGATGCCTTCAATGTGCCAGTGTTCTGGCCTATACTTGTAATGTACTTCATCATGCTCTTCTGCATCACCATGAAGAGGCAGATCAAGGTAAAAAGCATATATTGACTGACATGTACATGCACTGTATATGTAGACACTGTGGCTGTACTGGAGTCACAGATGTGTAATGCAAACACTGCGGTTCATCCAAAAAGTGTTCTTCAGATCAGACAGAAAATCTACTGCCAAAGTCTAGAAGCAAATCTATTTATCATGCACCATAGCTGTTTACTTTGGTACCTTAGTTTTTAACATGTCAGAAACACCAGACTATATAATGCAATACAAAAATTAAAGTAGAGATGACTCTAACACTCTGAAAAAGCCTTTACCAAAACAGAACATTTTGACATTAACAAAGGTCATATTTTTTTAATGGCTATTTTATTCAACTGCATTATATTGTACAGGTGTTTCTCTTATTGTGTCCACCCTTTATACACAGTGTATTTGTTTTATTCTGAATACCTGGATACCTTGTGTTAAGCACTAATTCCTTCTCTTTTTTTCTTTACTTGATAAAACCAGCAGTCATTGTGCTACTCCATCTCATGGGTTAAGTTGGTAAGAATGTTTGGTCAAACCCTACAAATACCTCTCACTAATTCTCCTCTTTTTCTTCTCCACCTTCTCTAGCATATGATCAAGTACAGATACCTACCCTTCACACATGGGAAGAGGACATACAAAGGCAAGGAAGACACAGGGAAAACTTTTGCTAGTTAAAAACTCCCACTTAGCCTTCCCCTCCTTCTCATTTGAAATCTATCAGTCTCAGCTAGTGGGGAGTGACAAGGGTCAGAGATTTATTTTCTTCTTTTGTAAGTGGGACAGTAACATGAAAACATAACATGAAAAATAGAAGTTTTGATCCATGGTTTCACAGTGTTGGATGAGGATATGAGCAGCATGGATCAAGTTAGTCTGGGGCATTTTGCCTTTGTCTATTAAGAGTCTATTAAGAGGTAGGTTTTTTTTTTTTTTTTTTTTTTTTTTTTTGTGGTTTGCATCTATTCAGTAGTAGGTGAGACTAAGCGCTGCCTTTTGCCTTTTTAGCCCCATGGGGTAAGTATAAAGTCATCTAAAAGGAACTACACTGAATAAAAATTTGCAGTGAAATTTTTTTGGTTGATTTTTTTTTTTTTTTTTTTCTTTCTTTCCTTCCTTTTTTTTGGTCCCCCCTCGGTTATGGTGATTCCAGCACGTCCTTCTCCCAAATTGAATAATTCTTCCAACTTTTGATTAATATATTGGTTCCCACTTATTTATGACAAGTTATATAATGAAAGTCAGTAGTGCTAATAGCAAAATAACATGATTAGTTGTGTAAGATGAAATCTGAAGGAAATGCAACAGTCTAAAATTTGAATCATTTCATCTTTTGTGATAAAAGTGTGCAGCTGCTCTGGCTTAAAAGTGTGTCAGTCAGATGTCCTCTGTACTTAACACAGACACTTTGAAGAGACTAGTCACATTACACTTGAATATGCATTCATGACAGGTAGAAAAAAGATCATAATTCATCTACGAAAATCATTACACTCAGCACAAATAATTTTTGATTGATGTATATCTTGAATTGGCTACTATTGCAATTCTGTGTATTACCCGAGTCACACTAGCATAGCCAGTGTAGCAGGCATCAGTATGGATGATTATTATTGACTTCATTTGAATCGTCAGCCACCTACCATCACTTTCACTGGATGCATATTTCAAGGCGAATGTCACTAACCCCAACCCATTTAGCTTCCTGTAGCCTGTAGTCTACCTTTAAACCAGTTTTTTCTACTTTTGAGCCTTTGTAAAGTTTAACAGATGGGATACTGTGTCGTTGAGAACCCCTATAAACCAAATTTTAAAATCATTTTACGGGGCATTTAGCTTGAAACGGCAAGTCAATGAATTTGCTTTACCTCAGATTTTTACACCATTATGTGGATAATTATTCAAAACATACTGTCTTCAAAGTGCAGAATCAGTATTCAAGTCCAATTCATAACAAGGTCTAATCTTACACAGTAATAAAAAAATTCCACCTTCACCCAAACGACCTTCTCTCTTTGAAACATTTTCCCATCTGTGTTTCAAAGCCTGGGGTCCATTCGACTTGTGTAGACTAGCTGTTGTAGTCCTTTTATAATCTGTGTTTACTTTGAAAAAGATTATGGTAAATATAGTCATTCCAAGCAAACTGTTGTTCTCTTTCTTTTGCAGAGGAAACATAAGAAAACAGAGATTGAGAGCTTTTATTATAACAAATGGATGAAGTGGGTGGCCATCACACTTTCTTTTCTATAAACCTGTTGATTTTTTTTTTTCCCATTTTTATCATAATGCTGGGGATTATCTGTCATTACTAAACTTTGATCAGCACTGTAGTAAGGGATCAAAACATTTTCCTGTAAAAAGTTTGTGTTTCAAAGGATTGTCTGGAGGATTTGTATATATATATATATTTTAAAATATGAAATTTTTTTGAGATTATTTTTATTTTTGTTTTTTTTGTTTTTTTTCAACCACCATACTGTTTCCTATTTTTAGATCCATTTCAGTTGAAATTGATGAAAGCAGAACTGGTTAATTGGGTTCTAGATTTAATGAATTAAATACGTTTCTCATGGATTGCATGTTCTTGTTTTCTTGTGCTACAGTTAAAAACAAAAACTTGATTTTAATAGCTTAAGTGTAATTTTTTCACTCCAAATGCTATTAAAGAGGCTGTGTCCCTTCAAACAGTACATTGGTGTCTTGGCTTCATATTTTGTAGGTAATCATGGAGGAGAGGTTGAAGGACAAACAACCAAAAAAAAAAAAAACATATCTGGGCCATAGGTGTCAATATACCTGTTTCCTCTAGTCAAAACAATTTCAGTGCGGTTCATAATTCTCTTAACATTTTCCACACTCAACCTTCTCTAAGTTAGTGATAAGAGATACGAGAAGAAGACACAAAGTGTGATATGAATGCAAATGACCAGAATTAGTAAGTACCAATATACTTTGCTCTCTTGATATCTAACTTTACATTTTGGTGATTTCTGCAGCCACTAATTGCATAAAGGAGACAAGTATAACTTTCTCCTTGAATTGCTCTGAAACATCATATAAACACTGTTAGTCTTACCTGTGTAATCCCGGGCTGTATGGAGGAAGGTAAACTAAAACATTCAAATGTACCAAAAGAGGATGTCACATTTTAAGTAAAAATTTTGAGTGCATTTGGTGATTTGGATAAAAGAAGGAACGTGTAATTTGCAGGATTACCCGATTTTCTTTTTATGATAGAGGCACTAAACTTGCTTCTCCATTATTGTTAAACTCTGTGTGTAGGCATCACAGGGCTTCTGCAGCAGCGGTTTAGATTATTTTTGCATTCTGATTTGTGAATTCCCCAACCCTTCATAGGCGTTTAGCACGCCTCATGTATTTCCAAGTTCATGGAAATGATCAGTGAGGCTTAGATGTCACCCAGTGTCTAATAACTTACTAAAGGCAAAGGCAAGTTAGAGTTCACATCAGACTGGTAAATGCTAACTACAGCTATGAAACATTTTCTTGCTTTTCTGTGTCTGCTTGAACCTCTGTTGTGTGCTTTGACTCAATGCACTTTCCCAGCTTCAGAGTTTCAGCTGGAAGGAGATTATTTGATAGGTGGACTTTTTGATATCCATCATGTCAGTGCCCCTGTTTATCATGACAGACCAGAAGCCATCGACTGCTCCAGGTGAGTCATAATAAATCTAAATGGATATCTTCTGAAGTTGAAACTGATGAAGAATTCCTAGTGTAACAGATTACTGTATATATTTAAGTGTTTTACTCAAACTTGAGGTCAATTGCTATTGATAATTACACATTTCCCCCGTAAACCAATCAAGTAAATTGCTTTATTGTCAAAGTTATTGAAGGACCTAAAGTCTGTATTATTGACCTCTGTCTTTGTTGCATGAAATCCTTTTAAATATCCATATCTGTACAGTCTTCATAAACAGTAATACTTGAACAGCGAAATTAATTCATACACACTTGCTGTCCTGCCTCTGTTCACAGTCAACCCTTTATTCTGTCAAGTTATCGAAGGTTTCAGTTGATGAGATTCTCCGTAGAGGAAATCAATAACTCTACCGACCTACTGCCAAATGTATCTATTGGCTATGAGATATTTGACCACTGCTCAGATATACAGAATTTTCCAGGTATTTTGGATCTCATCTCAGTCAATGGCTTGATCCAACCTTGGGATGAACCACACAAGAATCTGTCCAAAGTGTCCAAAATGATAGCAGTGGTCGGCACTTATACAAGCACTGAGACACTGACTGTAGCCCCACTTTTTATGATGAATCTCATTCCTATGGTAAATTTGCCAACTATTGTATGTTGAATTAAAACACCTTTAACAGCAGTTTAACTTTTGAGAATTTATTGTCATCAAAAATAATGACAATTTGTCTATTGCTCATTTAACAGGTCAGTTACGGAGCTGCTAGCTCTGTTTTTTCAAGAAAACAGAATTTTCCCTCTTTCTTTCGAACAGTACATCCCAATAAGGACGTTATACAAGTGATCATTAACATCCTTCTGCACTTCAACTGGCGCTGGGTTGCTTTTCTTAACACTGATGATGATTATGGCAACGACGGCCTGGAATTATTCATAAAAAAGATTAAGGATACTGAGATCTGCCTGGCGTACACCAAAGGCCTCAATCATTATACAGATTACTCCCAAATGTTTAAAACGATAGCAGCACAGAGGATACATATCATTATTGTTTTTGCTGCTGAATGGACTGCTGAAGCGCTCATTGACAAAGCAATAGAACTAAATGTCACCAACAAAGTGTGGATAGCAGGGGATGCATGGTCCTTAAACAAGAGGCTCCCCAAGAAGAAAAGAATAAAAAATATTGGAACTGTACTTGGGGTGTCTGAGCCAGTAGAGACGATACCTGGTTTCAGCAATTTTATCTACTCTTCAAAAAGCCAGACTCTCTGTGAAAATGAAGGACAGCAGAAGTTTTGTAATCAGGTTTGCAACTGCAGTAGCCTGAGTCCAGAGGAAATCCTTGCTGCGGACCCATCTTTCTCTTTTCCTGTTTATTCTGCTGTATATGCCATCGCTCATGCCTTACACAGTGCCTTGAAATGTGGAGCTGGCACATGTAATGACAATATTACAATCTACCCACACATGGTGAGTATGCAAAAAAAATGAGAAATCATTTAATCATGACATTACAGATGTAAAAAAAAAAAGCCTGTAAATCATCAGAATACAATCAAAACTGACTGTTACCTATTAAATATTAGAAATCAGACAATAGATCTGCACACTCTACTGATGGCTTCCAATACTTTCAAAACTTTAACTGTTTCAATCTCAGAGAGCTCTTTGCCAGGCTTCATCAAGCCGTGTGAAAGGTTTCAATCTCATCACATCTCTGATAGGTTAAAACCTTGCTGTATTAAATTTTAATTAACTGGGGGGTACCACCACAGTGTGCAAATGTTTTGTCTGATTTCTGCCTTAAATATTGAGTTTTTTCATCCAGCACCTGGATGTGTGCACTCTTTTATTTCCTTGTAAACAATGCCTTGATATCAAAATCTCAGACAACAAATTTCAGTGATAGAGGAGTGTAGAGTTTGATAAAGCACTTTTTATAACCGCTAAAGAGGGGCATTAGACTGCAGTTCTTTCTTCAATAGGAGTATTAAACCTAAAAACCTATTTAATCAACACCTCCAATGTCGATTGTGAACACATGCAAGTATTATGAACTTTGTGTACCCAAATCAGGTTCTAGCGGAGCTGAAGAAGTCAAATTTTACACTTTTGAACCGGAGTATTAATTTTGATGAGAATGGTGACCCCAAGTTCGGATCCTATTCCATAGTTTTCTGGAACCACAGTGGTGATGCACAGGTGGTCGGCTTTTATCAATTTCACCCATCAGTCAAGTTCTTCATCAACAGCACCAAAGTTCAGTGGTACACAGAGGGAGAAGTAAGTAGTTTTCATTATATAGTAAATGGTGATATTAAAATACTTTGTTTTAGTTTTCCAACCTCTGCATGGATGTCTATATGAGTGCACATTCGCTCAAAGATACATTTCTTTGATAAAGCTGTGACAGGACAACTACAATATCAGGAACATCCACCAATGGTGGCTGATCACTGTGGTCTTTGATGGTTATATTTTACAAAACCTGATTATAAATTCAAAAAGCTGTATAGGCCTAGTTATTGCTACTTCTCTATCAGATACCCTCCTATAACTTTCTATTTCCTGCACTTACATTTACTTTTCTGCTAAACAATTGTGTTGTACAGGTGCCTACTTCACTATGTTCCCCAGAATGTCCTATAGGATATGCAAAAAAGCAAGATGGAATTCACAAATGCTGCTTCACTTGTGTAATCTGTCCCAATGGAACTTATGTCAACACCACAGGTAAATTATTACACATGAGAACAAGAAAACGTGTAAAAGTGATGCTGCCATTCTTGCCTTGATGGGAGCTCATTTCTGGCAGTGTTAAACTTTCAAGGCTGAGTCGGTTTAGCAGACTTTTCATGTTGATCGGACACAGCTATCCACATAGGCTTTCATGTGCACTCTGCACTCTGAACATGCAAATTAAACTACAGCAATAAGTTATTTGTGTATACCACTGTAAACTCTAATGCAAGTTTGACATTAAGTAAAAGCACATCTTAGGAGAACATACATCAAAGATTAAACATTTAACACTGCTTACTCAGCTGTTTGCCTTCTCTTTACTTTTTTTGATCTCTCTTTTGGTCTGTCTTATTATTTTTGCAAAAGTTAACTTTAACTTTTTTGACAAATTGTTTCTCTCTCATGTAAAACAGAGGATGCCTACAAGTGCATCTACTGTAAGGAGACAGAATGGTCTGCAGAAGGAAGCACATCATGCAATCTTCGGGTGGTGGAGTACATCCCATTCACAGACAGCGCAGCTGTGCTGCTCATGTTTGGGGCCTTGGCTTTGGTGGGCCTCACACTAGCCATGTCTGCTCTCTTTGCCATCAACTACAGCACCCCTGTTGTCAGATCTGCTGGGGGACCAATGTGCTTCCTAATCTTAGGCTGCCTCAGTCTGTGTAGTCTAAGTGTGTTCTTTTACTTTGATAAGCCAACAGTTTCTTTTTGTATCTTAAGGCTCTTACCATTCACTTTGTTCTACACTGTTTGTCTAGCATGCTTTGTTGTGCGCTCTTTTCAAATTGTGTGCATTTTCAAAATAGCTGGCAAGTTCCCCAAGCTTCACAGTTGGTGGATGAAATGTCATGGACAATGGCTGGTCATCACTGGAGCTTTTGTTACTCAGTTACTCCTCATTCTTATTGGCTACTCTTATGAACCCCCCAAGCCCTACAATGAAACAATTTTTTACCCAGACAAAATCATACTCGGTTGTGACATCAGTCTCGGAGCCTCCTCCGGTTCTGTGATTTTACTTGTATTTTTGTCCTGCCTTTGCTTTATTTTCTCCTACATGGGAAAAGACCTCCCAAAAAATTACAATGAGGCTAAAGCAATAACATTCTGCCTGCTCCTGCTGATCCTCACCTGGATCATCTTTGCCACTATGTATGTGCTTTACCATGGAAAGAACATCGCAACTCTTAACGCTCTGGCAGTACTCTCCAGTCTCTACTCCTTTCTGTTGTGGTATTTCCTCCCAAAATGTTACATCATCCTTTTTCAGCCCTACAAAAACACACAGCAGTACTTCCAAGGTCTCATTCAGAATTATACCAAAACAATTAGCCAGTAGCTGCCTCCAGTAAATACATGCCTGTATAAATAGAAAAGCTGATGTGCTTCAGGCCCTTACTAATGATTTTGCTTTTCAGAGTATATTTTAATTTAAATCTTTGTGATTTTATTCCTGGAGTTGTAAACAAATGTTTTTTGTATATTTTTATTGAAGTTTGTTTATTTTTTTGAGGAATATGCCAGTAAACAAAGTCTTTGAATGAGCTAAAATTAGATAAAGTAAGAAACATTATGGTGGCACAGACTGTACAATCTCAGAGATGGCCTGCAATATGTCTTAGTCCTAAACGGAGGATTTTGCTAAAGATTCTATGTAGTAGCCTTTATGTATTCAGACGATACCTTTAATCAGTAATGGGGATGTTGCTTTTTTTCTCATTGTAAGAGTAATTATGATCAGTCATTTTAATGATACCGCTCCATTGTGCAGGTGTCATTAAGGAATAATCTACATTTTGGCAGATATGGTTATTTATTTTCTAGCCCAGAGTTAGATGAGATGTTTGATACCACTCTCTGTCTCCTGTCTGTCTCTTAAACATGAAGCTACAGCTTGTCTTTTTTGCCCACATTCCAGTGCTACATCCCCAAATGTCTGTTAGTAACTGAGTGACTGATTGAGTACTAGAGTTGAGGGCGTAAAGAAGTTGGCCGCGTGTTGGTGTTTCCCCAGTGGCTGTTGCTCCTTCAAGATGAATTGGGGCAAACAGTTCAGACAACTTTAGTGACTGTTTTTTCACGGCAGCCAACACAGACATGAAAGAGATTCTAACTTTCTCTCTGAGTGATCATTTTACATGTAAATACAGCCGAAATCACAGCACAGCCGTTGTCTTTAACTTGTGTGTATGATGTTTTGTCAGATGACATCGTAGATATAAAATCAGGATTTCAGCAGTGCAGAGCAGCTTCTTGGAAATGGCTTGGAAGTGACTGCTGGTTAACATGTAGTCTTAATGGGCCGTGTTTCAGTCACTATTTCATACTTGTTCTGTTGTCTGACAACAGAAACAGAAAAACATGCAAAGGAGAACAGCTTTATTGGGAATTAACTGTATTAAAATATGTATATGTGAGCACAGAGAGTAGGAGAGAAGCCAAAAGATAAAGGGCTGACACCGGCTGACACTGGGAAGAATACAAATACAAAGCAATGGCATCATGAATGTGCTAATTAGTTTATTACGTCATTGAGCGACATTCAGCAACTTTTAGAGCCAGCTTTAGCTCATTTCAATCGAAAAAAGTTGTTTACAGGGGTTCCACAACAGTTTTCAACTATGTCCTCAATTTCGCACATTGACCATACGTAGTCTACCCATATACTAGGTTTTGACCTAGTCTTGTTTACACTTAAGTTGTTTTAAAACAAATGAGATATGACATATTAATTACTGAGAGTTGCTGGTAGTTTTTTTCCTAGGGACAGGGCCAGGTAAAGTGTTTCCTCCTGCTACCAGTATTTATGCTAAGCTAAGCTATCCCACCTACCGGCTGTAGCCTTATATCTAACAAACGAATATGAGAGCAGTATCACTCTCCTCACCTAACTCACAGCAAGAGGGCATATAAATTTAACTGCGATTGTTTCCTTACAATAATGTAGCCAATGATTTAGCTAAATTAGCTAGCAAACAGATAAAGTTAGAATAGTATGTCCCTTTATGCTAAAGCTTTCTGGCCTTGTAGAGTATTAAATCTTTCACACTGCACACATTAAATACAAATTCTCTAGTTAGGAAAATAAATCTCTGCACTCAGTTGATCAAAACTTAAACTCAAAAATATACTTACATAAGAGAAACGGTTATTACATAAGAGAATCAGCTATTGTATTTTTGCATTTGAATAACTAAATCAAAGAGAACACGTCTTGTAATGTTGTTGGCACATTAATTAAAACATCTGTAAGATTCATTGTACAATATACTTTAAATGAACACTTTAAAATCTTATTAAACTTTATGTCGTTTACAGCCTTGTTGCATTAAATGGTAAATCAAATAAAGTGAATTAATTCATTCTTTTATGTACCTTTTACCTTTTTAACTACCCTGTGTATTCTGTTTCACTTGGTGAGGGCCTAGCCTTTCCTATTAAGCAAAACGAGGAGTTCTATGCCTCTACCAGGAGGAATTCAAATTCTGGTGAGAGTCCTGGCCATTTATCACTTTTGTCTGCTGTGTGATTGCAAATGTACCTCTTTCAAATAACTTGTGTGGTGCAATGTTAAATCGTGCAGAGAGAATTTGTAAGAGGAGGTGACCTTTTAGCATAAACCAAAGATACTGGGTTGAATTCGTTTAATTTGTGTGTATTTGCTTGTGACTATATTCTGTGTGACTTTTGTGGGTGGAAGGAAGACAATGAGCATCAGGCAACATCCTTTTTGTATTTTTGTCCTAAACTTTTTCCTTCAAATTTTTATGTGAGGCTTGTTTCTTTGAGTGTTCCAATTTGGATTCACCAAAATCTCTTGACTGCACAAACTTTGCTCGTTTCAGACTGATTACTATATGTTCATGAAGAGGTGCGTGTTTATGAGATTTGATCATTAGCATAATCAACAACCCTAAAATTGCCATTTAAGGCTACCTGTTCTGCTTCATATGTGGAAAAGTTTCATAAGGGGTGTTTCCATCCACTCAGGTTTTTAGGTGAATTTTCAATTTGCTCATAAAAAAACCTGAGTGGAAGAAATGGTTTTGGCTATATGAAGTTAGATGCTAAAAAACCTCTTTCTATAGCAAAGCAGTCCATGACTAATATGTGAGGCAGTCAAGGAGATGACAATCACTGAGATATATATGAGAGAATATTACAGCCTACAGTAGGTGTTGTTATACATTTGGGTGCAACAGAGAATGATACTGGATAAAAAAAAACTGCATAAAGAATCTTCCTAAGAACTACTGATATGTGTAAGCTGCTGTGACAAAATATGCCAATAAAAATGCTAAAATCTTTAAAAAAAAAACCTCTCTGTAAATTGGCAAGCCATTAAGTTTATTATATATACTTTTTAATTGCATCAATTTTGATATGAACTCCAAAATCATTCAGATTAAGCCACTATAATTCTTAAATCAAACAAGTATGTTTTCCCCATGTGAAGAAAGGCAGTTTATCTGTTCATGACACATACAAGAGGCCTGGATCAATTGTGAATTTTATTTTTACCTTACAGATAATTCATGAATGCCACCAGTTCTCTTAAATCGCTTGGATTATTCACGTCAGAATGAATCTGTTCATATGACTGGTTCTTACTAGCAGCATTTTTCTCTTTAAGCAGGTTCACTTGGTACAACACATAGTATGGTATATCACGACCCCATGTGGCCTGACTGAAGACAAGCCATCCATGAGGTCACCACGGTGCCCTGAGATAACCTCTGGTATGATTTGGCGCTATATAACTAAAATTGAATTGAATTGAATTGAATTGCACAGGCCATCTAAAGGCTTGCATTTCACTCACACTACACACCAAAATTCTTTACGCTCCAAATGTATTTACCTCCATTTTATGTGAATAACCATAGTGATTGTGTATGGGGCTCTGAGCAATTCCAAAATTCCCTACACTCAATACAGTCCTGTGTAAACACAGATGGAGCACTGAAGCTGCTGCTGCTGCACTGCTAATGTGCTTCTCCTGCTATGATACTGTGTAAACACAGTGTTAATCTAGTTATCTCCACCATGATATCTGCAGATCAAAACGTATTAGCATTTTAAACCATTAATGTGGCTAACTAAATATATATACTTTTACTCCTAGGTGGACTGCCTAAAAAACATTTTTCTTTTTTTTTTTGCGCTCTAAAACTAATGTTAGTCCTTGAAACCTTGGGGATGGTACAGACAAAGGTATGCCAAATGTTGTTGCAAAGGGAAGCTGTCTCCATGATTTTTTAAACATAGATATATTTTCTATGTTTGTCTTTGTTTTTTTGTCATCCTAATATCTGTCACACAGAATGATTTTAACAACTAAAGTGAATTTGTCATAATGGCTTAAGGAAGGAAGTTCTATATTGTTTCTAAGGATTACAATATTTATTCATGATAGAGGCATTTAACATGCTAAATGATGATTCTTTGTTATAAGAACATTCCAGGTCAAAGATTTATGATTGACTTTGTGGTTGTATCATCAGATCTGCAGAGAGGAGCTGTGAAAGTATAATTTGTATGAATCATTTGTTAATCATTTATTCACTTTGTTATAACTGTGTGCTTTTGGAACACTCTGTACCTATGCCTTTTGTGATTTATGTAGCTGAAGAAAGTGAAAACATCATGCTAAATGCATTTCAGATGTTCTGTGAAGGTCCTCTGTCTCCCAGAATTGTAATACAAACTTCTGTGCATACACAGCTTACATCAGAGTGTGAACAACGTGTGGACAGTTTGTGGTTTTTGACAACTGGTTAATATCAGATTTTTTTTGGGAAAATGGCCAATCATGATCTTTGTTTCCAAGAAAAACTGTACACTATGTTCAGACCTTAATTCAGAGAGATTCCCCCCTTGGCTTCAAGGCTGTAAGGTACCTGTATTGTATACATTTACTCTATTCTTCTCAACCCATCAGAGTTTTTGTGTGCTTTTTATGTCCAGAATGTCTAAACAGGGCAAACTTTCCAAAACAGAACAGAGCTGTCAACTGATCACCACCTGATGGTGAGGGTCTGTAAGGCAGAGGATTAGCCTGCCTTACAACCATGGTAAACCCAAACATTTATTGAGGGTAAACTGGGAACATCTGTAGGAGCCCTGGCCCCCGTGGTCTTTAAATCCCACCTGCAGAAGAATTCCTCATGCATCTTAGGGGAAGTTGGAGACATGGAATCCGTGTGAGCCATGTTCAAACCTTCCATTGTGGAGTCAGACACTCTGAATTGTGGTCAGAAGGTTGTCTTTGCCTGTTGTGGCCTGAGAACCTGTGAATGAGGACTTTCAGACTCCCTCAGGGGACTCCTTAAGCAGCAGACAAGTACCAGAGGCCAGAAGGGCTGTGGCTTCGATGGTCACCGAAGCAAAACCCAAGTTTGGGAGGAGGTCAGGGAGGCCCTGGAGAAGCACTTTTCTTTGGCCTCAAGAAAGTTCTGCCAAACCAGTGACTCAGGAAAGGGAAGCAGGGCTTGGCTCAGGATGTCCGCAGGAGAGGAGAATTGCCGACCCTGCCTGGTGATATTCTCAAACAGCAGAAAGATCACTCTGAGGAACTCCTACACCCAGCAAACACGTCCTCTGTGGAGGAGGCAGAGTCGAAAGACTCAGAAGAAGCCTTATCCATATCCCTGGCAGAGGTCTCTGAGGTAATTAAGAGGCTCGTCAGTGGCAAGGAACCGGGTGTAAATGAAATTCGCCCTGAGATGCTGAAGGATCTGGACATTTTCGGCCAGTCTTGGCTGACACACCTCTTCAATGTTGTGTCTAGGTTGGGGACAGTGCCTGTATACTGGCAGACCAAAGTGGTGGTTCCCATTTTTAAAAAAAAAAGGAGTTATCACACTGCTTAGTCTACCTTGGAAAGCTTATGCCAGGGTACTAATGAGGCTGCAACCCACTCACATCCAGGAGGGATAATACGGAGTCCATCTTGGCCATGGAACAGTGGAGTGTCTGGGATGTCTTGTGGAGGGGTTATGTCGGAGTATGTTGGACCAGGGCTATTGCTTCAAGCCATCCTATCCTTATATAACCCGGGTGAGAGCTGTTTCCGTATCCTTGGCAGGAAGTCAAACACATTTTAGGTTGGTGCTGGGCTCCGCCATCATTGTCCCCTATCACCAATTCTATTCATGATTTTCAGGGATAGGATCTCAAGGTGCAGCTAGTGAGAGAAGAATGTCTGGTTTGGGACCTAAGAATCACTCCTTGGCTTTTTACAGATGATGTGGATGTTGGCTTCATCAGAGCAGTGAGGATGAGAGTCAGCACCTCCAAGTCTGAGGTTCTCTGCCAGAAAATGGTGGACTGAGCCATCCAGGTTGGGAGTGATTTGCTCCCCCAGGTGGCAGAGTTCAAGTATCACGAGCTCTCATTTACAAGTGATAGAGAGAGAGATTGACAGGTGAATTGGTGCAGTGACAGAAGTAATGTGGGTGTTATACAAGACCATTGTGGTGAAGAGGGAGTTGAGCCTGAAACCAAAGCTCTTGATTTACCAGTCTATGTTCCAACCCTCCACTATGGTTATGAGCTTTGAGTAGGGACCATAGGAATGAGATCACAGATACAAGCGGCTGAAATAAGGTTCCTCCAAAGGGTGGCTGGGCTCAGCCTCAGGGATAGGGTAAGGAGCTCAGATATCTGGAGGGAGCTCAGAGTTGAGCTGCCACTTCTCCTTGTTGAAAGGAGTCAGTTGAGGTGGTTTGGGCATCTGATGAGGATGACTCCTGAGCGCCTTGCTTTCAAGGTTTTCCAGGCCTATCCAATTGGTAGAAGGCCACAGAGTAAACCCAGAACATGCAACATGCTGGAGAGATTATATATCTCATCTGGCGTGGGAACGCCTCTGGATTCCCCAGGAGGACCCCCAGGAGAAAATGCACTAAAATAACGACTGTATATCCTGCTGTCAGGAAATACAAAAGCTAACATTGCTATCAAAATTTTACTCTGCTGTCACCAAACAAGTGTATAGTAAACATGCACCATTGGTTATTTGTATGCTGGAGTGCATTAAATGTCTATAAAACTAAAGTAGACTGTTTTGGAACAAGGTGTGCTTGGAGGGGATGACTGTAAATCAGCTCGTCATGGAAGTAGAAACAACCATTGAAAACCTAGCATTCAGAGCAGTCTGACGCCTGAGCTTTTGTCTCACAGGGATTACTTTTACATACATGTACCTCATTATTTGAATATCCTTTAATGAGGATATTTGGTCTTCTATTAACTTCATTGTGTAATCTGTTTTATTTGATGAGGGCCAATCCTCTCCTACCGAGTGGAACAAAGAGTTCCGCCCTTCCACCAGGAGGTTTCCTGAATTAAAATTCTGGCGAGAGTCCTGGCCATTTATTACTTGCATCTGCTGAGTGATTGCAAATTTTCCTCTTTCAAATGACTTGTGGGGTCCAATGTTGAATTGTGCAGGGATCATTTGTAAGAGGAGATGATCTTTACCGTAAATTAAAGATAGTGGGTTGAATTGCTTTAATCTGCGTGTATTTGCTTATAGCTCTGTCCTGTTTGATCTTATAAAAACTCATCTATACTTGGTAAGATCAATCTTGTGGTAATAATTTCTTCTTTAAAAGGGCCATTAAATTTTCAAAAAATTCAATGCAACAGCATTGGTTAACAGTCTTAAGGTGTTTCCAACATTATAAAAATGATCTGTCAAGAGAAAAACACTTTGCTAAGAATCCTGCATGCAATGACAATCTTTTGAGGGTCGAAGGAAAATGATGTGTTAAACAGTTTCTGAGAGCTGGTGACCATTAAAAAAAAAACTGTGGCAGTGGAAAAATTTGTCGGATTTTAAAATTGGATTTGATCATTTGGTACATCCTGGTCCAACTTTAGAAACAGGTTACACACATTTAGGACTATACTGCACCTGTTGATTGGACAGCATAACATTGTGTGATGTGATCTGTATAATTACTATTTTATTCATATCATTATTTCAGTACTTATATATAATTGTGATAGTATGTTTCCATAGAATCTGTTGGTTATTTCATTATGTGAGAGAATAATGTTTACTTCTAGTGTATTCTCTATGTAATATATATTAGTTTTTTTGTTTTTTTAAAAATTTAATTAATTTGTTTTTATTATCTCCACCATGATAGCTGAAGTTCGAAACTGGTCAGCATTTAAAAATGCTCAACTAAAAAATGCTTATAATATACTTTTACTCCTTGGTAAGTTGGCTAAAGACATTTTTACTCTTTATTTTTTTAAACTATTCTTTTTTTCTAAAACTAATGTTAGTCCTTGAAACCTCAGGGATGGTATAGATGCTCATGATGATTGTTAAACCTTGCATGTATACATCACAGGGAGTCTGTTCAGCAGCAGTTTAGATGCTTTTGCATACGGATTTGTGAATTCTCCCCCAACCATTTATATATATGAATTTCATTCCCTCATGTATGGAAATGATCATTGAGGCTTAACCATCACCAGTGGTTCATAACTTATTAAAGGCAGAGACAAATCTCAATATAGTTCAAATCAGACTGGTAAATAGTAACTACCACTATGAAATATTTTCTTGCTTCTCTGTGTTTACTGGGACCTTTTCTATATGCCTTCGCTCATTGCACTGTACCAGCCTCAGAGTTGCAGCTGGAAGGAGATTAGGTGGACTTTTTAATATCCATCATGTCAGTGCCCCTGTTTATCATGACAGACCAGGGGCCATCGACTGTTCCAGGTGAGTCTTATAATAAATTTTGGTGGATGCCATGATGAAACTAATTAAGAACACAAAATTTTATTATTATTATTGTTATTATTAGTCGTAGTAGTATTATTATTGCTTTGCTTAGTAGCAAAAACAATCCGGTTAATTGCTACTTGACCAAAGTTGCTCCGTAACATTAGGTTGGAATTCAGTTCTTGTTCAATAAAATTCCCTTTTGTAGTATCCATATCTCTACAGGGGTCCCAAGAGCGTTATTTGAGCCTTTAACAATAGTGATGCTTAAAACACTGCGGTATAACTGTTGCAATAAGACGTTCTAAAGCTTGAAAACTCTCCTGCCTTCCTTTCTCTGTCCATAGTCAACCCTTCATTCTTTCAGATTATCTGAGATTTCAGTTGATGAGATTCTCTGTAGAGGAAATCAATAACTCTACCAACCTACTGCCAAATGTATCTCTTGGCTATGAGATATTGGACCACTGCTCAGATGCACAGAATTTTCCAGGTATTTTCAACCTCATTTCAGTCAACGGCTTGATTCAACCTTGGGGTGAACCACACAAGAAACAAAGACATAAGTCCAACGTGACAGCAGTGGTTGGTCCTTTCACAAGCACTCAGGTCTTGACTGTAGCCCCACTGTTCATGGTGGATCTCATTCCTATGGTAAGTTTTTTTCAAACAGACCGTCTTAAATCAATGCAGTTCAGTATATGTTATAGTCATTTCTTTCATTTGAAACAGCTTGCAATATTTATTCTCTGTCAACAGGTCAGTTACGGATCTTCTAGTTCAATTTTTTCAAACACAGCAAAATTCCCATCTTTCTTCCGAACAGTACGTCCTAATAAGGACATCATTGAAGTGATTATTATAATTATGCAGCATTTCAACTGGCGCTGGGTTGCTTTCCTTAATAGTGATAACAATTATGGCAATGATGGCCTGCAATTATTCATAAAGAGGATTAAGGATACTGAGATTTGCCTGGCATATACCAACAGTCTCAATGGCAATACAAATTACTCCCAAATGTTTAAAACGATAGCAGCACAGAGGATACATATCATTATTGTTTTTGCTGCTGAATGGACTGCTGAAGCACTCATTGACAAAGCAATAGAACTAAATGTCACCAACAAAGTGTGGATAGCAGGGGATGCATGGTCCTTAAACAAGAGGCTCCCCAAGAAGAAAAGAATCAAAAATATTGGAACTGTACTTGGGGTGTCTCAGTCAGTAGTGACGATACCTGGTTTCAGCGATTTTATCTATTCTTCCAAAAGCCAGACTCTCTGTGAAAATGCAGGACAGCAGAAGTTTTGTAATCAGGTTTGCAACTGCAGTAGCCTGAGTCCAGAGAAAATCCTTGCCACGGACCCATCTTTCTCTTTTCCTGTTTATTCTGCTGTATATGCCATCGCTCATGCCTTACACAGTGCCTTGAAATGTGGAGCTGGCACATGTAATGACAATATTACAGTCTATCCACTCATGGTAAGTATACAAATTTGTAGTTGTAATTAAGATGTAATACAGTCTCAACACGCATACATACAAGTTCACTTTTGGGAACTCAAATACGCCGGAAAAAAAAAAAAAGAAAGAAATGGGCATAATTACCAAAAATAAATTACTGACATAACCAAAACCTTCATGCCCTCAGTTTTCAATTTTTTTGATCCACCACCAGGATATACGCACTCTCTACCTTAGTTACCTTTCAAACATAGCGTTGGTATAAAAATCAAGAACAAGTCATTTCAAAGATAGATAAAATCTACTATCTGATAATCCACTTCCTAAGGGAGGCATCTCACTGCAGTTCCTCCCTCCACAGAAATATTTTTTAACATTTTTTAAAACTATTTAATCAGCACATACTTTTTTCATTGTGAACAAAAAGAAGTAATGGTCATCTGAACTTTGTACATCCACAACAGGTTCTAGAAGAGCTGAAGAAGTCAAACTTTATGCTTTTAAATCAAAGTATTCAGTTTGATGAGAACGGTGACCCCAAGTTTGGATCCTATTCCATAGTTTTCTGGAATCACCTTGGTGATACAGAGGAGGTTGGCTTTAATAAATTTTACCCATCGGCCAGTATCTCATCAACAACACCAAGATCCATTGGTACACGAAAGGAGAAGTAAGTTGTTTTTTCTTCATTACAATATGTGTAGTACAGTGCGTACAGTGTGTCAAGCATTATATACAGTAAATGAGATATAAATAAATACTTTGTTTTGCTTTTCCCCTTCCATAAGAATGTGTGTCTGGGCATGTACATGTTACACAAAATCTTTAAAATGTTTAAATGCTATATAGGCCTAATTACTGGTAATTCTCACTTATTTGTCTCCACCAATCACAGTATTATCTTTGTTTAACTTGTATTTGTTTTGCTGCTACACAATTGTGTTGTACAGGTGCCTACTTTACTATGTTCCCCAGATTGTCCTATAGGATATGCAAAAAAGCAAGATGGAATCCACAAATGCTGCTTCACTTGTGTAATCTGTCCCAATGGAACTAATGTCGACACCACAAGTAAATTATTGCACAGGAGAACAAGAAAACGAGTAAAAGTGGTTCTGCCATTCTTGCCTTGATGATTTCATACAGTTGGTAAGTTTGGTTTCATAGCTAAGAGAATTTAACAGTCATTTCATGTTTACTTGACACAGCTCTACACGTAGGCTTCACTTCATTCATTTTGACCATGCACATGCCAATTGGGGCTTAATAAATTAAAAATGGCTATGCAATAAACTGTAAAAAATACTTTTAAAAATTCACAGTTGTCTTTTACAGCACAATTTACCAATTCCCTGTCATGCAATAAATTCTAAGTTCTGGTACAATTTTCTCTAGGGTAGCTATTACTATAGTTCTGACTACAATTAAAGAAAGCTTTACGTTAAGAAAGAGCTCATTTTAGGAGAATATAACAGTATGACAGAGTACACATCTAATGCTGCTTCTGCAGCTGGTTGACGTCTCTTTACCCAGAGAGGATATTCCAAAAGTTTACCTTAAAATTTTTTTCCAAATTGTTTCATGTAAAACAGGGGATCCCTATGAGTGCATCTACTGTAAGGAGACAGAATGGTCTGCAGAAGGAAGCACATCATGCAATCTTCGGGTGGTGGAGTACATCCCATTCACAGACAGCGCAGCTGTGCTGCTCATGTTTGGGGCCTTGGCTTTGGTGGGCCTCACACTAGCCATGTCTGCTCTCTTTGCCATCACCTACAGCACCCTGTTTTCAGATCTGCTGGGGGACCAATGTGCTTCCTAATCTTAGGCTGTCTCAGTCTGTGTAGTCTAAGTGCATTCTTTTACTTTGATAAGCCAACAGTTTCTTTTTGTATCTTAAGGCTCTTACCATTCATTTTGTTCTACACTGTATCTCTAGCATGCTTTGTTGTGCGCGCTTTTCAAATTGTGTGCATTTTCAAAATAGCTGGCAAGTTCCCCAAGCTTCACAGTTGGTGGATGAAATGTCATGGACAATGGCTGGTCATCACTGGAGCTTTTGTTACTCAGTTACTCCTCATTCTTATTGGCTACTCTTATGGACCCCCCAAGCCCTACAATGAAACAATTTTGTACCCAGGCAAAATCCTACTTTGTTGTGACACCAGTCTCGGAGCCTCCTCCGGTTCTGTGATTTTACTTGTATTTTTGTCCTGCCTTTTCTTTATATTCTCCTACATGGGAAAAGACCTCCCAAAAAATTACAATGAGGCCAAAGCAATAACATTCTGCCTGCTCCTGCTGATCCTCACCTGGATCATCTTTGCCACTATGTATGTGCTTTACCATGGAAAGAACATCCAAACTCTTAACGCTCTGGCAGTACTCTCCAGTCTCTACTCCTTTCTGTTGTGGTATTTCCTCCCAAAATGTTACATCATCCTTTTTCAGCCCTACAAAAACACACAGCAGTACTTCCAAGGTCTCATTCAGAATTATACCAAAACAATTAGCCAGTAGCTGCCTCCAGTAAATACGTGCCTCTATAAATAGAAACGCTGATGTGCATTGGGCTCTCTGAAAACTTGTAATCCAATGCTAATAATTTGTCTTTTTGAAATAGTATTAAATATTTGTCTTGTTTACTTTTTCTTTTAAGGGTCTTTCTTTCAAGAACATTTTACAGATATCTATGACTATTTTATGAAGTGTGTATTATTGTCTGTTTTGACAAGAACAACCTTAAAATTACTTAATAACTAGAAGCAATAAAAAAACAGTCAAGCAAGAGGCACATTTGCTGTAATTTCAGAGATGGTTGGCAACATGTTCCTAAACAGAAGACTTTGCTAAAGATTCCACATAGCCTTTATATGGCTGATTGTGTCAGAAATGTGGAATACTGCACTGCTCTGACTGTCACACTAATCATGATCAAATAAGCCGTGTTTGGTGATATTGCTCAATTGTGCAGACTCGAGATAAAAAATGAATGTATAATGGTTTGCCTCCCATTTGTTTAGCCAGTTTTGGCAAGGAAATTGAAGATGAAGTAACAGTTGTACGTCACTTCTTGCTAGACCTTTCTGGTCTTGCTAGACAAGCAGTCATCATCCATAATAAGAATATATTCCACAATATATAGAAGAAATCTGTGCACTTCTTTGCAATTTCTTGAAGTTCTTATTTCTGAGAATATGTGCCTATAGTGTCAGTGACATGGTATGGATTATATTTTCATAAAATATATAAGATTATATTATCATTGAGTTACATGTACATTTGGTTGCTGATGAATTATTGCTTTAACATCTTTTGAAGTTGTGCGTTATTTAACATCCTCAGGGCATTTAGTGGCAATCCACATAAAGCTCATTCTGTTAAGTCCTAGTACTAATTCAGATAATTCCATATACATGTACAGTTATATAACAGTAAGAGTGATTAAATTAAAAAAAACATAACATGGATTTGTACTTTGCTCTCCGTTCAACAGTTTTTGAGGTTGATGTAATACTAATCTCACCACATGATGGCACCACCTCACAGTGACCGAGTCTACAGGCTAGATTACAGTTCTACCATATATTTCTACGAATTTCTTTTCCTCTAATGCCAGTATTTACCAAAGCAAAAGCCTGATAATAAACATACAGTTTATTTTTCACCCCTTCAATACCAGCTTTAAGCCATATTCTTTATGGGGACATTGCCTTAAAATTAGACTGTTTAATACTTTAAACTGAATTATGTGAAATAAATTTTAAAGGCAAAATCAGGTCTAACACTAAGGGAAAAACGTTTGTATTGCTGTTAAAGTAAGGGTGGTGGTGGTACCGATTACGATTTTATGCATTCTGTATACACAACTGTGTTCAAATATAAATCCAAAGGTAATTCATATGAAACTAATACACTGGAGTAATAAATACTATTTAGTACTACAATGTTGCTTGATTTTTTTTTTATTTTTTTTTTTGACCTGTGTCATTTTCTTTACCCCTATGGACGGATTAGGTCTCCAGTTGTCGTAGTTTATTGCTCATTCCACTGTTTGAATAGGTTTCTTTTGATATTTTTCACAAAATGTTTCTGAATAAAGTAGGTGGTGTAGATTTACACCTCTGTAATCATAGGTAAATATGCTGGTTTGACTGGTACCATTTGATATAAGCACCTTAATCCAGAAATACTTGCAGTGTAGTAGAAGCATGCTAGACATCTCTGGAGCACCTGAACTTTTTCCTACTCGATGCCACACACTAACATAGAACCTTCTTGTTCCATCTCCGAAACTACAGTACATTAGTTCGGAAAACGAATTACATCTTCATTGTACAATGATAGGCCTATACAACCCTATTGCCAGACATGACGCCGATTAGATGAGTATACGGCTGTGTTTTGGGGGCATTAAATACCTCTACAGACTGTGATGTGGGCAACTCAGATGGTGTGCAACTGGGTGACCCTAAATAAGTTAGTTCCCAGGTGCCTTTGCCTAATTTTATTGATTATTTTTTCATAGATCCAGTTCAAACATCTTTTACCTCAAATAGTATGTGTGACAGGGATCTCTATATCATTTATTTTGTTGCTTATTTATTTTTGGTGCAACCTGGCCCCTAGACCAACACTAGTGTTTAGAAGCTAGCTTTCATATTGTCGCCCAATAATATATGCCCATGTGTGGTGTTGCTATATGGACCATGTGTTTTCCACATCTGCTTTAATGTCTAGTATTCCCTGAGATGAAAGGGCAGACAGTGGTGCATCAACACCGACGACCTGCGTGACGGTCATACTGACGCTCGACCATCTTCCTCTCCATTTGAAGTTTCACGCCGTGAGGCTGAGTAAGGCTGGGGTGCCCTACCAAGTGAAACGGAAGGAGCCCTGCAGCAGGGGGTATGTGACAATTCCAGAGGGTAAATTGCCATTTTGTTGTGGCCATTCAGTTTACTGACAAGGAGAAGGGGAGGATGGACCGTGAAACTAGGAACGAATTGGTAAATAGTGCCACTTAGCATGGCATATGGCGCGCCTGGGAAGCTGAAGGCTGACACCAACAAATTGACAATTTCATACCAATTTCAGAATTACATTGGCCACACACGTTGTCAGGCAGAGTTTTAGCGTTTTCGTCCACTTGTGACAAAGTCGAGATTTGCGCAGCCTGCTACGGTGTCAGCTTGGCGTGACTAAAATAAGCCCATTTAAAGTGACTGGGTCATAAATAGTTTAGAATTTAAATTAGTCTAAATATTTAAAAGGAAGAGTAGCTAAAGACTTAAACTACAGCAACATGTTTGTATTTTTAACGGCTATCATGCCTTGCTTAAGTTTATTTTAAAGGATTGGTTATTTTGTTCGCTTCAATTCTTCTGAGGGGACACATATTACTGTTTTACAAAATATGGAGCGAGGAAAATCGGAGGAACGCCCCATGGCTTTTCACTTGTACCTTTCAATTTTCCACTTTGGTCAGATAAAGGGAAACCCCTGGGAAAAAACTTGGCCAGCAACTGGTTCTCCCTTTTGCGCCCAAAGCAAAAACAAAATGCACTTTAAGTGGAGGCCATTTGCGTTTGGTGGCCATATGGGATTTGCCTTCAAAAAAAATGTCTTCTTTTGAATCAGTAGGTCCCTCGCCCTTCAGGGAAGCTGATGCTGAGAGATCTGGCCTCCTATTTCCCTAAACTTCAGATAACCCCCATTAGTCCCATTTCCACATTTATTGATCAGTTATTAGAACTGGGCGCAATTTATTTTAAAACCCCACCAGAACACCGTTGGTCGTGTCTTTGAGAATATCGATATGATTATTAACAAAGAGTAGCCTATAGCTAATGAGCAAACGAATTCATTTTTGAGTGGGCTTGAATATCTTTGCATCTACTCACTATCAATACAGTCGAGGCCATTTTCAGCAATGACAATCAGTTGGAGTTCATTTTTAGTCCATGTGCTATTGTTCAAAACTAAGTGTAGGTTTAATCTACAGAGGCTGACGCTGTGCGTAAAGAGATGGATCTCATCCAGAGGACTTCATCGTCATAAATCCGTCAAGCCCAAACCCAAATGCCGTGAGGTGGACTACATTTAGACAGGACAACTTCTCCAGTGGCCTCACGCAGACACATTAATACTGCAAACGAGCAACTTGGGAAGATGACAGCTTCACTCCGTGGGGAGTGAGTCAGCGCCGAGGTAATGTGGTCGTAAAGAGAAAAGGCAAAGGAATTTCCTCCAAGGTTTGTTTTGATATGCTTTTAAGCTCCATTTCCACGTCGGTCATATGCCTGTTGTTTTACGCACAGCTAAAGACAGTGCGCGAAGGGGTGGTTGGTTATTCTCATTCAAATCTTGCTCAAATCGTTCAGCGTAAATGGCAGATGTTTTGCAATTCAAGGCGCATCAATACCCATGCGCTTTAGTGTTTAACAATGGCGCTCTCCCTTTGTTAGGCACTTATGTCTTTCAGTTCAGAGCTCGACAAAGGCTTCATCCTCCAGCGAGTTATAAAGTTACTTTCCAGTCAGTTCATTTCGGCCCTTGAAAAAACCTTAAGCGATGTTAATGTGCACCTCTGGTCTTTTCATGCGGTAACCCCGGCACACACAGCCAAACAGCGGCCATTGTGTTCCCAAACACAAGTAAGAAGTCTTTAAATAACCCGAAGACCAGTCCATAGAAATTCATGATGCTATTTCTATTTGATGTTTGATCAGAGCTTCGTCGACGGGCCCGTCGCGTGGCTGCCCGGAAAATCCTGTCTATATTTCTAATATTTTTCCAGTGCACTTGTCCATGTACCTGCTCTTTTTACGGTGACCTTGTAACTCACAATGAGCGTTTTGGTCACACCAGTGCCGCCTCGGGCCCGTGTGAATGGAAGGCGGTGCATCGATTTGCTCCGCTCCCGCTGCGCCAACTTGTGGGCCTGTGTTTGCATATTTTAGCAGCGCTCTGCTATGACATCCAAACACTGTATGGCCCATAAATGCAGGCGTTTACAATGTGCGGGCGCAACTCGTTGTATCATTGGTCATTTTTGTAATTATGCACCGCAAAACACAACGAGCTGCAGCCTAGAACATAGGTTTATTTAATTATTAAAGATCTAAAGGTGGTGTCATTACAATGCGTTACGTTGATGTGTTGTTTTTATGGCTAGCAAGGTGAAATTATACTAATATAAATTTACATGTTGCTAAAAGAAAGCATGCTTGTTATCTATTGTCATTCGTAAACATAATTATCTTCCTATAGTGTGTCCTCAGAATTCCCCTCGATGGAAGATGTAGATTACCTCTGCATTTCCTTTATTAGCTCTACCGCTTGGCGTAGGCCTAACCATTGGCTTGCAAATGTCTCCCGTTTCCCTCTAGGAAGAAAATAGTTTATTGCAGTAATTGCATAATTACTTCGCTAATTGTTGTTAACAAGTTCCCCAATAGTCCAATTATTACGGCAGCATTGTCGGGTCCCCGCCGGCAGGCATCCATGACAAAGGTCCGATAGGGTTAATGAATGACCTGGGGCTGAAAAGTGAAAGTGGAGCGAGAGCCCGAGCCTTTTTATAAACATACACTTAACTTGTCTTTTGATGGCACTTGCATTATTACGTCAAATTGGGACACAAGTTTCTCGTTGCGCTATTCTTATGGAGAGATGGTGACAAAGCGACTTGTGAGAGAAGCGAGGTGGTATTGGAGGGAAACAGTTCTGAAGCCTGCCCGCGTTCCCTCGCTGCAGACCAGTGGGCTGCTTGTTTTGAGAAAACCACCAGTCCCCTCCTTTCATTTTGCAAATCTCCGTTCGCGTTTTTGACCCCAAAGAGGAGAGCCAACACTAATTGAAATTATACCGCGTAATCAGCGGTGAAATCTCTCCTCTGTGGCGCAGAATAACGAGACAGGCGACCGTTGTGGTGCCACGACTCCATGCTGAAATCGGCGCTCCACGGTCTTGTGTTAAAACCAAGCGTGAAAACGCAGATAATGTGGCGCTCAGATAGGACAAAGGACACCAGAAAGCTCACTTGCACCAGAGCACCTCGGCCAAATTTCATACCGATTAAATGCTTCAGTATGGAGCACCCCAACTGTGGCCTGCAATGATCCGCTACATTTTACGCAATTAGTGTCGTACGACACAAGCCTGGGGTGCCTGTGCTTCAGCTGAGGTCTATTCGAGATATCACGGCTTCCGCGTGAAACCGTGACTCAGTCCCGCAGGGCCATTCCGTCTAGTCTCAACAACAACAACAACAACAACAACAACAATGCATCGGTTTTAGAACAAGCTAAAGCAGTTGGATCAACTAAAACCACCCTACTAGTTGTGTGCCAGCATACAGATCATGCAGTTTGAGCTACGGTATGAATGAAACACGGCTCGCTCAGATGAAACAGCAGATTTTACAGAAAGCCTACTTGATGTTGTCAAAACGGAATGAAGAGAAGAGCAGCTCTGTTTGCTCACTTTAGAAAAGGAGGGAATCTTTTGATGCCCACACGTCTGTGGTCACAAAGCAGAGGAAAAGAAAAGATC
Source organism: Xiphias gladius (assembly GCF_016859285.1). NCBI lineage: Eukaryota > Metazoa > Chordata > Actinopteri > Istiophoriformes > Xiphiidae > Xiphias > Xiphias gladius. The sequence goes on along the minus strand of NC_053417.1, from coordinate 11,079,570 downwards.
AATGGCGCACCATTATAAACTGGCCTCTTTTCATGGGCGCTCTCCCCAGACTGAATACAAATACCCCTCCTTTAGGCAGACCCTCGGCCACTTGAACGCACGTATTGTGCACCGGATCAGGCCAGAAGACTTGGGCAATGTAACATTGGCTCTCTCGCCATTCTCATTTGTCTGTCAAAACGCAACATCTAAACCAACTTTTTTTTTTTCTTTAGCTCTGGACATTTTCAAGCAGCCCCAAATAACACATCTATAGTTAACTGGATACGACCAGCAGTTTTACCTCGTCGGGACAGCGCTAAAGCCTTTTGTGCCATAAGTGGGTGTAGTATAGAGCTGTAATTCACCCCCAGTTGGTATTTTCAGATGGTCTGTGTGTGCGCACACGATGCGCAGTGGACTGCGGTGAGCCCATAGTCAATACATTGTTTCAGCTGGTATGGATTTCCCAAGCCTTCGCTCCTTTCAGGGAGCAGTGTGGAAAATCGGGAGGCGAGGGACCGAGGACAAGGGGCGGCCCGCGATTCTCCTCGGTGCCTCAGCGCGCCTGGTATGAAAACAAAAACTGGAGACGCACAATAGCCGAGGAATCCTCGAGTGTTAACCAATTTTTCGAAACCTCGTGGTAACATGATTTGTGTTTGTGTGGTAAACAAAAGTATACCTGCACCTATGCCTAGAAATAGCCGAGGTTATAGCTGATAATAACACCGAGCAGGTGTAACAGTTCTACTGCATGTGGCCACCAGAAAATCGAAACGCTGTGTGGACACGCAGGAAATTACCACGGTGCTGCCTTCGAGCGGGTGGCGTGAAACCCACGTATAAAAGACTGAACATAGGAGTCAATAGTGGCCACGCCGAGAAGAACCATTATGATTACCCTTTAGGTTTATGATTTATACGCTTCTCTTTAGCCTTTTGCCTCCCCCGTTGTTTCCTGAGTACTTGCACTTGATGTAACCATTAAGCAGTAGGCCATATACTACACCTACCCAGATTGGTGGTCTGTGCAAGTTTTGTGTTATAGACAGATAGATAGATAGATAGATAGATAGATAGATAGATAGAGTACTATATTAATCCTCATGCACATCATTTATAAACTGTGATGTAGGTGTCGCTATTTTTTATTTCCCTGGGCTCCATTAAACGTTTGTCTGACTACTCCTCTGCAGTCTGTAGGGCCTGCATTCGTCAACAGGTTGTTGTGACCAAACATATAGACATTTAAAATGTATTTTTAAACTGCATAAAATTGTTCACTTTTCTGTGGCGAGTCGGAGCCTTTGGCTGGTTTTGGCTGTCAAATGACGCCAGTGGTCCTCATCTGAGCGCAAGAGACAGGCGGGACTGTTTGCATTGAGATGTTAAGTGAGTGTCTCTATATAAATCCACTCAGGGTCGCCTCCTTCATTCGTATGCAAGAGAGGGAAAGAAAGTAACTTCAAGGAAACCAGAAAAGGACTAAGAGAATGGTGGCGACGACAGACTGCGCAGAAAAGTCAAAACCCATCGCTGGACACAAGGTGTGTAGACCAACTTATTTGGAGGAACTGGATTTAAGGGTAGAAAACTGAACTCCACTGAAGAGTGTTGTGTGCAATATTAATTTTACCCGCTCTTTCTTAACAGGTATCCAAACCACTGATGGAAAAGAAACGGAGAGCTCGCATAAACAAGTGTTTGGACCAGTTAAAATCTCTTCTGGAGAGCTACTACAGCAGCAATGTACGTATGCAGCTTGTAACTTTAGAATAGCGAACACAATTCAACTTTTACTTCGGACCTATTGCAAGTAATGTGATCTTTAGAGGGGAAACTGTCTCAATCATGTCGTCTCTTTACTCAGATCCGAAAGCGTAAACTGGAAAAGGCCGACATCTTGGAGCTCACTGTGAAACATCTAAGGAACCTCCAAAAGATCCAGAGCTGTGAGTTTTAACCTCGCCCCCACACTATTCCAAACACTGGGCCAATTTAAGACGGTCGCATGGGTGATTCAAGCGCAGCTTTACGCGCAGCTTTATGCGTATTTCCTGTGCGTCTCTCACCTTAAGATGTCTCTCGATTGCTTTCAGGCTCTACCGCTGCTTCCGAGCTTTCCGATTACCAATCTGGCTTCCGTAGTTGTTTGGCGAACGTCAACCAATACTTGGTCGCGGCGGACACCTTGAACGGGGGCGACCGCTGGATGTTATCGCAGCTTTCCAGTAAGCTCTGCCGCTCTCTGGGACGCGGGGGAGCCTCCAGCACCATGGACAGCGGCCCGGGCCAAGCTGAGGTACAGGACGAGGCGCCGAGACTTCTTCCATCGGCGGCCGGACCCGAGGAGGGGAGAGCACAGCACCGGTCGAAAGCACAGAAACGCCACGGTGCGAGCACGCCTCGCTCTCTCCCGAGTGAAGACGCGCGGCAGTCGCCCGGATCCACACGGGCGGTCTTGGCCGCGGCGCCCGCACCAAACAGTCGCGAGAAAGGTGCCGGTCACGAGAAGTGTCACTCTGTCCGTCACAGGAATGAAGCTGCCAGCACTCAGCTCAGCGTCTGGCGGCCTTGGTAGGACTGATGTCCTGAGTTATAGCTTGACTGAATGTTTATAATTGCACTGTATGGATTTCCACAATATGTTATTACTTATATAGGCAATGCTGTATATGGTTTATTTTCTTAATAAAACCGGTGAAATAAAGAAGGTGTTGTCTCTTATTAAAAGTTGGTTTAGAGCTTAACCTTCCGCTTATCCAAAAAAAGCCTCGTGTAGTACAACGTGTAGTAGAGTTAGAGGAAATAAAGGATGATCTGTAGAGTCGATTGTTGATTTTTTTTACGTCAAATTTGTAAAATGTAAGAGAAAAGCCTGATGGACTGTGGGTACCCGCGCCTTGGCCGAAGAAGCTAAAGTGGTTTTGTGTGGAAGATGATCTCCAGATGCACGGGACTCGAAGCTGTCAAACTGAAAGAAAATTGATACGATAAGTTGTCTGTTGGGCCTCAAACAAGTTGGTGGTTTTCTCTGTTTTTGTAAGGCCAGAGGAGATGAGTGGGCGTGGAATTAAAACTTATCTTACATTCATCAACCCGGTTTAAACTTCGGAGAAATCCATTTTATAAAACACTGAGACCGTGCCATGTTTTCAAACTCCACCCGTCGTCTACGCAGCACGTGGAATTTATCCACAGTTAAGGAATCATTTTTGGGAGTCGACATGTAGAGACAAAGCAAGATCCAGGGGAGAGTCGGCGTGGCTGCGATTTCCCTCATTCTTCTCTGCTTTCACGCATAAAGGACCGAAACAGTGGCGGGCAAATCAAATGCTTGTTGCGACAGCGCGACGATTTTCTGCTACAGGCTACAAATTACACGCCCTGCTCTCCCCTCGGCCTCCTCGGGACATGGAGATATCCTGCGGCCCATCACTTGGGACGAGAAAAAACACTGCGGTTCAAATTTATGATCCGATTTTAAGTTGAATTTCTGCCGGTATTAGTTGTTGCCAGCGCTTCTGAAACGTTAAGGCTCAGCACTATAGGCCCACTCTGCGCTCATGTCGAAAGAAAACCCCATTCTTACGTCTCTTATGCTGCTCCTGGAACATTTATTCTTCATCCAATATATATATATATCATCTTCCTCTTCCTGTGCATGTCAGATAAGCAAACAGGTTGAATGTAGTAGTAGTATTTGTACATCTTATAGTTTCTATATTTTTAGTATACTGAAAACTGTGTAACATACATCAACTTGTTGCACTACACTCATCGCAATATACTGTTGGGCTTTAGGCCATATGCGCACGATACCCAAGCTGTCTACCAGTCAGATCTTTTAAAGTGCTCTATAGTGGGGTTTTTTTCTTTTTTTTCTTTCCGCCTCTTTGGCGGGGATGTCATAAAGTGTCTCTCCATTCTCTAAGAGCAGCGCTGGAAAGGATGGCACCTTACAGCGAGGAGAATCGCCGAAACGCCCACAGCTCTTTCAGACGGTCCAGGCTGAAAAGCCCGCTACCCCACAGAAGAGGGCCGCCCCTGTGCAGTGAAAAGGGACCCGGTGGCTTGACCCACTGCCTGGTTCAAACGTTCTTTTCCCGAAAATGGACAACTTCAACTCACGGCTCCAAACCACTGTATGGCAAGTGTAGGTTCTTCCAGCTTTTTGTTCGGCCTGACCGCCCGATAAAGCCCGTCTTTAAATACTCTCAAGAAAAGTTTGTTTTAACCAAGAAAAGAAATGCCACGTGACTTCCACACTGAATGCACTTAAACTTTTTCGAAGAATTTCTATGAACTCTTCTCCGCATTGTTTTAAGTAGCCTAGGTTGGTTAGCCACTATAATAGCAACGCATATTAGAGCTGAGAACCGGAGGGCGGGAGAGAATAAGTTATTAGCATTAGATTGGGGCCAGTCAAGCGCTCTTAAGAGAGCAGACGTGGATGAAGTGCGCCGCAGACTCCCGCTTCCCCTGTTCATTTTTACTGGTAAATACGTCTTTGCAAAAAAAATAGGTCCAGCGCAACCTCTGCATATTCTCTGCCGCAGTGTCGTACAGCGTTGTCTCTCGGCGACCTGTGCAATGACAACACACAGCATGCGACTCGTCCGAAGACTTTTAATTAAGCGTGAACCTTAAACAACGGGGCTGGCCTTGGCTGGAAAATGCTCGAGTCCAGTATCAGGCTACAAACACAGCTCGACACACTGTATTCGGTTACAGCAATTACAGCGACTCGAATAAATAGAGCAATGGGAAGGAAGAAAGGCAAGGGGTTTGAAAAGTGGGTGGTGTTTAACATGACAACATTTAGTTACCGACTAAAAGTGGAACAGACCATCCCTTACATAGAGCCTACTCTCATATCATTCAGGGCTCTAAGACCCGCACTAAAAACATTACACTTCTTTTCAGACAGAACAACGTTAGGAGAATATGTTGAAGATGCCGTCAGGGTAACGATAAATTAAAAGTTTAGCAGAGGATGGTTTCGATCCATCGACCTCTGGGTTATGGGCCCAGCACGCTTCCGCTGCGCCACTCTGCTCACAGGAGCGACCTGTCTCATCCACACATTATAACCCTACCCCGTCTGTGTGTGTGTGTGTGTGTGTGTGTGTGTGTGTGTGTGTACAAATATATATATATATATATATATATATATATATATATATATATATATATATTTTTTTTTTTTTTAATTATTATTTTTTTTTTGTGGCCGTACTTTATGTATTATCGTTACGCTTGTTATCCAGCCGTGCGTGTAGGCATAAAACGTAACCTTTCACTAAGAGAGACCGGGAGACGTGAAGTTTGCGTCCTGTTTATAACCCAGCAAAACGGGTAAAGATAGCATTAGCATACTCTTCTTGTAGGACGAAGGAAACGCCAGTCAAACGAAGTAAGCAGTTAAGCTTGTAAATCAACTAGACACATTGTCCCCATACGCAGTTCTTGCTACTTTGTCTTACAAAACATTGTTGATCCATCCATGACATGTGGTGCTAGCACTAGCTAACGCTAAACTGCCGCTTCCTTTAACCTACCTGCATTATCACCATCCCGTCGAAGCTAACGAAGCTGATCTCATTTGAAATACACCAACTCTAACAAATACTAGGCATCTTCACCTCATCTGTCTACCTAGCCAGCTATGTAAGTGCAGCCATGCAAATTGGAAAGGAATCACCCGATTTCCCAGGGATTTAGGGTTTCTCATACGATTTTTACAAGGTTTTGGAGTGTTTAAAGACAGCTGCAAAAAGATTTCATCCAGTATTTAGCTATGTTTCTGTAAAAGTACCGGCCATATTGATATTGCCAATACGGCAGAGAGAGACAAATCGCGTCTCAGATCCGTGTGGCTCCTTGAAAGACACTACATCTTGGTTTTTGTTTCAGGGCCCTGCCTGGGCTTCACTTTCATGCAGCCTTGGTGACAAGTAGATGAATGATACTTTATTGTGTCCCTCATGGTTAGCAAAGAGAAGAAAAGAAACTCTCAAATGGATGCATACTACTGCTCCACAACAAGCACACAACAGTAACAAACAACAACAACAACAAGTGCACCTGGCGCAAAACACACTTTGAGGCATCATCTTGTGAATTTAATCAGTCATTTCTTTTTAACAAAGTCATCATCTGAACAAGAAAATCATAACATTTAACATCATTCATATTTGAGTCATAAATCTTTGAATATGTTACAAAATTATATTTTAATATTGTAAACACAACAAAATGCAAAAATCTATGCCATAGGTTGCTTCCGAAGAAATATACATTTCAACTAATTTTTCCAATTGAATAGGCTACAATGAGTCAAACTTAACATTTAAATGACTGAAGATGAGTGAAAACATATATGCCAAACATGTGCAACTTTGTTACTTCAATGGCAATAGCAAAAAAAGTTTCACAACTAATAAGGCTATCAAAGGGGAATTCTAAATTTCATATTGTTTTTATACTCTTAAATATTTCTTTGAGAAAGTAGACCTAATTTGTGCAAATACATTCATGTTAGCAGTTACTCTCCATGAGAGGTCACAGCTCAGAGTTGGTCCTGCTATTTTTATTATAGATTATATTATATACTATATGTCAGTAGAAGACTATTCACTCCTTTTAGTTAGCAAATTGTCACAAACTGTTAAGCACGAGAAGTGCTTTGTTAATTTAACAGTGGGCATTGTCAAGTCGGCTGCATTGGAAAGTTCACTGCAGCATCCGTTTTGAGTGAGGGTGCTAGGTGAGAAATTCTCAAAATGATGGGGCATTAGGTGGCATTTCACTGATAATTAGTTAGTGCTATTTTTGTCCTTGACATTTTGGACTTTCCTCTGATGTGAAGTAATCACTTCCTGTCTCCAAATATATATTTATGCAAAATTAACAAGGTTGAAATTTAATTTTCCTACAGCACGCCTTACTGAGGCTTTGGGGATGTTTACATTTAATTAACATTAATTCATGGGGTATAGTTAAATCAGGTGTTAAAAAAAACACTTCACACTCAAAAACCCTCCAGAATAGGACCATTAGTAGTCTCAGTTTATGTTATGAGATAATATACCAAATATAATGATAACATAATCCAAGTCGTTACTTTACAGTTACACTCCATTTCCAATCAATTCACAATGTTCCCAATTTTTGCTAACATTTTTGTGGCACCAGCATTTAAGTTATGCTACATCTAGTCAGCCTGAAGGCTTTTATTAATCAACTTTTGAATCATTTGACATGTTTTTGAAGTTCCCTCTTTGCTGGCTACTTAAAAAAATCATTATTGGTGCTTTTTTAACATTTTACTGAAATAAATAAGACATGAGTTCAGGCTGACATGCTCAGTTGATGAGGATAAAGCACCATTTCCAGCTATATTAGTTCTGATGTCCTATATGTAAATATGCATATGCATATGTGGTGAGCAACTGTTGCACCTAATGATCTCCAAAGTTAACATAAACATTGGAATAATAAGAACCGGGAGGAAATGTTCTAAGCAAAGTTCTCATTAAACAAAAAAGAACACCAAAAACATAAGTCCAATCTCCATCATATATACATGACATGTCAATCTTCTTTAAAAACTGACTTTATTTTCAGTAAGAATTTTGGGGTCTTCATGTTGTATTTCAATAACTCTCACAGTAAGCTGTAAAACTATTAGGCATTAAAGAGTTTGGGATTACCACTCTCAGTTTACGTCAATATAGGGTGCTTTAAAAAATCATGTGTTGTGAATAATAATGTTAATAGTTGTACATCGTGATCAAAACAAAATAAATATGTATAATGTAGCATACTCTTAAGTCAATCAAAGGTAAATGGGCGGTATTCGGGAAAGTTTGGTTTAAAAGCAAATGTGTCCATACAACAAAACACAAAACCGTTACAGGCCAAATAAAATACAATGTGAGTTTCAGTTCTAAGTGCAAAAACAAAAAACAAAAAAGAAAGTGTAAAACACAACCCTAACAACTACCAATCCCCCAATTTCGTGAGCATTTCATAAGAAACAACATCAAACAGCAAAAACAAGATGTGGAAATGGTCACGCCATTTAAAAACAGTTTATTCGTGTCAGTGCTGGAAACAAAAAGTGTCCTCGGTGGATATTTTGTGATGTGAAAGCTGAATAATAGGACCACTGAACCTTTTCACCAGCCTACATACTAAATCAACATTAGGCCCATTCAGAAAATATGTCCAAAACTCCCAAGGCCATTTAGCATAATGGTGGTATATATAGTAAAACAGAGTAGTGGCGCAAGTAAAAAGGCCAAATAATCAGGTATGTCACTAACCAATATCCATAACCACCAATATCCAAGTGGTTGTCATTATGGTAATAACTTTAGTAATAATGTTGACATTAACAAGGGAAAACTTTGCCTTTAGGTGGTGGAGCCTACAGAATCAGAGTGAAAGGTGATGTATCCCGAGGAAGATGCCGAGGGTGTGTTTACAAAACTGTTTGTGCTTCCTTTGCTCTCGGCCTTGCTCGTGTGCTTCTGATGCCCCCAGTCAGCTCCCGCACCAGCCCCAGCTCCACTGCCTGTCCTGGACCTACAGGCAGAGTGCCCTAGAATCTGCTGGCTGCGCCCAGGTGAGGCCACTTCAACCTGCTCTTTCCCGTCTCGCAGGCGTTCCCGGTAACCTTTACCAGAGCCACAAGCCGCGAGGCTCTTCTTTCCCCCTGGTCTGTCTGGTTTGGGGGAACTCTCAGGCGAGTTGCCCCGACTACTGCTCCTTTTGTGTTCTGCGAGCCGCCTGAGCACTTGAGGTTCGCGCTCAAAGTCTGTGAGCGGGAAGTGAGGAAGGATGACTGTGTGCTGTTCATACACATTGGGGATAAGTGAGATGGTTGATGTGCGCCGCGGGCTCTTCCTGGGGCTCGGCAGCGGCGTCTCATCTATAAAGTTGATCACCTCATCGCGGCTGAAACACCGCAGTTCGTCCTCATAGCGCTCCCCGCCACAAACCACTCGTGGTAAGTGCTTGAGGGAGTGCATACTATCCTCAGAGCGTCGCCGCTTGCGATGTGGGTGATGGTGATGGTGGCTCTCCTCGTGGTAGGAGACTAGGCTGCTCCTGCGCCTCTCGTGGCGCGGCAAGGTGGAGCTGTAGTGGGCACTCACTATCATGTCCTCGGTGGAGCCCCATCGGTGAAGGTATGAGGGGATCCGGTCGCTGGTCCACATGTCGGTTTCGTCGTGGGAGTATCTTCTTGTAGGGGGCACCTGGACGCAAGACACAGACCAAACTCTTCAGCCTCTAAATTACTTTGAAATTCATTCATAAGTAATGTTACATTATCATAGATTTTGACTCACCTACATTATCAGTTATAAAAGATATTACATGTAGGATTCTTCAAGGTTATGATGCCGTAAGTGCCACTTTGATAGTGCGCTATAATTTTAGTGATGGGGCTTATTTGCACTCAATAAGCTGAAACCCCAATTAACTACTTTTTGCAAATATTTGGGTTGATGAATGTCTCTCTAACCCTTATCTCAATACAGAAAACAGGTTCATTTCAGAATTTATTCTATCTTTGGTAACCTGATTCAGCTGCAGTGTTTGTGTAAAATCCTACATGTGGCACATGTGAGTTGTTTGTCCAAGATGGTAAGTGCAACTTTAATTTATTTAATTAATCCCTCAGATATCTATGAACTTTTTAAAATTCTAACATTCATCTATGATTCATCATTCACCACCTTTATTTGGAAATGAAATTACAAAGGTTGATGGTTCCCTAAATGTTATACTCACATTCCATTCTGTTCTGACAACTATGCGAGAGAGAGAGGGTTTGTCAAGGTGATGTCAAGAGCCACAAGATTGATATCAGCCTGCCCCCCTGTGGCAGCTTTTAGTAGATGCAGAGAAATGAGACAGCAGATGATACAGTAGCATTGGGTGTGTTAGGTGGGAGCGCTGAACAGCAGAGGGCAGCACAAGCAATAGAATGAATTAAGATGCAGGACAGACTTGGCAGAATGAAAAACCGGAGAGAGAGAGTGACAGAGAGAGAGACTGATACAACAAGCCAATAAAGCCAAAGAGGCTTTATTCTGCAATCGAACCACTTGAGAAGTGCCATAGCAATTCTCAAATGGAGGTGTTACTTGATAATGAGTTGAAGGGTTTTGTTGATTCATGGCCTGAATGTGCCTCAACCCCTCCGCCGGCAACAATAATGTGACTGTTAAACCAGCCATCCTGTAACTGAAGAAATGCGCCTAATTTGTTTCACAACCACACATATACAGCAAGACACAACAGTCATATATTTGTTTACAATCAAAGGACTCTAATGTCATGAATAAAGGCGTATCGGACACAAAAACAATGGACGGCAAAATGATTTGACGTAGTGAAGTGATAGCTACTGTATACATCTCTGTTTCAAGGCTTCTTAAAAAGTCAAATGGAATAGAGCATTGGTCTTTGAACACCCCAGATTATAGTGGACATCCATTATAATCTGGGGTGTTATACCAATTTAAAAATAAACTTTTTTTATATTCAATACGCAAATTATACAAATAAATGTTAACTGCTTGGGCTGCAGGCTGTACAGAGAATCCTGAAGCCCTTGCTAAATTGTTGATGACAAAGATGACACAGTGTTAAGATGCTTTGTTAAGGGTAATATTGTGTGGGTTGCATCAGTTGTTTCTAAAGATTCATATCCTCAACACAGTCTTCCAGGCCAAGTCCAGCAAGATTTTCGTCATCATCACTACTTTAATCATAATTTTTTTCGTTAATATTGATTAAGTATCTGACTTTGGGCCAGAATTTGTAGTTTATAGAGTTAAACCAGTATTGAAATCAAAGCAGAAAATAGGGTTTTGTTGTATTGCCCTTGAAGGCTGCGTGTTAGAACAAGCTTTGGCGTTAATGCAGGCTGAAAAGCAGCATTTCATAGCTCTGCATCTGACTGGGATGGATGCTGGATCCAATGGACACAATGCTTTTGGGTAGAACATGAGCAGGTGTTTGTACTGCTTTCCTGAAACATTGAAGGGTTCCTGAAATGTAGAAGGTAAGTCAGTTACTAAACTCTTATCCTCTTACAAAATAAAAATGTAATCAGTTGCATGTAAGTCCATGACTAGGACACACTAGTCAATAAATGAAGCACATCTAATATGTTGAAGGGACTGCTGATGGTCATATTTACCAGACATTAGTCAGCCAGAGTGTATTTTTGATTCACGTAAAAAAGACCAAAAAAATCAGTGGCATATCTGGAAGAGATAGCATCACAAAATGCAAGATGCAAGATACTGTAAAGGCTCACAAGGCCATTTCACCATGCACATTAGCAATGAAGTATCATTTTAAAATAGTTCAATTGATCAAGTAAAAGAAATGAAGAAAATCAATAAAAAATATACCTGCAAATACTGCATTTTATCTTCCTGTTGTTCCCTCAATGGATACCCTTGCAGAACCCCCCTTTCTAAGGTTGAGAACTCATACTTGGCATTACGGTCTACCGTCACGATTTCAGGCGCCGAGCTATAGTCATATGGTCTGTCATATATTAAGTCGGCATGAATTCCTCCATCTTGGCTGTTTTCTGCAAAGTGCAGAAAAGTACGGGCGTCAGGATTAGAGAGCAACGGACTCAATACACAAGACAGACAGACAGACAGACGAATAGATAAGAGAGACAAGTTCAATTGTTCTCTGATTAAGTTTCTTAGGAGCCTCCTCCGGAAAATGAGGTTTAGATCAAAAACTGTTTTGCTTCAAAAATGACCAATAATTTAATTGAAATGTTTAGCAAAGGGAGGAAAAAGCCCCAGATTGGGTCTCAATTCAGAAACCATGCCAAATAGTTGAATGAATAGGCTAAAAAAGGTATAGGACTTACATTCTGAACAACAAAATCCTACAAAAAATGTCAAGTTTTCTTGGTGTATAGATACCCATCTAGCAAGTTTATTTTCCCAATTGCTGCATTCATGTTCATTAAAGATCAATTGGAGATGGGTGTAAAATGCTGATCTTAAGGAAAATGTTGGTCATGGAAGATGGAAGTGGCTATTAGCACAGGCAGCTTGGCATGCAAGTCAGTAGCTTTGGAAAAACAGGAAACAATCCTTATACATACAACTGTGATGAGTTATACATGGCAAGCCCTCTGGAAAAAAAGCAGAGAACTGGCAGTGTTAATTATCACACAGAATATGGACTGCCCTGTGTTATTTTATGTCTCCTGCTGGACAACGAGCAGTTATTGGGGAGGGTGTCAAGAGGGAGAGGATCAAAAGGTTTGAAGGGTTAGAAACAGGAGAGAAGGGGTTGAGATAAGGTTGATTTTATACAGTGCCAATAGAAAAAAAACGACAGATGGTTCACACTGTCATTAGTTTGCATGACTTGTGGAGATCTGGTCATGGACCCAGTCCACAATCCTTTGTATGATTATCATGTGACCTAATTTTGGGAGCAAATTTTGCTGAAGTGTCTGTGATTCCTTGTGAAATGTTTTATTTTCACCCCCTTTGGAATACATCTACATTTCTGTGATGAAAGACAGAAGTCGTGGAAGTCGTTTTTCTACTTCTGCCTTAAAATATACAGTATTTTGCTCTTTAAGTCACTATGATCTGACCAGTAGGTGGGAGTCCACATCACAAAAATAAAAGTAAAATGAAACAAACAAAAAAAAGAAAATAACAAAATAAATAAATAAATATATAGATATATAAATCAATAATTCAGTTATATCTATTTCTGTTCTGTTCCAGAATAAAACATGGCTGTATCCCTTTGTGACTTGAGGGAAATATGACCATCATAATGACACGAAAATGCTTTTCAGCTTCAGTGCGTTTGTTCCACTTTCACTATGGATCCTAACAAATAAATGGGAAACCATTTATTTTATCATCCTCTCATGCCAGGGCATTGTAGAGGAAGATTGTCCAGTTTAAATGCACTGGAGTGAAAAAGAAAAAAGTACCGCAAGGTAAATATGTCCTTTGCCCAGCAATATTTCTTTCTTTCTTTTTTTTTCATCAATATCATAGCATGGTAACGCAAAGCATTTTATAAAGTACACACCACGTACAAAAACATAGAAAAATATATTTTAGTATAGAAAATGATATTACACAGACACTTGTCATTTCAGTTTCATCTCCTGACAACAAAGGTCACATGATAGGTCACATGATAACATTTGACCACTGATTTTAGACCTTTAACTACAGCAAAATATAACGTAAGTAATAATGACCATTCAAAAGAAACTAAATATGTATAATTCTTTATTTGAGAAACATGTAGAAACAACTAAACTCGTGATTGTTATTGTAAAAAACGCTTTACCTCTGCCTAATAATAAATTCATCAAATATCCATCTAAATAGGCTGAAACTGTAATAAATGATATTAATTTTGTGTCCATATTCCCACAAAAAAGGAATAAATAATTGAGTCAATCCATTCAAAAACATAAATTTGCCAAGTTTAGGATTACCAATTCCAATATTTTGCAATGTACAGTTTAGTAGCAATTTTCCCGGTAAACAACATATTGGGGTATTCCTGAATCCTACCTTAAAGCCAGTTAAGATCAGAGATTGGGCAAATCAGTGAGACTAACACAGACAGTTACATTTTTCCATGAAAATAATAATGTAGCATCACTATTTCTAGTGTCATTTTTAAAACCTAGTGTAATTGCATAGTTTAGAGCAACGAGCAAAGCAGTGAGGATTTGGAACTGCATTAATCATGGGTCATCTAGAGTCAAGGGGCAATTTAAACCTTCAACATAAGCTAGAAAACAGGAATAAATTATCTTCTTTCATTTCTACTATCTCTCACTGGAGCAATTTTGATATCTTATGTGGAGATAGACTTATGATAAACCTGTGATTTCTTGGCAGCAGCTTACAGTTATTAAGTCAACTGTCACAAGACAAGCCTGTTATTAAAGTGATACTTCACCAAATAATCTATAATTTGGGAATGAAATGCTGACCCTCTGTAGACAATCGGTGGCTGGTAACAAAAAGATTGTGTCAAAGCATCCACAGAAACTCCCTTAAACCACATCTGAGTTTTCTAAATAATAACTGTCTGTCCAAACTTTAGCCATACTTGTGTATATCTTGTGTTGTAATTGGCTACAGACATGTAACAATGCTGCTGACATACATTATGTTCTTAAAGTTACATCCCGTGATTTGATGGCATCAGTTAACTCAAGACACTCTGAGAAAAGCTAATATACAGTAAGGCACCTTTTCTCTGCAACATTTTGAAATGTTTGCTTGTCTTGTGACAAATCTTTGATGTTAACTGGCTCATAAGGAGGTGTGTTAATTTAATGAGGTGACTTTTTCACGTTTATTATCATGACTGCTTGATTATTAGTCTAAATTTAATTTGAAATAATGGTATAATGAATTACAGTGTGTCTCAGCTGTTGCTGAGATGCCCAAATGGAATGTGAATACATTCACACAATTGTACAGCACAGAGGTCATACTGTACTCTATCTCAAAGACCAGAGGTGGAGATCTCTATCAAACCTCAGGCTACAAAGTACAGATTTTTTGATACTGACCTTGTTCCGTCCCTGCAATATTAGAACCCTCAATTACCCCAGTACAACTGCTCCCTAGGCTAAGAGATAAAACTATTCAGGTTGATCCATCACATTTGTCACTGTAATTACTATGGCCAAAGACAGTCCAGAAGACTTCACAACACAATTTTCTGTTTCCAAACCCTGGTTTCAGAGTCATGCCTTTAACTATAACTAGGGTTTTATAAACAAATTATCTGCTATTTCAGTTCAAAGTGCCTCTCACTGGAACACTGCAAAAATATACCAGATATCTTTGGAACACAATTTGCCAATTCACTTTGTACATGTTCTCACATAACATTCAACGGGACAAACTCTACCCTCAGTGCTCTTACTAATCCACACTGAACTGTTTTAGGAAATAGGAATCATTCACTTCATCAGGTGAAGAGGAGGGGAAAAGGAGACAGGACAGGAGGGAGATGCCCGACAGTGGCTTACCCTCATCCACGTCGTCATTGGACATGATGGCAACACACTTCTCCCACACCATGCGGATGTCAGCCCGGTAGCGGTCACAAGCCCAGAGGAACATGGGCAGGAGGATGGACTGGGCAATGGAGCACCACAGCACACACAACACCATCCAGTTGTAGGAGCGGTCGAACTTCAGACTGGCAAAGCTCACCACCTGCACAGTGTCAGGACAGGGTTAGAACAAACATGATCAGCTACTTTACTTTATGGTTAGGTCCTGGACTGCCTACTATCTTAAATTCCAAAGTCTTGTGAAAATCCACACTGCAAGATTAAGAAAACAGAACTAAGATAAAACAAATTTTGGCGATAATAAAATGGTTTGGGCAGGCAGGTCAGTAAACGAAAGAAACCATGATCTCAAAGCTGCTCTTCATTTAGTGTGAAGCACAGTTAAAAGACTGAAAAAATTCTGTACCTGAGCACTAACTGCAAAATTATTTTTCAGGCTTTTTTTTTTTTAAGTTAGCAATAATAAATGTTGTCAACATGGAGACTGAGGCAAGGTGGCATTTTTTTGGTTTTTCTTAACTCTTACATGTATTTAACATCGGTGGACCTCCTGGTTTCAAGAGACTGAATTGAAACAGATCGTGTTATTTCAATAATGACAACTCTGCAAATAACCTGTTGTATGTATTCAGTAGTTGGTAATTCAATGTAGAGCACAGGACGGTGAGGGGGTTGACCGGATGAGCTACACAGGCCCTTCCCTCAGTAATCCTGTTGAGTTGTCATTGAGCGAGGTGCTTAATCCCTAACTGCTCCAGTGAGACTGCTCAGTGGTCACCGGATATGACTGGGGTTCTACTCAGGTTCCAGCTGTGAGTAGGTGTCTTCATCAACAAAACAAAGCTTAATTCAGACATTCAAACAATAATATACTATCATACAGTGGTGACTTTAGAGGACATTAGACTCATTCTGCAGAATCACCAGACACTGCCATTTGTTAGGTTAAATGAGCAAAGTGAGTGAGTGCAAGTAGATCACTTAGGTCATGAAATGGTACTGCCATGTCCTTGGTCTCAGCATCAACAGGTAAATGTAACAGCTCACACTTGCCATTTGAAACAGTCCCCAAAAAGACCATAGAGACCAAATTGAATCATAGCAAAGTTCTGTACAATATTATAATATTATGGGCTAAACACAGAGTAACTACCTACTCCTGCTACTGTATTTAGGATATCAAATGACTTCTCTGAGTCACTCGTAGAATATGAAACAGGAACTAAGAGAATTAGCAAGGTGCAAACCTTGCAAAGTTAAATAAGCTGCCGTAGAAATTATTTTAGTTCAGATCCAGCCTCATCCAGATAACAGAACCTGCATTACAGAACCTATTCCGCACTTCAAGTGTTGTTGTTGGCCTAAATTCCGTGACAGACCTGCTGTGAAAAGTGTCTCTGTTAAAACCTTTGAGAGATACTTGCTCTAACACCACACCTTCCGTTTTTTAATATTAAAGCTATAGTGTTCTCAGTAGGTACTGAGCACAAGGTAGCTGAGTGTCCACTGAGAGAAAAAAAATACTAAGCATTATCTCTCAGATCCAGTCCTACAGTAAATGTGACTAGGGAGCTTTGTCCCTGACCTGCTGGAAGCCTTCATCCTACTGGAATAGGTGCTGCTAATTTATCTGATATCTAATATCTACAGATGTAATTATCCTCCATGTCATATCAGTGTTGAAGTGTACCACAAAACACCTGATAAAATCCCCCAGAGCAAAAGTCCTAAGGTAATCACAACTGTATTCGCACATCGCTGTGTGTGCAAGCCACCAAAATTTTCTTCTAAAAACACAAGATGTCTTATTCCAATAAATACATCGTCTATTAGCAGCTCTACATGTTGGCCGACTACCGCAAAGTCCAGTGTCAACAAGACCCTCAATTTTGGTTTGATAAATATCAGATTATCATCTACTAAAGCCTTATTGATAAATGATGTAATTCTTCAGCGTAATCTGGATATGATCGGTTTATGTGAATCATGTCCTAAACCAACAGTTTTCTTACCATTAAATTAAGCTCCCCCACCTGAGTATACCAATGCCCATGTTGCTCAGGCTACTAAACAAGGTGGGGGAGTTGCCTAAAGGTACAAGACTATTTTCAATTTAACCTTTAAACTGGATATTACTTTGACCTCTTTTGAGGCTCTTATATTTAAACCATCTCTATCAGCTATAAGTTGCTTTGTTCAGGGCAACAGACTCTGACCATTACACCCAGTGATACTCTACAGACCACCTGGCATTTATACACGGTTTTTAGAAGAATTTGGAGATTTTATCTCAGACCTTGTTACTCACTCTGATGAGATTATAATTATAGGTGACTTCAATATTCACCTGAATAAGGCCTCTGATCCTCTCAGTGAAGTCTTTCTGACACTTACTGATATTTTTGGTTTCAACCAGTTGGTGCGTAACCTACTCACTGCAGTAACACGCTTAACCTGAATCTATCTCACAGGATAGGGGTCTCTGATCTGTATTTCTCCCCATCACATTATGTCAGATCATGACCTCCTCAAATTCGGAGCGATATTAGCCTGTCTTCGTAAATTTGGCGCTGATTTATTTACCCGCACACACATTGATCCGTCAACTTTAACTGCTCTTGGTGAACGATTACTGGCGGTCCTGACTCCTTTCACTGCAGTGACAGGCCCTGTTGAAAACTGTATCAGTGACTTAAACACAGCTCTGTCTAGTGTTCTTTATTCTGATGAATTTCTTACAATCAAAACCAGATGGTCAAGGAGCTCTACACCCTGGTTAACTGAAGAAACATGTGCCCTTAAGCAGGCCTGCACGAGACTGGAGCGCTGGACCTCTACCAGCTAAACTTTGCAAAGATCACTGGCCAGTTTTGGGGCCTACAGTCCTATATATTATAATTTATCACTTACATCTGGCATCATCCCCACTCGCTTTACAACTGCTGCGGTTAAACCGTTACTTAAGAATCCACACCTTGATTCAGGTTCTTAAAAATGATCAACCAATCTATAACCTTCCATTTTTTTCAAAAGAACTAGAAATAGTTTTGTCCCACTTATCTATGATCACCTTTAACCTTTTCAGTCTGCTTTCAGGGCCTGTCACTCCACTGAAACTGCACTTACTGCTTACTATGGATTTAGATTCCACCTTTGTGCTTCTCTTACTTGATCTCAGTTCAACTTTTAATACCACAGATCACTGAATACTCCTAGACTGACTGGAAAACCAATTTGGCATCTCTGGCCTGGCTCTCACGTGGTTAAAGTCTTACTTATCTGAAAGAACACAGTGTGTTTCCTACAATAATACTACAACAGTATTTTCTGATGTAAAATATGGAGTACCCGAGGCCCTTGGCCCTCTGCTTTTCTCTCTTTATATTTAACCTCTTGGCCAAATTATACACAGACATGGAACTAGTTTCCAGTGGTATGCTGATGATACTCAGCTGTATGTGCCCGTAAAAGCTGATGACCCTTCTCAAATAATCAAATTAAATGAAACCTAGCACGTACAGTGTAGTGCTTTTTATGGATGTTTACCTGCCGACGAGATTTCTGTAAACTTTCTGATAACTACTACATCTCTCTAACCATCACTCTGTTTGTTTATTCCCTCAAGCACACAAGCGTCCAGGCTATGTCCCTATTGCTCTGTCTCTCTCTCTCTCCCTCCCCCTATTTTCTCCTCCCTGTCCTTTCTTTTCACTCAGGCCCTCTGTGCAGGACCATTGGACGACTTCTCTCCCTCTCCTGGCTTTCAGTGTCTCATTCCAGATGTTTTGGATCTGGATCTTTTTTTCCTCTCTCCCTCTGTGTGTTTGTTTTTCTTCTCCTACACGTGTGAATGATGTGCTTGGTTTTGCCTTGTGTGTTGGAGTAATCTTTCCTCGAGAGGGGGTCGTGTGGCTCAGGTCGTAACTCTTTGGCGGCACCTGTAAATTGCTCTTCCTGGACCATTGTTCTCATATATGTTTACAATCTATATTGTTGTCATCCTGATTGTCAATACTGTAAATCTACTTTGTTGCTCTACTCTGACATCTATTGCATGTCTGTTTGTCCTGGAAGGGGGATCCCTCCTCTGTCGCTCTTCCTGAGGTTTTTTCGAAAGGGTTTTTTTGGGGATTTTTTTACCTCCTTCGGTTCAAGGGTATAAGGACAGAGGGTGTTGTAATGCTGTACAGATTGTAAGCCCATTGACACAAATTTGTGATTCGTGATATTGGGCTATATAAATAAAATGTGACTTGACTTGACTTGAGATATAAAATATATTCAAATCATGACTGAGCTCCAGCACTGATACTGTAATGCAACCATTTGGTGCATCCTCTGCAGAATGTAGATTCAAAATCCAAATATACAGTATGAATCAAATATGAGGAATTACATATTTTATAACGTGCACCTAAAAGCACATCAATCAAAGCTGAATCCTTTATGTACAGGTTGCCACTGTGTAAGAAATGAGAAATAAAAAGATTGTTTTGTAATCGTGTTTCCTAACATCTTTCCTAACTGGCTCAGATGCATGTAGGACACTCTTTGGATTTGGAATGAACATAGTAAGGCTGCAACTAACAATTACTGTCATTATTGATTAATCTGCCGATTACTTTCTCAATTAGTTGCCTACATTTTTTCTATAAAATATCAGAAAATAATGAAAACATTCTTTACTTTCATGACAAAGAAACGCATCCAATCCTTACATCTGAGAAGCTAGAACCAGAAAATGTCGATTTTTAAAGTAGCTGCCAATTCATTTTCTGCTGATCACCTAATCAATTAATTAACCAATCCTTGCTGATCTAGAAATAAGTTGCATCAAATTATCTTATTCATTCATTTCATCTTTGAATTCAGCCACCAAACTGCTTCTTACTGTAGGGAAAAGGTGACCTCAGTTTGGGCAGGAGCCCTTTTTACAACAAGCATTAGGGCTAACATGGGTTATCAGTGAGGCAATAGAGTGCATTGTCTGATCATTAAAGTTGACAGGTTCTGTGTCTAATCCTCATTTCTAATGTGTTGGGCCAAGACACTGATCAGACTGATTAACTAAAACTCATTGTCTTGGGTGTCACCTCCTCTGGTCATGCCTTGAACTTGAGCACCAACCATATACTACGTGACTTGATGAAGTTGTGAAGTTTCAGCCCGATATTGATCTTGTTTGTCTACTGAGTTGACCCAGTACTGAGTAGATAAACACAGGTTTTCTTTCCATCAAAACACAAAGCATGCTGATTTTTCACCACTTTCAACTAGAGTGCATAATATCTGAATGCAGACCTCACATACAATTTAAAAAACTCACGTTGCATCAGAAAATGTTATAACACATGATAACGCATTGTGATTCTTGAAAAACTAGGTTATACTGCTGTTACAGCTGATGTATTTTCCACCGACAGGTTCTCACAAGTGTACCACAGTGTTTTAAACTCTAAAGATTTTCTCTGAAAGCCTATGAATGGATAACAGGATCTTTAACACCATGGTAAAAATGGCTAAAAATGACCCGTATAAACAATAAGGATTTATCTTCTACTGGTACGAGGGGTTACATAATGAGCGTTGGTGCTGCATAATAAAGTACAGATTTCTTTATCAGACATATTTTGAATATATTTAGGATTTCAGGTTTCAGAAATTCCATTTTTGCTTTGTTTCTCTAAGAAATCACATTCCATCTTCCAAAAATCGAATATACTACAGCCATGGTTTGGCTATGACATCCCATACCAGCTTTCACTTTCATATAAAAATGTTGTGGGTACAAGAATAGTTTTTTCAAGTAGTATATCAACTTACTGGCCAATTTTTGACTGCTTACTCATGTAAATAACACTATTTTTGTTTTTGTTTTTTAGCATCTATAATAGTTTTCCAATAGTGGTGATTCTATTCTTTTCTGTTCATATATCTAGATCCTCAGTATTTCTCTGTAGAATACCTTACAGTTGAAAACAAGTATACACATTCATTTAAATGTGTGTAACAGCTTTCCATGCATTTAAATTGCTCATTACATCAGGTAATACATATGAATAACAGACCTTTTCTTGTTTCTGTCACTGAACTGGACAAATGATTTTTCATCAGCACCATACTACCCTCTCTGTTATGCACACACATCCAGAGACACTAAAGGATGTTGTTTGAAAAGTAATATACTACTGTCTTTTCAAATGAAGTCTTTGATCAACCAGAATGCAGTTTCAACTCTGATCCTGAACCAAAACAAGTCAGTCTAGAGGCGTGATGTTTTAAACTTCACAAGTATGACGCACGCACTAATTAATCAACACACAAAAACGACAGAGCCATTGTACAAAGAAATGGTGGCATTCTACTATTCATGTTTCATCTTA
Source organism: Xiphias gladius (assembly GCF_016859285.1). Taxonomy (NCBI): domain Eukaryota; kingdom Metazoa; phylum Chordata; class Actinopteri; order Istiophoriformes; family Xiphiidae; genus Xiphias; species Xiphias gladius. The sequence goes on along the minus strand of NC_053417.1, from coordinate 11,058,063 downwards.
CACTGAAATTCACTAATTCATAAAAAGCATCTCCCAGTGTCCGTGTGTGTCCCAGTGTATTCTTTTTGAACAACAAACAGCAGCTGTGGTGCCTCAAGACCAGTGAGCTCATCGGTACTGAGTAATTACTCTCTCCAACAAGGATCTAATAATGAAGTTCATTCAATCACTATACCTTTATTCCCATTCATTTTTGGAATAAGCTATGATGTGCTAACATCTCCCCTAAATCTCTCAAATTTAATTATTTTTAAGATGATGACATTGGTAGCAAAAATAGAAACACAGAGGTGGCCGGTAGAAGCCACACGCAGAAAGAAATTAATTTATCATCTTATTAAAAGAGAGATGTTTTTTGTCTGTGTGAGAAAGGGAAGGATTTTTGGGGAAGGGTTGTGATAGCCAAGCTTTGGAGGGCAGATATTGCTAATGGCAGCAGATTTGGATAATCCTACAGAAAACCAAAAGCATGACTTTACGGCCTAATTTCAGATCATTTTAACAGCCAAAGCCTGCAAGGTGCTATGGTGTCCTCATAGGAAACCTTTCTTGGAGAGTATTCACACATAATGTAAGGGGCATGAAGAGGATAATTCCAGCTTGAGGCCTTTAAAAGAAGTATTTACAGTGTATTGCTATATGAAACAATTAAGATTAGATTATATTGTTTATGATCTGGATATTATCGTCACTTCTGGAGGAGAAGCTATGTGGAATCTTATGTACTGCTGATTTTTCATCTTCACTACAAAACAGTGAGATATTTGGTTAGAGCTCAAAAAACACTCAAGTGAGCAAAAACCTGCAGTAGAAAAGAATATTCAAAAAATGATTTAAAACTTTTGTTCTTCATTGTTTCTTTGAAGCAGTATAATGTTATTATTATTAAAGTAACCATTAACGTTCAAAAATCATTCCCTCGAGGTTAGTAATTGACCAAAACTTCCCCAAAATTCAGCAAACAATAAAACCATGCAATTAAGAATACTACTTGATTGAATGCCAAGGAAGTATTATCTTCCTGTGTGCTTCAGATTTCAACATTAAAGGCTTGTGCAGATAGAGATGCTTTGCACAGGAGTTTATGTTTGGCTTGCCTCAGGTGTAAAACACTGTCTGTAATTAAAAAAGGTCTGTTTAATATGAAAATGACTACTAACAGATTGCTTGTACAAATGATAACAGAAGTGAGGCAATGTATTATATTGAAACTGAGGCACACAGTGTTCATTGACTTAGTAATAAGAGAGTGATAACATATACAAGTCAACCTCATTTTACAAAACCATTCAAATTGGTACCATTAAAATTTAAGATGGCTTAAACATGAGCAGAGGCTACATGCTATAACAGAAACAAAAACTTTTAAGTTCAGTTAATTTTCCATATGGGAAAAGCTCTACCATGTTGACTTGCTTTTAAGATGACAGGATGGCTGACATAGCTGCATCACAAACAATAAGCCTTAAGCTCTCCACCGGCTCTCCAGTCTGCATAGAAAACCAATGAACTAACTTGTTCAGAAATGAATGAGAACCTCAGGGTGGAATTTTCAAACCAAATGGCGATCAGTTTCCCCAGGAGGGAGTTACACGCCGTTTTTAAAGGCTGGAGTTCCCTGAGAGACAACACAGGGAAGACGAATCCGGTGCTTAACTGTAACCTGTAACTGGGACAGCAGGGTCAGGTCTGTGACCTACACACATTATGTCACAGGTCAGGATTAATGGGATTGTTGGGGATTTTTCTAAATGTATTGGGCAAAATGTTCTTCATTTTATTATTATCATTGCTCTTATTTGCTGTTATTTATTTGTCCTTTTTTGGAGAGAATTCCGTCAGCGCTTTACCCCTCCTCCAATAGACACACACTATAGTCAGTTTATAATGACACACATACCCTCCATACACATTTAGTCTGACCTACTTACAGCTCCACATGAGCAGAAACATTCAAGTTCATGTAAATAATAAAACAGAATGGTACAGTTAAAGGAACTACAGCGGAAAAACTCCACCCTCCAACTGTTCTTTTCACCTTAATTTTTTATTTTTACCCCAACCATCACTGTTCCACGGTCTCTCTCTCTTTCCAGTGCTGACTCAATTAACTTCCCTCATCCTCAGCAAACAGTTTGAGTGACAAAGAGGTCACAAAAAAGGCAGTCATCAGTCTGACCTCACTGTATGTTAGCGCGTGTGACTGTTTTCTAAGAGGCTGCCAGCTGACTCATATGAAAATACTGTACATACAAGTTCTTACTGTGAGTAGCTTACACAAAGAAAGGCCACAAAAAGACAGCAATGGGGGACACACGTTGGAACTTACTTAACCTCATAACTGACTCAAGTCATAATCATAACACACAAACTTAGTTGATATGTCTACAAACCTTAATTCAACATATGATTTTTTTTTTGTCTGTCAGGTTTAAAGCTACACTGCAAAGTACTCCGAATATTTTCAAAATGCTTTTATAATAACAGTATATTATATAACAATAATTTTATACTGTATTTCCTTAATAATTGCACATGGCCTTAGAAAACAAACTAGGACATGTGTTCCTTGCAGCTACCATGTTTGTTTGCATTAGGAAATACAGCTGCAACTTTGGAAGCAAGTTAAAACATTTTTTGATATAAATGGGCAGAAGAGTGTTTAAGATTCAGGAAATGCCTCTAAACCGGTGGGAAGTGTTGTTAATTGACCTTCTGGGTTTTTGAAGGCTCACTAGGCATTAATCTTGTAGAAAAACAGATGTTTACACACTCAGCCACAACTGATCCAGAAGTCTAACATCTGCGTAATAAGTTTGACCTGTTGGCCGATATGACCAAGCCCAGGGCAACCCTCTAATGTCCTAATTTGGTCCATCAGTAACTGCATGTTTAGGCAGTGAACTCACCAGTATGGGGAAGCCAGTCAGAAAGTCGTAGATGAAGACGATACCACTGATCAGGTAGGTGATCTGCAGCGATGTCTTTAGCGGCTCCGATCCATCAATGGATGATCTGCGCTTCCCCTGGGCATCCTCAACAACTATGGTGGGGACATTGAATTTGTTCTTGTCTGCATTGTGGCCTGCCTGAATGGAGAAGGTCTGGAAGAGAGCAATGCCAATGCAGATCACACCCATGGCCACGCTGCCACCGATCAGCAGCAGAAAGCACACGCCAAAGCCCAGGCCAATCTCTGTCACAATGAATCTGCAGTCAGACGTGTAGAAGCGGTTGATGGTGTCATGCCAGCCCACTGCCGGAAGCGTGGAAAGGATGAAGGAGACCATCCAGATGCCCATCACTGTGTGTACCGCTTGCTTCTTGGTGTTACTCAACCTGGAAGCAGAACCATAGATTTTAGCACAAAGTAAGTTTCAAGTTAAAATGGCTCTGGCTTTTTTTCTGCTGTGCACATCCTGTAAGAGTCTTAAACTTGTGGATCTTGACTCTGCTATTGGGGGATCTGAAAAATCACGATTCTACTTCTGCTAAGACTTTTGACACAAACTGTGCAGGTGCTTGGGCCAATAATACTAAAAGTACATACTGGAATTTTTAAAACTTTAAACAAACTTCAAAATAAACCATGTCTAACGAGTAAAAACTCTAAAAATTATATTAGCGTGATATAAAATATTGAAATTTTAAGATAGTGAAAGGTGGGCCCCTAATAGTAAATACAGCACATCGAGGGCCACCAACTCACACCACTCACCTGTTTGTGAACTCACAGTGTGTTGCATAAAATAATTCAAATTCACCACTAATGAGAGGTCAGACAAGGTGGTTTAATTTTATAAGGAGACAGATTGTGAAGAAACATGTCAGCAGAAAGAACCTTCCAGAAACTGCACCGTAATTAAGCTCTGGCAAATTAGTTTAAATGCCACAAAATGGCAGATCTGCAGCTCGAACATATAAGTTAAAAAAGCACCATCCCACACAGCCATCACTTGGATAAAATGGAGATGAATGGAGGGAAATCAATGCTTTGCTGATGGCAAAAGAATGTGTTTTCACATCCCACTGTCTATTTGTCATCTAGGTCTATTTCACTGAGAAGGGATTTCTGTTTCCTCTCACCTCCAAGTAATTGTTACAGTCGAGCAATTTGCTGAATGTGTTTGTGGCCTCTGGCAGTGTGGCACTTTTCAAGGTTTGCAACAGCGCACGTACATCTAAAAATATGGCAGGCAGTGACTGGTGAGCTCATTTCCAAAACTTGACAAAAGACTCTTGTATCCCGCCAAAACATTATTTGAGATATTCAAAGCATCAGCAAAAAAATCAGACATGGATTCAAATTCTTTGTGTCTTGTAGAATATATAGATAAAGTCTATTATATGACTTTTGAAACTTTTTAATCACTTTTTAGTCACTTCAGATCAGCATCTCTAAATCAGCCTCCGTTAAAAGTGGATATAATAACAAGGGGCATGTGGACAGAATTCTACAGTTTACATAAATGTACCTCTCCATCTGTGTTTGCCAAAGAATACAGTAAAGTCTCTTTTAACTGTCAGTTATCTGGGAGCAGTTTTGAGACAGATCGGAAACCCGATCTGTCTCTCTCAAGAGAACCAAGCATGTCGCCTAAAATATAGTTCAAAATGTATGGAACTAGTAAGGCATCAGGTTACATGCACCGACACATATTGAGTGGCAAAGAGGGGCAGCAGCAGCCTCTATCTTTGCACTATGGCTTTGTGCAAAGACAAGTGGGTCTTGTTGTCACTGTGAGTAATAATGCTAGCCTCTCCTGAATGCGCCTGGGGTACTTATGATGGGGAGGTTACGTGACCAAGCTGGTTGAATCTATTACCAGAGAAAGAGCATTGCAAGGGAAAATGCTCCTAAGAGATAGTGAGCGCAGGGTGATGAGAACAGCTGCCGAAGCACAAGGTTGGAATTCATAATTCAGGCCTTCAGTGTGCGTTAATGTCAGAGACAAGGCAGCCCTGCTAGCTCAGCAGGGGAAACGTGGAGGAATTTAAATCAAAGATGAACGGCAATTACACGGTGCATCACCTGAGCCATCACTTCACCATATCGTTGTTAGAAGTGACTGGAAAACAAGTGGACGAGCTGCTGAGAGGAAAGTCAATGTTTCCAGACAGGAGATGAGACAATATAGTCAGATGAGTGAGAGAACAGATGAGGGAGATAAAAGCATTTGTGTAAAGCCTGATATCTCTGTGTGGGCATCAGCCAATAGTGACAGCTGCACAAGCAATATAGATAGCTAGATTGAGATAGATTTAAAAGGAATTGTGCATATCTTGTTTGAATGTCTGCTTATCTGCATGCAGCTCCAAAATTGGCCAAGCTGACTGTAGGCTGAGGTTCTGCAGGCCTGATGCCACAGGAAGTACAACCCCTCTGTTTTTCTGCTAGGAAGGAAGAGCAAAGTAATATAATACTGATTCTCAGCACCTGTACCTCAGCACCAGTTTCTACACCATTTCAAAAACCAACGCAGTTGCTCAGCCTGTATTTGCCACAGTATTTCCTCTAGAAATGCATTCATCTGCAAATGACATATTGATCATTGAATGTGATCAGTATGCTTTTAAATGTGTTACTGTGCAACTATCATTATCATGTATCATTACAGATAAAATACCAGACTATAATCAAAGACACTGTACAATAAATCTCTGGTATTTAAATCAGAAGTGAGTGTAAAAATGTAGAAATCAATGCAATCCAAATAGTTTTTTTTCTCATTCATAATTATGATCTAAGAAATATGCCAACATAATAGTATTATTTTGTCCTTAAATGTGTTCGTAAAAGTGTAAATTTCAAAGCAACTGTATCCAAAAGCATTGGATCTGGCATTGGAACAAAAATACAGGCTGCTGTTTAATTATCATCAGCACAGGTCATGTATGCATCCCTGAATACAGACAGATATAGCATCAAACTCTTGGTGCCAAGGAAGCAGCAATGTTGCTCAGAACATCTGATTACGTGTGAACAGCAGATGTCTTGGGAGTCTAACAAGACCAAACTGGTTTTACTGCAACAGGGTGCTGGCTGTTAATGTGAGGTGAACCTGATCTTTATTATTCAGTGTTACTTTGTAAAATCGTTTGTTGTGTGGAGCCAAATGAAGCGAGAGGCTAGAGCTGGCAGATGCTCTGTCTAGAGGGTTTTACATGGTGTTACCCCAAATACCTGCAACAAGCAGATGTGTTGGCAGGAAAGAGATTTCACCTGATGCAGAGCATCCCTCTCAAAAAACTAACAAGCTAACAAGTGACACTAATCTAAACAGCAGTACCATCCCATCTGAGGAGTCTGGTCAGAAATGCAGGGAGAGGCCCAAAATTTGCAGATTAAATGCCAGAATGTTGTCTTTCAATGTGTCTTTGCAAGATGTTGTGTTTATGGAAAGCCTTGTCAGAGGTTAAAATTTAACATCTTTTTAGAAATTATATTGCTGAGTATTTTTTTAAAAGAAGGAATGGTTGAATGTAAAAAATGCAAAAAGTACAGTTACCAGATCAGAGTCTATAAAAAGGTGTTTCATTTTCAGTATATCAGTGCATCTACAGTATCTTGCTGAATAAAACACATTCATGTTAATTCACCTGCATATTTATAGAATATACCAAGTTGAAATGTGTGTGATGGAATTTGCAAACACATCTTAAAGGGTAAGTTCCACTTAAATAACAAATCAAAATATATTCTCTCTCTTTCCTCTAGTGGTATCTAGCCATGGAAATAATCCACAGAACACACTGTCAGCAGTTTTCATGGTGACCATTTCTTCAGTGAAATGTACTGTAGTTCAAATAAAAACTGTTTACAGCACACTCTCTGTATAAATCAGAGTAACCAGGACATTGTTCATGGAAAGAAATGTTGCTAGAGATTTTTTAATGCCATTTTTAATGGTGTGAGGAAAATAGAAATAAAAAAAAAAAATTCAAAGCAGAAATCTCAGAGACAGGTATCTAAAACGTGGCAAATAAAGCCAAAATGATCTCCTGTGGTATGATACACTACCAGAGATAGGTTTGTTATTTGGCTGAAATGACCTTTTTTTAAAAATGGCACTACCTAAGTTAGGAGTGTAATCTGAACAAGTATCAACAGGACAATTTAATAAAAACAAAATCATAAACTGTCTTACCTGTAGTTTACAGGCCAGCGTACCATCCACATGCGGTGATAAGAGAGCGAGGTGACAGAGAAGCAGGTGACCAAAGTGAGAGTGTAGAAGGTGGAGACAAACACCTTGCACAGACCCTCATTCCACTCGTAGTTGGAGTGCCGACGGCGCAGCGTTATGACACAGTACATGGTGATGGGGATGGCCATGTTGAGGATGTGCGTGCCCGCCAGCGTGCAGATAAGGAACTCCAGCGGCTTCCACTTTTTCTGCTTGGCACTGACACTAAGGATGCTCCAAGTGTTGGCCAGGATGGACACGCCCGAGCAGACCAGCCAAGCCAGCGTGTTGGCGTTGATGACGTCATCCTTCATGGTGGTTACCTCATCCACCATGTTGGAGTGGGGCAGGGCGGAGCCTCGGGCGCCTCAAGGAACTGTTGGCAAGAGCAGGTACACGCGAGGAGAAGGAGGAGGTGGTGATGGGCAGGAGGGGATGCAGGGCGTTGGGCAAGGCAGGCATCCTATCTGGGTGGGCGTGCACTCTCCATTGGTTGGGCACAGCGGGGAAAGGTCATAGCAGTGTTGGGACACAGTTGGACGTTAGAGGGGCAGGATGGTAGAGCCGGGCCCGTTTCTTTAGAAGCCTGAGGCTGGGGGGGGGGGGGGGGGTAGTGATTAGAGACAGAGGGAGTGAGGATGTAAATAAAATTATATTAGTCAGTCCAATTCAAAATGATCCTTATTCCTACATAATCCTTCATCCCAGTGGACTAATAGGGTTACATTAATCACAACAGTTGAACTATTACTGTAATACTTAAAGCCATCCATATCATGTGGTTAAGTGAGAACAGTAAACAGTCAGCAGGGCTAATTTCAAAAATGCTGCGGGCAATATGACAGAGAATTGCACAAAGCTACAGTCACGTACGACTGCTATTTTACAGAAAAAAACGTGAATCACAAAAGTAAAGCCAAACTGCTCTAATGGTCATAGGTATGCAGGGAGCTATAAATACCGAATAGCAGCATGATGGGAATCCTTTGCATATGATGCCACGAAAAAATGAAAAAAAAAAGTTGAGAGTTAGCGCTGAAACAGTTAATAAATAACAGTTAATAGCTGATCAATTAGAACTTCATTGACAAGAACTTTGATAATCAATTAATTGTTAAAATCATTCATCAAGCAACAATGTAAAATATACGCTGTTCCAAGCTCCTCAAATGTGAAGATTTGCTGCTTTAATATCATTGTAAATTGAATATCATTTGGGTTTTGGGCTGTTGATTAGATAACTGACAATTTATAGACGAAAAGATTAATGCTGATAATATTTAATCAATATATGAAACCATAATTAAAATAACTGTGAGTTGCAATCGTGCTTATGGTGTTATTTTTTGCTGATGCTGTGATAGAGTTGTTGATTCAACTTGACAGCAATTTGTAGACATCACTTTGTGGTGTTGATTTACAAGGCTTTACTGTATTGTAAAGTGTTTCTGTTTTTTTCGTTTGTTGGTTTTTTTTCCCCTCAATGTTGTTATGTTGACATTACAACACAGAATCTTATGCTGTCTTGGTACAAGCAGCTATGTAAAGAACACACACATAAAAAAAGCTTAAAGCTTGCTACAGTTTTGGTCAGTTTTTTGAGAGCCATTTCCAGCTAAACACAGCTCCAGCCAGAGAATCATCAGAAGAGGATGACTTTGGTTCGCTCGCTGTGGAGTGAATAATGCTTGGCACAGCTGGAGTATGTTGTCACATCTATTTCCTGTCTTTTGGCTTGTCCAAACACTGATGTGCTGTGGGCAAGACCCCTGAGTGGGGACACTGGAAATGACAAGAACAACGTCATCATCACACTGCTATTACTTCCAATGATCTATTCCTCCTCTCTCACTTTCCCCTCCAATGGTACCCTAAACATCGGATAGCCAATCAGATTCAGTCCTGCTGATGCTGAAACGTGTGAGGCAGCATCAGTATGCTTGTCAGGACCTGTGTAACCATATGAATAAGGAGATGTTCTGGTAAAGGTATCATGAAATAAATTAAATTTCAAAAAGCCTCATGTTCACACCAAAGCATCCACTCTGGTGACTTTACCATTTGGCCAATTAGCCTCCAAGTAACACCAAAAATGTAAAGTCTCAAGTCTGTTTCAAGCAAAATATGGCACAGTTTGATAGGAATTAAATAAAAGGTACTACATCAAAACACCTACTACTGGAAACGATGCCAAAATGACATCTGACAGCCAGAGGTGTCTCATGCTTGGACAGCTGAGAGTATAAAAATGTACTGAGGGCAAACCACAGTCTGGACTGATTCTTGTAAACTACAAACAGCTAAATCTATCTTGCTTAGCTCAAGTTAAAGGGACTAGGCATGGATTTCTTTTTCTTTTTTTAACTTGCTCCCATTAAAACAGGTTACCAGCTCAAGCTCATCATCCATTTGAATTCTGTTTAAACATTGTCCAGTGTGAATGTTTACAAACCAAACACAAAAACAGAAGATAGTAAAAAAAAAAAAAAAAAAAAAAATTTTTTTAATGTAATAACAAAGCAACTTCATCAGTAAAATTTCACTATGGAGATGATCAAAGAGAAGACACTGAGTTAAAAAGTTTTGTCACACCCTGAAAAACCCTAAAAAACACATTAAACCAGGCTGGGATATATCCTCAGCTGAGTCAAACACTAAAGCTCACAACTGTCTCACAAAAATCCACCACAGCTTGAGCCAAATCCCTCCCAAGTCCACCTAAAGTTGCGCCACAAAGCAGTTTGTGAGTTTCTTAATGAGGAGTTAAACTTGGAGTGAAGTTTGGCCATAGTTATCCTGTCGAGACATATTTGTGTGATTCACGGGCAGCTAGAGTTCCCGTTCAACACCTCCTCAGGTCTTGGGCGCAGAGTAAATCACTAGCTCCCTCACAGCCTGTGGTATGATTTGATAAAACGTAATTTCCCCTCTCTGTTGATTACCCCACCCCTCCTCACTCTTCCCCTCAGTGGCAATACGCTGTACTCTGTCACCCTGGCCCTTTTCTTTTAATGCATGCACAGATTATCCTCTGCCCAAGTAACTTTTGAGTAGTTTTGGGAAGTAAATTCCCAAAATTCACTGATCTGCAATTGTTCTCATCTGCATGTCGCAAAGCCACAGATCAGAAAAGCAAAGGTGAAATGAACAGTGAATGTAACCACAGAGAAGCATCACCCAACCCCGAAGTAACCCCAAGCACTACACAGGCTTTATAGCAGTTCTCAGCTCCTTGTTTTGGTCTTCCTGCCCACAACTTTACCGTTTTGTCCACTGTCATCCCTCTCATAATTTCACTTGCAGCCACAGCAGGCAGCTAGTTTCACTTAAAAAGCTCTAAAACATCTGTATGTTACTCGTACGGCACCTGGTTTTTGGAATCAGTCATATTAATGATGACTTCATCCCACTTAGGTGATCCAGCTCTAGGACTCTGCATGCTCCCTCCCTAGCACACCAGGGCAATTAATGGAATGGAGCCAGTGTTAATGTTATTATTTACACATATGCTCTTTGTGCTTTACCGAGTCAAACTGTCGCTGTGAAAGGGGTCTATAAGCTGAAATCAAAACAAAAGTGCTGCAGAGTGAAGATGATTTTTCAGTGGGCTCGTCAGTACAAACATTCACCCTTTTACGTTATGGGTACTCACTAACTCAAAAACTATGCATAGTTTAGGTAGCATTGCTGTATTTGACGCCAAATAAAAAAAATCACATATTTTGAAGCGCCCAGAAACGTGTTCCTACAATATCAGAAACAGTTTGTGATACATTCAGAAATAACTTCTGGAATCACATTCCAGATATTTAAGTGAACAAATGGTTAGGACATGTAGAGCCCCTTTTGTATGTAAGAAAAAATAAATATTCCTCAGTTTCTTTGACTGGAGATGACCTAATTCATGACAGAGAGGAGGCCTCGTCAAACAGTAAAAGCCCATGATCATTAATCAACTGATCAATTAGCAGGCATTACAGTGTATTACAGTGTATTTTTATTGAGATTTAAGACACAATTATACACAGTAGAGACAGGGTTACAGTGTTTGTTAAGCACAGAAAGAGCAAATTATTTGTTATTTCAAATACCTATGCATTAACCAAAATAAAATTCACAAACGGACAGAAATCAAGAGATAGGAGCGTCTGTTTTGCACACGCTCCAACCCCAGTACTGACAGTTTGTGGACCTTTCCATCTACAGGCTATCGAAGGCAGCTGTAAGGGCAGCTAGCCAGAGATGCCTCTGCTTGATATAGAGGTACAAGGTAATTACACTTTATCTTGTAAATCACTCTATCAGTGCCTTTCCTCTTTATTTTATTCTGTTCTGTTATCATTTACTTGGTTGTGCCTTCTACAGGGTTAACTGGACATAAGAAAAAAAAAAACATTTCAGTCACGGTGAAGGAGTTGGTCCTTTGGCTTGTTTGATTCATGGTGAATTAAAAAAAGAAAGCTGTCACATAATATTTCTTGCAGCCATTGAAAAACTACAGAGAAGACCACTTAAGCAGCAGTGTGCTCCAAGATCAAGATAAGTAATTTTTCAACTCAGGCACAACATTACCCAAACAAGTCCCCTTTCTATCTTTCCAGCTGTGTTCGTAATTTACCCACATAGGCAGAGAGCAGCGGAAAATACACTCTACGCCCTTCTGCTTGTGGGGGTTCAGGAGGCTCGAGAGGGTCAGTGGCAGCTTTCAATTAAATACAAGAAATTGCAATAAGGTCTAACAAGGTTATTCCAGGATGTTTTTCTGTAGTTTTTCTACCTCTGGGAACAGCTGGACATACTTTAAGGAGATTTAAAACAAATGATACATGAATGGCATTTTTAACCGGTGATGTAAACTTTGGTCAGTTTTTTTTTTTGTGCCTCTTTCCCTTTTTGATGATTCCAGCCTTTATGTAGAGTCACTCTCTACCTCACTTTGAGATAGTTAACCTTCAATGCTTGTTCACATATTCAGAAATAAGCAGTGTTGAGGGGCCATTGTTGTTTTGTTAGCTTATATGCTGATTCTATCGAGAATTCACAGATGACTTCGAGAAGTCTGTAGGCCTATTAATGCCAATGTTGACTGTACATTGTACTGTGTCCAGTAGCTTCCCAGTTCTGTTTATACACAGTTATGCTCGGTGGAATTCTTCCTCATTCTGACTAAAATTCAAAAAAACTCAGCCAGTCTTCTCAAGGAGCACCTAACCAGGCCGAATCAGGGCAAAAAACTGGATTCAAATGCACCTGATCAGTGTGCTGCCTTCGAAATCATTTTTTCACAGTGCGTATCCAGAGATCAGAAATGCAAAATGCAGACACAGTTAATTACGTCTACAATGTGGTAAACTCTGCAATACAACCTGAAGTACAACACCAGCCTAGGCTACGAATTAGATCGAGAGATAGAGTCTTATTTTGTGGCACAAACATCAAATTGAGATTTAAGTGTCACATTTTGATCTTTAACACAATCCTCTCTTGTGTGAGTTGGCTGGAAAAAGAAACGCTGGCTTCTGAAACAGAAAACAAGTGACGAATACTAACACCAAATAATAGCAACTAAATTAACCCTACGCCAGACAACAACATTACTATTGCACAATTCTGCGAAAACCCCTTGATTAAGTCCAATGCCAATATTTTAAAATCTTGCTTTATACAATATATACACATGGCAACTACAATTATGGTTTGTGAAACATTGTGTTAATGTTCAAACTCTGACATGGAAGTTTGACTCGCTACATGCCCATCCGCCACCATCTGCCTTGGTCCAAAAAACGACACACTACACCCTACATTGGCACTGAACAATGGTATTAGTCATAGTTGCAGAATCATCCATTGAATGTAATTCTTAGGATAGATGATTGAATTTAACATAATCACTGGATTGGATTACTAAAAATTAGGTTTAGCTTTACTTCAGAAAGTTTATTTGAATCCCCATGAGTTGTTACCAGTGGCAGCAACTACTGTACTCTTCCTGTTAGAGGAGTAAACACAGACAAGGATGAGTTCAAGCTTATCTTCTGTTCGGAAAATGGGCTCAAGGAAACATGACAAACGTTCAAAAATACAATGTTCAGAAAATGAAAGGACAAGAAGGTGATATCTCCCTTCGACTTGGCTGTACAGTATATTTGACAGTTATGTATGTGTCTGGCTTATTCTAGTGCCTCCCATTAAAATCTGAGCAGGTCTGTTTATGGAGTTTAATTTGTAGGTTTAAGGTTTTCAAGGCCCAGTGTCACCCTTAAGATCTATAAATTATCTGTAGTAACACTTGACAGGTCCTGGATCATCATAGTCATGATGTGAATACTAAAACTGTGATGTATCCTCTTTAAAACACGTCTCCAGGCTTAAAGCCAAACAGCTTCATTTTATATTTTGGTACAACAGCTGCAGTAGCTTTTAGTGTGAAAAAGAACACATACTGTAAACACTGGCAGTAACAACTATGAGGATTTTGTTCAGACTCAGAGTAACACTACAGAACAAACCCAGTAAAATTTCATTAATTAGCCCATTACTAACCCCCATTAAGAACCCTTCAAAGGATATGCAGTGCAAATGCTCTGTTGTTTAACCGCTTGTTTTTTGTTATTTAGCTAAAGGACTCTGGATCATAATCAGCAGCTCATTTGCATCTCCTCTTCATTTTTCTCTTTACTTTCTCTTACTAGAAGCAATTTCTGAGCTGTCTTTACCACACGAAAACCCTGCTTACAATAAACTGCCATGGACAGGAAATGCAACAAAACTGTTTTTCAGTGACAACGGGTGAACTCTGAAAACAATGACGTTTAATTACAGAAATCACAAAAACTATGTTACTCATCGTCTGAGCACTAACAACAGCTTTAAGGAAGTATTATTAGAAGAAATTGTAGTAATGTATGAGCGATAATAAGAGTGTTAGTTGTAGTGTTCGGAGAAGTTGACGTTGTTGTGGTATAGTGGCTGTCATATAAGTGCTAGTGGTAGTAATAGGAACAGCAGCGGTAGTAGTTGTAGCCCTGTTTCTTTTTTTTTTTTAACACTTGACTGACGTGCTTCCTAACCATAGTGGAACTAATGGCTTGATCACCCACAAACCCCTGGGCCTCCAAGCGAAATCTGTCCTCTACACTGGGGAAATCAGCACCAACAATTACACACAAGACTTAAGCTCTGAAATGAAGATACTGAATGCTAACAGAGTTACACTGAAGTGTTGATACAAAGAAGATCAGAAAATAGAAATATGCCATGTTTTTTGATCATTGCTCATTTAACACTTCCTCCTAGCCTACATGAGTTTTTACGGCCAAATGGGAGGAACTGCTTTAGACCACAGGTACGGTAAAAAATTCATATTTTGACCTGATGAAACTTGGTTGAACAATCAGCCTTTGGAACAAGAAATGTAATGTGATCTCATGGGATTATGTGCAAATAACACACCACTTTAAGGACATTTCGCGTGTCATGTCTACGCATGTTAAGCTTTTCACGTGTCATGTAACGCTGTTTTGGTTAGGGTTAGGGGTTAGTCAGTGGAGAAATGACACGGCATGAAATGATATGCGAAAAGCAAATGATAGGAATGATGCCTTTGGGCGTAACAAGCTGTGGTGTCGAAGGTACCTTCTTTCAAGTGCTTTAGTTCCTAATACAGTATACCGCTAATATTTTATTAAGGTTTTCCATTATAGTGACACAAATTGGTTTATAAAGTACTGTAGTATTATAGATGATATCTGCATCTTCCACCAGCAAGCCGCAGAACACATTAGAGAGCAGAAAAACGACTCCTGATAGCTTAATTTTATCTATTACAGTGCTTTCTACCCGGATTTTTGTGTTTCCATAAAGATTTGTCAGCATTACCGTTTTCATTTCTAGGCACAGCGTAATTCCTCTCCTGGATGACTTACTTATCACTTTGCACATTAGTCACATTTTGAACTACTGGGGAAAAAAAAGGGAAATAACATTTTTTGATACTTCATCTCAAACTATAATCAGCTGAAATACAGAGAGAAGGAGACAAGCGTGCCTAGACAGATTTTGGCAGGCATAAAGATGGATTTATCCCCTTAAACAAAGGCCAAAATGGATGACAGTGTGTCTGAATGAGATCAAACCAGTAATTACACAGAAACCTGTACCAAGGAACATGATGATTTTCAAGGCTCCATCTAACCATGCGCGTCTCCACGATGTCGGTCAGAGCATTGGGTGTGGTGCAGAGTGAAAGCCGGCATACATGTGTGGTGCTGACCCACATCTCTCAGCTTCAAATTGGCAGGAGCTGGAGTGGACGAGGGGGAGTGGACCTCCTTTATAAGCTTCCTGCTGACAGGTGTGATGCATGGGGTCTTATTGCCCGATCAGCCACTCATCCCTGGAGCTGTCAGAGAGGAAAATAATCTGCCCCGGGAGGCAGCACGGTTTTCCCCAGAGCACAGCCACAGTGTTTAATATTATATCTCTGATGCTTACCCATGACAGGTGCTTTACTTTGAAAGTCAAGTCAGCAGTACCTACTTCACAATCATTTCACAGTTACAAACAGTCAGGCTAGGGATCTGCCCAGTCCTCTACCGCTTTTGTAAGTAGAATACCAGGGACATTCATTCATTTCCATGTCCCACTTTAAAGAAACTTTGTTTAGTTACGTTGACTGATATCTGTTTGAGGTTATGTATGTTATTTTTTTTCTCAAGAAATTAGGGTAAAAAAAAACGTATTTTTGCTTCTAATGTGTATTTTGGTGGTGATTTTGAGAATCAACAGGAGAGAATCACATTTAGCTGCGGTGTTTGCCTCTTGCTGGTCCAAGGTCAGCTCCATCTACAGGTACCCCCTTGCCCTAATCTTGAGCCAGGAAAATCCCTGGTGGTTAAAGAAAAGGCAACATACGTTTGGGACTATTTGATCCTGAATATCATCAATTCTGGTGGAATATTCACATTTTTATCATTGGTATTATCATTGGTATTAAAAACATTCTTGGGTTGTAAACACCATCACAGGTCAGCCTAAGAAATGCCTAAATAAATACCCTGACCTCTGAAGTTTTGAAGTTAGTCCTTCACAAGATCTTATATGCAAAGATAGAAGACACATAGTTTACAGGTTTGACATTTGTACCAGAGGAACATTCAGCCAGGGAGATGAATTACCAGAAGCATTTTTCTGATTTTAAAGTGGCTTCTCAAAAGTTATTAATCAAAATGTTCAGACAATTGACCTCCTGGTGAGAGGGAACTGGCATTTTAAAAGAATAAAAAAAGAGACTTTATCAGATGTTAAGGTGAAGAAAATTGTCTGTGATGGACAACACAACAATTTACAGCCAAAATTAAAATTAAACACATACCTCTATTATAACAACTTAACAGTTCAAAATGATGTTTGCCATTTTTATAATTTTATCAGTATAGTTCAATAACAGTATCAGTACTAATGTGTATGAAATATATTGCAAAACCTTGCAACTATTTCATCATATATTTTATTATAGTTTCAGCCAGTTTTAAATGTGGTGCAAGGTGACACCCACACAGTGCAGGTGAAGAGCTCTCATTCACCCCATGAAAGATAAAAGTGGCCCTCAAAGGCCAAAACACTATAAGTCCTACTCATCTCCAGTGAGTGCTCATTATCTAGTTATCAGTGAGAGTCCCGGAGAGGTTCCTCCACGCGTGATAAATGATCAGCAGGACCGGCTGTAACCCACTGTCCTGCAGAAAGACTAAGACACCTCAAACAACGTACCTCTTTAAAACTCAGGAGGTCGATATCTGTGACCACCGTAGAACTGTGGGTTTAACTTTTTTACAAATTAGTATTCCTGGAAGAAAGGAAGAATAGATGACAGTCCGGTCATGCCTTTGGGTTTTTCTGAATTATCCTATAGGGATTTTTTACTGGGAGGGGTTACTTTCTCACAAACACAGGTAACATCATCATTAAAGGGAAAAAGAAAAATGAATAAAGGAAAAATGTCTCCCTTTATCCCTATTGGTAGTTTGTCCTTCCTACTCCTGATTGGCTGAGAGTCATTTCCAGGAGCGCCTCTACTGATTTTTAAATTGTCTATCTTTTTTATTATATGTAGCTCCATTCAAATGCCTTGCATACCTATCAAAAGCCAAAACGCTTAATTAAAATCTATTAAGATTCCTGTTACCACTCGCAGTGTGTTCACACTGGGCTCTACACCCAAAGAAGGAAGCAAAGCAGAGTGTTAGGCATTGTTCAGACTGCCAACCCAAATCTGTTTTTTGTTTTTGTTTTTTTGGCATAACCAGATTGGATTCGGATTGATTTTAGAAAGTCTGAACAGTAAAAAACTACATGAAACAAGATTTTTTCAAATCCGATCCAAATCACCTTTGGAGGTGTTTTGAAATGTATTTCCAATCAGATTTCTACAGATGCATCTCAGTTCGGACACTCTGACCACTTAAATCTGATTTCAAAGTGTCTTTTGCATCACTCGCAACGCAACAAACAATGAGGATGTCAAATGCAGACTGACAGAATGAGCAGAATCTATGCTACTACAGAGCAGAGCAGAGGCAGAGTACTGCCAGAGAGTAGAGGGTTTTTTTGGTGCTATGGAGGACAACGACAACAACGGTCCATGAACAGACGCCAAATAAATTGTCTGCTGGCACTTTGGGGGGAGGCTTCTTTCCAGGCAAAGACCTCAATTTCACATGCTTTGCGTCAGAAAGCCACGTCACCAGCATAGCTACGCCTAAGTCGCTACCACAGCAACCCATGCAGATAGGTTGGTGATGTCTGGACACACAAATCTGATCTGATCACTTGCAAATAACAGTGAGGACAGTTTGTCTGAAAAATCTGATTTGAGAAACAGATCGGATTTACATGCAGTCTGAACAAAGCCTTAGGAACTTTATACAGCAGCTGGTAGGGACCTGCTCAACTTCCAACCAAACAAATGGCCTTCCCTCCACAGTAAGAAATACCTTAAACCACAAACCCCAGCTGTTTCTATTTACATGATAGCCAGAGGGCTTACTGTGTCACCAATAACTGACAAGGACTCTTCATCCCTTCATCAGATCAGCCATTGGTAAAGCGCTATCACATTAGATACTCTGCTTCACCGCACTGGAACCAGACTGGATCTCTTATTGTGTATGTTGCATAGCAACTGCATCAGTCTTGAAGGAAGCATTCAGTATGAAAAGCATAAAGTTTGTGTCACAGTAACTGCATGTTTTTCCTTATAAATATAAACCACTCTATTAAACTTTATTGTGAGTTACGGCTTTAAACCATGCTAAACCATAAAACTGGCACTGCTGTGCTGATCTACTAGCACTTCTTCTCATGTACTATTTCTTAAATCAAGCCCATGTAACTCTTCCTGAGCAGCTCCGAAAGTATCAGAAAATGTTAATTACGGTATATTGGCACACTGAATTTCCCTACATTTCTCGAGATTCTCCCGAGTCAGCTGCTTTACAGTAATGACTCCATCATTAGGCAAGAGCTAGAGCTAAGCTGTATCCGATATCACTCCCTCATTAACTCATACACCATTCCCTATATAACATCCACTATACAATACTCTCTAATACTCTGTAGTTATGAATTGTCATCTTTCTACTAGTCACCACTGACAAGTGTAGTGTCACACAAGTGTGATTTTCATATCCATCAAATGCAGGACTTTGTACTGTGGAATTGTTGGACACTTTATGAAGCACACATTTCAGACTGAGAATTTGAACTCTCAAATAAAATGGTGGATGGGAAAATGTAGTGCACTAGGTAGCAAATGTAGAGTGATTTGTACACAGCCCTAGTCATACAGGACCAAAAACAGGAAAGAGCAAATTTCTTTTCTGCTGAGGTACAGTGGGATTACTTCTTGTTTTGCTCTTGTGATAAATGAAAGACAAAGTAATTCAGAGTTGAGTCAGAATCCAAAAACTACGTTGGGCATCACAGCAATTTGCAATCACTGCAAATGTTTTTCCTTCACAATTAGGAATGCAGAGCTGCAGTTTAGGAGGTTCATTTGCCCAAATGTCAAACCAGCGTCATTTAAAGAATACTTGAGCTCCATCTCCAACAACAGTTGGTCTATTAATGGCCTGCCTGGTCTATCAAACTTCGGTGAAAGGATGAAAATACTCATCGGTTACATGCTGGAAAAATAAAAGCTATCCAAAACTATTTTCCCAGAGTTTTATATCCACGTCACCATTTCGCTCCAGCCTATTTGGGGTAACACAAGGCCAAAGTTCAGTTTGCAGTAGCTGATATATGTTCAACTATGAATGAAGCATTTTCTTCAGAACATCGGAATTTGGTGTTACTTGAGTAGGATGGCACTCTGAATTTCAATGCCAGACGACGGCTCGCGTTTCATACAGCGTACAATGATCATCCCATAGTGAGTAACTCTTCTTAGTTGCTGTCATTGTAAAGTATTCACTTACAGCATATGACACCGGACAGCAAATATGCACATGCATTCACACTCAAGGACTGAAACAACAACAGTAACATGTTGTGAGCAAATGCCCCTTCCGCTTAATCACAGCAATTCCCTAATGCACAGCGGGGAGGCACAGTGAGTTGGCAGCCTGCTCTCCAACCAGAGGACCTAGATTCAAGCCCCTGTGTCAACGATGCTCCACTGAAGTCTCTAAAGTGAACCACTGAAACTCTATCAGCTCCAGTCATCAGAAAATAGAAAGCTCTAAAGGGGCTCTATGACCATGACCTCTGACCTCCCTGTCAAGAGATGTAAGCTAAGACAGTTTCCTCGACTGAATCGATATCCTCCTGCTGTAGGTTGTACTTTGAACCACCAAACTAAATGCGATGCAACCTCCTTGATCAATGTGCCAATACCTTCACTACTGAAACTCAATACTTTTTGAGAATGAAACGGATAGTCTCCCTAGTGCCAAGTATAAAGACAACTTGCTCCTGAATCAGACATTCTTAAAAATAAAAAAAAATTCTATCCTGTAAAGTAAGGAATCAAGGAAAGTATAGTTTTAATATTTATTCTCAAGCTCCTATCGTTGCCAGTGTAAAAAAAAAAAACTTCAAACATCAGCCAATTATTTTACAATGGGAAGACGAGGAAAGCATCAATCAGTAATTAATGAATCGAGTATGATGAGATGATGTTGTCAGAGTGTCACACAATACACTGATTCAAGCACATCTCCCACTGATGCAGCATGATCTTGAATATCCAATAGCATTAGATTAAAAATCACTGATTAAAGACTCATCAGTTAATATCAGTGGTATTGTATTCAGAGGCACTCTGAGGAAATCCAAAACTTCAGCTCTCATTGGCATCTGCAGTGCAGTGCAGTTAATTGGAGTCTGAGAGTCCTCTCTCCACAGTTACCATAAAAATAATACCATTAAGACATCCTCAGTGGGTATCTAGTTTCAGAGTTAAAAACATTTTAAACCTATGTTGTAGCTGATTCGACCAACTTCCAAAAGGGTTGTAATTTGCTGGGCTATTCAAAATCCAACTAAGTTTAGACTAGTTCACTTGACATAGATAGTGGCCATTATTTAGTTGGGCCTGTGAGGATGCATTAACAAACTACTACTGCAACCAAGCTTGTGCAGTCATTGGAGAGCAGCAAGCTTCCAGCAATTATATGTCATATCAACGGCGATTTCCATAATTCCCTCCCTGTACTTGATTGTCCTTTAACACAAAGCTGCAGTAAATACATAAGATTACCGGCCGTAGTTATTAAGAGGTCACAAGCAAGAAACCAAAATGCTGTTTGATGTTCCTGGGGCACACTTTAAGAACGTCTCTTAGCTGAGCAACCAGCTTGTCACTGAGTAAGTAGTTGAATTTTTCATCACAAGTGGAAACCTAGAGGCTCTCTTCCTGTATATGTTAAGCTACTTCCAACTATGACTGTCGCTGGATCACCGGGCACCATATGGCAGAGGGTTTAGAGTTTTATCTCAGAAACAGGCATGCATTTTAAGGTGGTGGAACAATGCAACACATTAAAAATGAAAATGAAGATTGATTATTAAATTCAAACCGGCGCAAGGGACTTGAAAGCATCCAGAAATGATTTGAGTTTTTAAATATCCTTCTTATTTAATTAATGCCATATTACCATATAATGCTGTCTGAGGAAAGACAGAATCTTTTCAGAGTGTTGTGGGAAAAATAGAACAGTGTGAACACGGGCTAACACGGTCACAAAATGACAGAGCCAAGCGTGTGACTAACAAAATGTCACATATGCCCTGTGAAACACTGAGATTTGTAGTGAGGCTTTGTGATGTAGCAGCAACTGTCACATGTAGGCTACAGCTTTCTCTCTGAGCAGGGAATGTGCCGATTGTCCTCCACAGTCTAACTCTGGCGTCTTACTTCCTTATTATTCAAGTCAGATGTTCATGTCGAGAAAATTGCGGGAGAATGAGAAAACATGTAGCTTTGTGGGCAGGCCAGAAGTTTTGTTTTTTTTTGAAAAATCACTAAGATTATATGCATGCTGAAAAGAAATTTCTTGGCAGGGAAATAACTCAATGTTAAATGCATTTGGCCTCGTATAGGAGTTGTTAATGTACTGTATACTCAGACCATCTTAAGTCCATCATTACTGTGTATGCTACTCTAATGGAAGGAGTCAATATGCAGCTATACTCCACACCATTACGTCTAAAAACCAAACCAAACAAGTTGGAATGTTTGATGCTGAATTTTGAAGTATTTCTACTCTTTTCAGCTTCATATTTGGGTTGAAAATCAGCAAATCACGTGTGCTTTCTTACATTCCACATTAAAATATTAGATTATGTAATACATCTTGATAAAAACAGCTAAGGAGAAAAACACAAGGAGGACATGAAGTAGCACTGATAGAATCAGTGGTGGGGGGGTGAAGCATTGCTAAAATTGTGCACAACACATTTCCAAGCTTGCCTCTTTGCATGTCCCCCTTCCATGCTGATAAGACTTGCGAAGTTGTTGTTTTTTTGAAGATACTCAGTATTCTTTTCTAATGTCAGCAACCGCTTAGTTAATCTAAGGACACTACCAGGATGTTTGTTCCTTTTACTGGTGCGTTTTTCTTTCTGTCACCAACCCAGTGTTAACTCAGTGTCTAATCTCGGTCCTCTCCAGTAATCCCACACCTACCAGCTCTGTGCCATTGCCATTCTGAATCCAGCGCACTGTTTTAACGTGAAAGACGCTCCTCGCTCAGCCTCGAGTGCGTACTATTTGTCATTCAACGTTTCAGTTAGGCAACTTCTTCATCCGCATTCGTCTTGCACGGAATTCGGTTGTCTCCGATCCCCAAAATAGGTCAGATCTGCACTGTGGGACCACAGGAATGTTACATTTTAACGCAAAGATATACGTTGATATACTTTTCCCCCGTCATGAGTTGAGCTGCCCGTGCTGCAGGACACCACCTGTTTGGATGAAGCCTTGTCGTCTTCTTGCACCTATGAAAACGATCTAATCCCCGGTGAGACTGACATTGCTGCAATCAGCTGTGTGAGTCTCGTCTTACCTTTGACAAGACGTTTAGGCTCCTAGGGGCTCATTGCTCCGGGAAACGAAAGCGCTCTGGTGGAGTCTCATGACTTCAGGTCCGTTAAAGTGGCTTCCCAGCATTCCCATGCCCCAAGCCGAACAGCGGCGGCGAGTGTCGACAGCCTCAAGTTAGAGGAATGACCTGCGAAATGAAGGATGAGCCCTGAAACACCACATCACCACAGCTGCCGTACCCCTCTCGTATCTCGCTGCCCTCTTTGTCTCATCGACCGGCGGGAGGGGGGAGGAGAAAAAAAAAGAAATGAGGACAAATGATCGACGAGTCGGGTTAAAATTTGCAGCTTCTTCACCACGCGGAGGGCGGTCGCGCGAGAGCACGAGCGCTAATAGGCCCGGCGGTTTTAGGCAAAAGACGGATTTTCTTCTCCCATCCTCCGACGGCGGCAAAGGCGCGCGGCGGATGAGGCAGGACTGCCGCGCGCTCCCGACAGCTTCGGGCTCGTGCGCGGCCGAGACTCTGCGTGGCCGTGGGAGTGAAGCGCGAATGAGAAATAATTCATAGAAAAAGAGGGCGGCATTTTAACAGAGCGAGAGCTGCCCCTGCATGTTGCACGTTGGCTTTGCATAAAAGCAGGTCCTCTGACCTCCGGATGAACACGAGGGTGTGCTTTCGCTAAAGGTCTCATTTGAATTAGTTGATTAAAACCTGGCTTCATTAAGAGGAAGCCGGAGAAAATAAGACTATTGCAGGTGGCTACAAGTCTCTAAGTCGAATCGAATCTCATTTTGCCATAGCATCCATCTTTATTATCCACACAATTTTAAGATGGACCACTGCATCGAGCCTCCCATATGTATCAATCGCATTATTGCACGTCGTTTTCTCCTGCTATTCATGCTCCTTTAAATGGGCCCTTTTCATTGACATTATAGGACTTGTTATGTAAGACTGGATGATTTCTGAAAGAACGCCCCCCCCCCTCGGGGCTTAGATTGTACCCAGCGAGAAAACTAACAGGCCCTACACGGGAGAGGTCCCTGGTGCATTAGCTTTTCCCCACTATTATATAGATCAATTTCATTTTTATTTACTTGGTGGACGGTCTGAGGAGCAGCGCGCGCTCTCCCTCCTTCCCATTCATTAAAATGGATACACACAACCACACCTGGGCGCTGCCGGTGCAGTCACGCAGCCGGACTATCCAGAAGCCTACTGAAGTGCTTTAACAAGCAAAGCTCCGCTAGTTACTCAGGCCGAGTAGGACATTTCCCCTGAGTTCCCCAGCTGAACCAGTCAATACTAACAGCACCTAAGGACACACTGCAGCCTCAAGGTTTACATTCTTCTTGTTATTCAACATCTTATCTTGCATAATGGACCTGAAGGCAGAAAAAAAGTACATTCTATCTGAATAAATGCTGCAAATGTGCCTTGTACGCCCAGATTAATCAATGCATATATTTAAGATTTTTTTTTTTACTTTAAGTTGATACAAAACCACAGTGAGAGTTGTAGTGCAGAGAAAGGCTTGCTAAATGATTCTCGTTTCCTCAGAGGATAACATGAATGCCAGAGGAAGAGGACTTTTTAACTGGCTTCCTGTGTCACAGGATGGTATAATGAAATTTGAAGATTTTTAGGATTATTTCATGCTACCAATTGGGAAACCTGAAGTGCAAAGTTACTCATAAAGCAGTTTTGAATTTATATTATTTTTAAAAATCTGGGTCTTAAATAGCAATTTTTACATTCAGTTATGACATTTCTCTCAACAACCTAATTGCCGAGATACAAAAAAATATTTCTGCAGTAACTAGCAGTTTTTAAATTAGTCCACAGTTGAGTCCTTTTCTACAAATATATTTTGGGAGTGAAAAAGTGAATGTGAAAGATATGTTTGTAGATTTACATGGCTCATCTTCATGTGGGAAAACAAAGGAGAACAATAAAGTTTTCTGTATTACCGAAATGCATTACATCTTCCGCAACGCTTCAGCCTATTACACTTACCATAGCTACAACTGCCTTCAGGTTTATGTGCAAGGAAGAGTTATGCTGTTTTGGTGGGTTGACTTTTGGTTTCCTCTTTCTAAAATGTGGTTTAGATAAACTGGAGATATGTTTAAAATCCGTCTGGCTGTCTGATCGCTCATGTTGCTCGCCTTGTTGGACACCACTCTCTGTCTGATGACTGCATCCCCTCAACCTCAGCAATGAAACTGGACGTAGTGACCGTGCGTATTATGCAGGTTTTAAAAAGACTGACTTTTCAGCAGCTCCACAGTCACGTCACGGTAATAACATTCTCCACATCACAGCTGCAACCACTCACTGTGCTTGAACAAGCTTTCTCAGAGGCAGAATTATGTATTTTCAGCTCATAAAAACTTCATACGCTGGGTTTATAAGAGTGTCCTCACTGTTGTTGGAATTTCATAAAACTTCAGATGTACAACAGAAGCTGAGGAGAAAAACACAACCTGAGAGGATGGAGACAAGATGAAAGAGCAGAAGTTGATTGTGTGTGCAGCCATTAGATGAGTGTGTGAGAGAAAGAACAAAACTGAGAAAGGTCGTGAAGGGAAATGAGTGAAAAGCTTCTCTTCATGATCGCACATTCACACGTTTCTGATTCACAAATGTGTGAATTATTTCAGCGAACAGCAGTTTTACATCTGATTGCACAGGACTCTACGGGAGTTGGCCATAATCTACCTTTATCTCAGAGAATCCTTAAGATGGTCATTATTCAGTAAAGTGAGAGAGGACTACTTTAGCAAAATCGGTCAGAGGGTGCATGAATTACGATCCATTTACAGAATTACAATGGGCATCAATTAACTCTGGCCTCCGACACTGGCAATGAACAACAATATTTCTGGTCATGGTTTGAACAATTTTGCATAAAGTTTGTGTCACAAAATGTGTAGATTGTGAAATTAATTGGTGACTACAGGTGTAGTCTTAGTATTCTTGTACTTTAGAGTTAAATAAGGGCACCATTAGAATCGGAAAGGGCAACAGAGCTTGAGTTTGGTAAAAGGAGCAGACTGTCCATCTCGAGCCTCTCCTGTGTAATGCTAGGTGACCTGGAAGTAAAAAGTAACAGAAGGCATTCCCGCCCACTGGCTCCGCTGGCACCGGGCTGCCCTCCACTCTCACCGTCAGCTCCATGACCATACACACATACACACACACACACACACACACACACACACACACACACACACACACACACACACACAGAGGCACAGGCACAGACACAGCCGCTCTTTAATACTTAACACTGTTTAGAATGTCCCGCTGATGTGCTCTCTTAGAATCTGCGCTTCCGTGTCCTCTCAGGATTGCCACCTTTCTGTGTGGGGGAGTTTGTGTGCCTTACAGTCAGAGGTAGCCTAATTTAGTAGTACTCCGAATAAAGTCCCCCGTGGTTGTAAAAAAGGGAGGTTCCAGGTCAGACAAAGCCCGTCACCTACTCCTCTGCAAGGAAAGCCCTGCTGGCTCAAAGCCCAGATAACAGAGGAGGGCTGAAAGTAGGACACGTATCTCTGCTCTATGAAGGTGTTCCAGGAAGAACAAACACAACAACTTTTACAAACAAAAAGGAAACATTGAGTTGGTTAACCTTTCTCTATGTGAGGCTGATATTTTGAGCATCTGAAACTTCTGCCAACAAACCAAACAGAAGCATTGCCTCACGCAAATATTGACAGACTTATTTCCATGTGTGACCTTGAAGTATAATGTGCACAGGGTTCAGGTTTCTGTGCGTCGTTTCATGTGTGGAAGTACGGCCCCTGCTGTCAGAAAATGACTGACGACGGAGACATTCCTGCGCTGTGCGCACAACGAGGAGAAAATGCAAAGCGGGTCACTTGGCAATGAAAACACAGTTTTCTCAACTCCACCTCGCTTTATCGTTTATCCTTCCTTCAGAGTCCTTAATGGCTTTTCTCCTGCACCAGAGGATCATTCATCTTCTAAGTAGCCTTGTCAGTCCCTTTACAGTAGCAGTGGGAGCAGTGAGAGGGCTGCTATCCCCTAATTTAGACGCGAAGACATGGGTGAACATGTGAGATCAGCTTTTGTCTTCATTTCATTATTATCTGGTGAAAAAGCCGTTTGACATGCAGCGTCCTCTGGTGCCGTTGTTTGCTTTCTCTACGTATACTGAGTATCTACTGCATGTGTGGCAGACAGATATTATTTACATGTGACTTCAATGATGCAATTTAAACTAGATTTCACCATTTTTGTTGCCTCCTGGAAGAGAAACTTCTATTTCTGATAATGTCATCTATTCTATTTCAAGTCTGTTCTTCCACATAAGTAACCATGGTAACCATATTATGTCTACACATAAAAGCCAGCTGCTACCAGTTGAAATGGGTGAGGACAGTAATGAAAACTGTTGTGAATGATGAGAAATTACACACGTTTTTGAATGTTTTAATATCAGGAACAGTCTGCCGTATCTGTGCTGATGTTATGCATCAGGCAGATGCTTTTCAATAAAGGTCATATGTCCCAGAAGTCTCATCTTGCCATATAAGATGGATCCTGTCTCCCTGTTTTCTCCTTCTCCCACAAGATGCCTCGACTTCACTGGGGTTAAAAATAGATATATCCCCCAAGTGCAGCTTGAGCCTAACTATTTTTTTTCAGAGGGGAAATGAAAAGCACACACACTGTGCTGGAGGGACTGAGGGGGAAAAAACAATAACCTTCAAGATCCAATGACAAATCAGTTCCTGTCTGTGCAAGAAAAATAGTACGAGGAGGAACAAAGGTCCAAACAAAAAGGTTTAGACCTGTGTTGAGCTTTCATCTTTTTAATTCACTTTGGTTTTAATCTCAAATTAGTTCTTTCCATCTGTTGCGAAGGATTGAAGCTTAACTACTCCTCCAGATAAATCAGATTCAAGTCTAAGAGTGTTCTCAATACACAAATGACAAACCATTCCTGCTAAATATTTGAACAGGACTTTTTATGGCAGGTTACTAATCACAGCCAGTACAGTCCCTGCAGTCCATATGGATATTTATTTCTCACTGGCTACTGCTGTCCCCCAATTCATTTTCCTGATCTTTCTGATGAGAAAGACGCACGTACGGACACTTTTTTTCCCCCCCAGTTCTGGCTCATATCAGGCTGTGAGGAGTCCTCACATCTTATCTGGAGACAAAGAGAGTTAGGCAGGGAGAAGAATGGAGGAGACACAGGGATAAACAGAATGAATGAGAGGAGCAAGACAGTGACATTGCAAGAGAATTGAGACGGACGAGGACATGACAGTAACCAGGAGAAGGAAAGGAGAGCACAGTAAGGCAGAGCAAATGCTGGAGTGAGAGTGTGACAGACAGGCAGAGGAAGACGAGAGCAGAGAGGAAAGAGGGGGAGGGCGGGCGTGGGAGGGATGCAAGTTGAGTCAAAGCCCTTAAGCTCCCCTGATTTCTCTGTGAAAGACACAGTGCTGAAAAGATGGATGGCGTGTGCCCTCTCTGCCAAGGCATGCCCAAGACAATGACATCATCATCATCATCAAACTATCAAGGACATGAAGCGAGAGCCCCAGACTCATGCTTGGATCTTTTATTCATTATTATTCACCCACTTATTCATCATTTTCCTTGCGCTCAGACTATAACGTTGCACTGACACCAATCATGAAGTCTTCATACTTAAAAATCTTCTTTAGTCAAAATAGTACTCTTACTTATACATACAGTCAGACTGTCACTTTGCACTGACAGTGATCATGAATAGTCTTCATACATCAATAATAATCTCCCCAAAAATTAAAATATGTACTTTTACTTTTACATACATGTAGAGCTATATGTGGACACTTTGGTGTGTAGCACAGGAATAAATAATCACAGGTTTAGGTTTAAGAGGAGGCTACAATTACAGAACAGGAGAGAGGGTTTTTATTTCCTTCATTCTGTACGCGTGTTGTGTGGGGTTGATATAATATTGTTGCAGGCATTAAATTCTGGTGAACAATGGCGTCACTCCTGGCGCTCCTTGTCTGCAAGTCTCTTTGCTTTGTTGTGGAGGTAACGCGCTTTGCCTTCCTCAGAACGTTTCTGCTCCTCCTCTCCTTCAATCTGAGAAAAAAGCAAAAAGACAAAAAATTTGTTTTCAGACACATGCATCATTTACACATGTACACTGGAATGTTTCCCCGGCTGTTATTATATTAACCGTGGGCATGAAGCTCTCATCTAATTTACCAGTCTGTGCTATTGAATGTGCCATTCATCTTGCTGGTGACGTACAGAATAAATGATTGAAGCATGAATGCATTTAAATAAACTTGAACAAAAGCACATGAGGTGATCTACAAGACATTTGCAGGGCATCGACAGATTTGAAATTCCTTTAGCAGCAATTAAACAACATATGAGACAACATCGTGATGTAAATGCAAATTTTGTGTTGCTGCAATGCTGACAGCACGGCCTAAAGGAAGGATGGCCATCAGCTTCATCCAGCTGGATGAATACTCATGTTTTCAGCTGTACTATCTACTGTACTGTAGCATCAACCTCTACTTCCATAACAGACTGTTAAAGGCACATTCCAATGCAGTTTTAGCATGTAATACATGGCATACAGTATATTTGTATTATACCCTCTGATACTGATAGGACACCTTCATAACCAGGAAATCTGGGAAGCCCCCAGTGATTTACAGCTACTCTGAATCACTTTTACACTTCTGTTTTTATTCTGAGCAGCACTTTCAAGCCTGTGAAGAACAAATATTCTCTTTCTCCTTCACTTAGCTCAGTTCGTGTGCTGATTCGTGGGAGGAAGCACTTGCTTAGCCTTTACAGTTTAATTAGACTGCCTGGCAACCGTGTGACTTAAACAATAATACCACCACCGGTGACAGTGTCAACACTTACTTTTTTACCTCATCTGCACACTGTTCTTAGGGAGCGGTGGAGTGTGAGCATGTGCACATATATGTTTTTGTATATAAAATATACTGTAAAAGTGAATACTAGCTTTATTAACATGTTCAGATGGAAGCTCTTAGCTGTGACACACCAGGTGGTTGGCAGATTCCAGAGCACCCACTCAGCAGCACTCTGGGTGCAAAGCTGGCAGATGGCACCTTAACTTTATGGAGAGAGCAGGGTGGTAACAGATATGGAAAAACATCATGCCAGGGACAAGCACAGGGGTCACAACTCAAATGTGAAGAGAATATTGAAATACTGAAGCTGAGCTACAAACAAAACACAGATGGGCATATCTTCTCTGCAGCAGGTTCAGGAGTTTACAGTTGTAGTATTGGTGCGTTTGTTGTATAGTGGTTATATAACAGTCAGCATACTGCTCAGTCAATTTTGCTTTTGCCATTCATCTGAAAGTAATGGATAATTTCAGTTCATTGACTTTCAAAGAAGAAAAAAAAACAAGCGAGACCAAGTTTCACCACAGTTCCGACATTTACATAAACACAAATGCTGCTCGGAAAATCAATTTCTCATAAAGTTAATTTCCTCAGTCCAAGTCATTAAACATGTACACAGCCAGGAACTGTGGAACCCTTTCTAGTGTATGAAAGTAGGAAACTGACTGTACAGTCAGTCAGCAAACTATGTATATGAAACTGAATAATAAATAGTGTAAAACCTATAAAAGCCTTTCACATACTATGAGGAATGTCAGGTTTTTCCTTCGTGCTGTTGGGGGGGGGCTCTGTTCATACGTGACAAATATACTAACATATTTTAGTAGTGTTTTGTTGCTGTATATCGTAACAAGTTACAGTAAAACAGTAACATCATGCTTTTCCTACTTCATCACTGCATAGAAAGCAAGCATTTTATTTTGAAAACGTTTACCAATGGTTACCTGAGGCCATGTCGGAAGGTAGACAACTACACATAAATAGGACTCTATTATTATAATATTTTTTGAGCTGGCTGACTCCCTGGATAATCCACCGCCTTTATCAATTCATAGTGTGTAGTAATTAGATAGACTTATTAGACTGTAAGTTAACATTCTAAATTGCACTGCAAGCAGTAAAATACAAAGGGAGCTGCGCAGTACAGTATTATTAAAATAAGCCCCGACAATTCCTCTTTCATACAGCTCCTGTGCGTACCAAAGGCATCCATCATTTAAAACAAAACACTCATTTAAAATGATTTTGTTACAAGTCCAAAAAGGGACTGCAGCCAAGAAACCAGCAAAATGAAACAAAAGTGGTAAAATGTTTAAATTACTTTTGGCCACTAGAATCATTAAAAAGTAATAATGCTGAAATTATTATAGGTCTGTTGTGTTTCTCAGCAGTCACCAAAGACAACCAGCAATTTCATACAAGTTGCAGAACTGATACAATGCCAGAGATGTATATGAGAGCCTATAAGCCTATAAGGACTTTGGCAAACCCCAATTGTCTGGGTATAATGTGTTGAAGAAGATAAATTCAGGGATGCAAATTAATGCATCAAGAGTGTGCACACACAGACATGAATTTATCAAAAAAATCCAAAAAACATACAAACAAATGCGCAAACTGTACTGTGTAAATATAAGTCCACATGGTGGGAAAATGTTGTCTTTTGGTTCATTTATAACAGGCTCTCCAGGCTGTTTGTACCTTTTATTCTCAGTTTCTCTCCTTTAACGTCCTCATAACTCCCCCCAAACAAACTTAACCAAACACCCAAATGTTCCAGTTATTTTTTTTTTATTATTCCAAGAAACTCCGTCAGGTTATCAGCAGAAAATGACATTATTCATTCTGAGAAGAAGAAATGCTCATGAACAGATTTGACTTACATTATGATGTGATTCAACTTGTCTTCTAAATGCTGGTTTAAGCATGATACGGACTAAACTTTTTTTTTTTTTTAAACAATTGTTAGTATTGCTTTGGTTTATAATGGCTTCTTCACTCTTTTACAGTGACAGCAGGAGATGATGTTCTCTGAGAAGTAAGTGAACCATAACATCGGAGCTATAACATCTACAAAGACTTATTACTGATGTTACTACCTTTTTGTCCATGTGTATGTATATGCATACACATTATTTGTCTCACTTTTATTATGAGCGCATTACTGCTAGGCTGCACATGTGCATGCATATGCTAATGTGGATCAGATTTGCATAACCCAATGAGACATTTCAATGCTAATCTCAAAATGTCCTTTTGGTGTCCCCATGTACACCAATTGGTATTCCCACAGTGGCTCCAGTCTAATAACTATGATTATGCAGGATCATCAACTACTACTAGTGCCTCTCTGATGCAAAACCTATCAACCTCAACGCAAAAAGCACTCATGCTTGTTTTATGTGTCTTTAACTTGAGTATTTCCATTCCCATTGTGTTTCACATTTCAGGCAAGAAACTTCTGCCCGCTGCCTTAACTTAACATTATTTCAATTCAACAGATACCACTTTTTGGCTCATAAACCCTACCTCAGGTATACTGTACCATGAGGGCAGTTTGCAAAGACTGGCTCCATTCCATCTGTCTCAGACTGAAAGAGGGGTGAGCAGTAGCTTTTCTTCTCAAATTACAGTTATTTGGAAATTAATTTCATTTTTGTTACTCAAATATTTCATCTGGCATACATTATTGTATTACTGTGCTGCATTCATTCACAATCAGTTTGAACCAATAATAAGATGGAGTGAGGAGATAATACGTTACATTTAAAAGCTATTATGGGGGGCCCTGATAGCCTAAAGGCTAAGGCACATACCACTTTATCGCAATGCCAATGGTTCAGTTCCGGGCAGCAGGACCCTTGCTGCATGTAGATCGCATTGAAACACTTGAAATATCAATCTGAATGCCTTCCACTGGGAACCAAGACAAAGTCAGATCTCAGAGCTTTGGCTAATTGGGCCGAGAAAAACAGCTGTTTTCACCTGCCACGGTGGTTGTCCATTAGGTGGACAGTTGAGTGGAGTGTGACAAACCAAATGGTGTAAACTTGGAACAGGGACATGGCTTGTAAAGGGACTCACTCAGACATTGCTAGCAAAATGCCAGAGGGGTTCCTTTGTGTTGGCACGAGCTGTTATTAGAGTGGGCATGGGGCATCTGTGGTACTGCCAGTGTCTCTAAAGCAGCACTAAGCTGTAACCAACCAGCTGAAAAAAATAATAGCTATCTGAAATGCCATTAGTTTGGATACTAATCTAGAGTCTATATTTTTGTGTGTGACAGAGAGAAATACAAAGAGAGTGAGAGGGATACACTCATACACAAAGGATGACATTTTACACAATGCTGAAAGGTGTTTCATTTGTGAACATAAAACGAATCCTGTCAAATACTCTCCACTGGCTTTTCTTGAATGCTAAAAGGACCTCTGTCCATGGATCCCTCTGTTCAGTCATGATTCATATTTTGTACTGTCTGAAGTTCTGCCTGCAAACCAGTCATCTAACATATTTCAATAGTCTGGGCTGGACTAAATTGCCTAGCACAAGCGAATTTCAAGTTTATTTTCAGACATGAATGGACCCCCGCCATTATCTGGAAAAACCAATTCAACAAAGTACACCTTGCTTTTATATACTTTGTAAATGTTTGGCATTCATTTAAAGAATTAATAATTTGCATTAGTACTAGCTACCGCTGTTTATGTTCTTGTTGGCCCATCTTTGATTTAAAACTAACACTTACCTACTTCTTGTGTGGTGCTGCTGAGGGTCATTATGGGATCTGTAGGTAAATAAAAATGAACCTAGGACTGGATGAGATTGAATACACCCAAAAAGTGATTATCAACACTTAATCAAAAATATCGAACTCGTGTATTGACAGTCTAAGCTCTATGTGTATTATTGACATTCTCACAAATTAATTGTGCCATGTTGCCTCTCCTCACAAAACAGGATGAGAATTGGATGTAATTTAGTTGTGGTTATGGATATTGGACAGTATAGGCTTCAATGCATATTCATGAATAAGATATAATGAAAAGGTCCTAATATTCATAATTAATCATCCATTACAGATTCATGCACTGAAGCGCTATGAGAACAAACGTCGGTATGTTCTCTGTGTCATGCCTTGGATTACCACAGAGGCAGAAATATCTGCAACTGTGGCACGAGTGTACCCATTAACCCGTTGTGGATTGTCTTGAATGAGCGGCATCTAAAAATAAATGGGCATCACTTCATGTGGACTACAGGAGGTTACCATGACAACCAGGCTTGTTTTCATGCCAAGGGAGGCCAGCTGAGCCTCTGCCAAGGGCGGGGGGGGGCAAGATGGGGGAAAAGGAGGGAAGGAGTGATTAAGAAAAGAAGGCAAAAGAGAGATGGAGGGAGAGGATGGGATAGAAAGTGAGAGAGGCAAGAAAGATGAATAGAGGCAGAAGGAGTGAGAGATCGAGGGAGAAATAGAATAAAAGAAGGCAGGAAGGAGAGATATGATGAAAAATGAACAACAATGGAGAGGAATAAAGAGAAAGCAAGATGTAAGAAGGACCAAACCTATTGTATGTTCACCAGGAATTAATCCACTTATTAACAGTAGACTCACTTATTCTAACCTTTATACCTCTGCAGCGGGATTGCTGAATGTGCACACTGTTTTGAGCAACAACCACCTTTTCATTCATACCGTAACACACATCCACACTTGGGTTTCGCCCAGTGTAACCACAGTACAACCACATTCTCCCAGCAGCTGGTATTCAGTCCGCACTGGCGGAGGGTTCACATATGCTGACCTTCTGGTTACTAGTCTGTTTTTCTAACCTTGAGGCAACCACTACCCCTTTTAAATCATCAGAAATACAACTAAGACATATGTGCTAGTCACAGGTGCTTCCAGGCATTTTCGATTATTTCTATGCCAGCCCAGTGTGCACATATATTACTTCAGTGCTTTTCAAGGATGCTGCTGTAGAGAGGCAAAGCACCCCCTTGATATCCTCCCTTCTACTCATACTGTCCTCTTTCCCCACTTCAGCATTACCCACAGTATGCTAACATTAGTGACAGCTCATCTACAACTCCCCGAACACACACACACACACACACACACACACACACACACACACACACACACACACACACACACACACACACACTCACACAGAGTCCCTAACCCCCTGCTGAGCTAAAACAGGAAAATCTAAAAATAGTAAACGCATCGGGCTCACTCGAGTGAAAGTCAGGATGAGAGAATGGGGGAAATGTACCTGCAGTCAAAAATAGCAGAAGCGGTCCTTTCGATCAGGCTATCTATAGAACATAACTGGAGCAAAACCTGCCACAATGTCATGAGAATTTCATTAGTGAAGGTTTGACATTTATTTTTAGCTTTCAGGGGTGTTTTTATATTTAAAGTGAAGGCTCCAGTGAAAGAAAGATAAGATATTCAATGACAATATAAATAAAGAAGAAGAGGAGGAGACTCAGCCTGGTCCTCTGAAATATTTTGAAAATGTGATGTGCAAAAATGTGTTCTGTGTGTACAATATGAGTGAATGGATTATGTGGAGGACCTGAGGGACAAAGTAGAAGAGAAATGTAATCTCCCCATTATTTGTGTCCACAACACATCATTTTATCCTTTCATGAGATTTTGTCAGACTTTGCTGTCCAGGCTGCAGGTAATTAATGCATGAATTAAGGTTTCAGGTCCGGTTTTAGCTCTTTCATGCAAGTGAGCTTTATAGGAAGGAGCCAGGAACAGACATGGAGCCTGTGCTGTAGATTTGGGAAGAAGTACAAACTAAAGAACACCTTTGGCGGCGACTGGGGAAATTAGTCTACATTTGGGCTTCCATAAAGTTGGTGAACGAGGAGAGAGCCTTAGTAGTGGTAGCTGTGAGGGAGTGGAGTTGGGTGTCACTGAAATAAGTTCTAACCATTTACAGTAGCCTATCCAGTTCTCTAAAGATCCTTACAATTAATTTATTTAAGTAATTTCAAACACTACATGGGATAAGTATTAAGAATTCAAAGTCACAGTTTACTGAGGTACATGTTGAAAAACCGGAATAAATCTTAGAAAGGGTTTTTTGTTTTAAAATAGGGATTTCCAGTACAAGCAGATAAAGATGATCTGAGGGAGAGGAATGGGATTTTTTGGCTAAGGAGGACGAGGGAGCGGGGAAGTCATAAAGGAAGATGTATTTTTAGAAAATCATACAAGATAACTTAGCATGCTCTTTTGAGGAAGTTTGGCTTTTTTGGAAATCTGCTTATTTTAAGGCACTTCCCAAGAGTTTGATGAGAAATTGAATCCAACTCTCATGTCTATATGCTAAATATGAAGCTACAACCAGCAGCAGGTCAGATTATTTTAGCAAAAAGATTAAATACAGCACCTCTAAAGCTCACTAATTAACATGTTATATCTCATTGGTTTAAACCCTGTGAAAAAAGAAAGTGTGAAAATGCCCCCTTTGGTAATGTGCAGGAATATTTTTTGGCAAGGTGCAGTTACTTCCTGGAGTCTTGAAATAGGCCTGCATTTGACCTTCTTTAAACTGCAACTTGTCGTTTGTACACTGCTGAGTGCTGGTGGAGAGATTTTGTGATCTTTGGACAGAGCCAGGTCAGCTATTACCCCCTTTCTCCAGTCTTTGTGCTAGGCTAAGATACTTAGTTGATGGCTGCGAGGAAGATTTTGTGTAACCATCCATGTTTTCATGCTAACACAAAGGAGCAAAGTCTTGTTCTCTTGAGGGTGGTCTTCGGCGAAACTTAAAAGTACTTAAAAGGACGCAAAATGACAGCAGTGTTTATCCTTACAAGGTTTATTTGGAAAATATATCAGCATTGCTTTTGATCATTCATGCCTACAACCAATTACAATTAATTAACCCTTTTTTGTGTGTCTTTTCAACTTTTCATCCTTGGAACAAAAAAATCTGCTATCACAACATGCACATGTAGAAATTTTATTTGACGGGACTATTTAGAATAATGGATGGTGGCATTGGCCCGAGATAAAATTAATATGGAAGTACAGGGAGGCCAAATGTTTGTCTTGCTTTGTTCAACTTGCTATCATCTGGCTTATGAGGCTAATTAATGTCACCATTGCTTTTCCATCCCTCACAGTCCCATCTTCACTGTTGGGGGAAATCCAGGTGTTAATTGGATTGACGTGTTAAACCTTATTTCCTGCATGTGACGCTTCTCTTTTATACACTGAGGGACTGACGTGTAAATAAGTTTACTGCCATCAATAGAGCCTGGATGGGCACTCCCTTCTTTTGAGTCTCATCCCAAGTTCAAGCAAGCCAGAAATACCCGTGACTCTGAGCTTTGTCATCCTCCTCTCGCTCATATAAATAATCACACGCATTTGTGCTCAGTGATCTGTCCAAGCACGTGCACATCCAAAAACAAAGCCCTCTCTTACACATACAGACCTACACATGCAGGAGCTCTATTTGTCTTTCTCTGACACAGAAACAAAGTCTGTCTATATTGTATCTCTGTCCAACATTTTCTCTCCAACACATGCACACACACAAATTTCTCTATTCCTGCCCTTGTTTATCTGACATGCTACATCAGAACCCTGGCAGCCCAGGCTCTATTTAGATTTCCATTTATAGTGTTGAGAATGAATTATTAACATCACCAAGAGATTTTTTTTTCAGCCTCTTTTCATAAAATTGAGGTGAACAGAGGAAATACAATGACTCTAATTATCGCTGCAATCCCCTGCCATTAAAACAAAAGCCACGAGCAGCTTGTGCAAGAGTGAAAACCAGGTAATGAATTCATGGAGGGAGGCAGACAATGGGCAAACCAAATGCGGGGTTTTTGTGAAATGGAAATAGGGGAGACCCTCAGGCACTTCAGAAAACGCCGACCAGCGGAGATGCAGATTCGATGCACATTTCTATGCAGGGGCACAAGCAGAGAACTCTGTTCCCAAATTGACGTGTCATGCTGTTAAAGGTTGATGCTGCACCTTTAAGTGTGTGAGAATATTAATGGTAAGAGGGGTCACTGCAGCACTTGGTGGCATGACAACACACCTATAACAACCATTTTCCACGCTTCACTCTCAGC
Organism: Xiphias gladius; assembly: GCF_016859285.1. Taxonomy (NCBI): domain Eukaryota; kingdom Metazoa; phylum Chordata; class Actinopteri; order Istiophoriformes; family Xiphiidae; genus Xiphias; species Xiphias gladius. The sequence continues at coordinate 11,020,269 of NC_053417.1, read as the reverse complement.
CACACTGCCAATCTTGGATTTCTTGCTGCACATTTCTTATTACAAACTCATGTTACTTGAAACACGGCAGGACATGGTGTTGTGCTTCTTTTAAGATCTTAGGGTGAGTTTGACAGTAATTTGTCGTATACATACTGTATTTTTCGACAGGCTTTGGTTTGATGATTTTATTATCACTGAAATGTAAGAAATGTAAATGTTAAAATGAATTGCAATCCTTTAAAAAAAAACCCTTTATTTAGTGCTTGGAATGTGATTTTAATGGCTCCTCTATTGTCTAAATGAAACAAACTGACAAGCTGACTTCATCTCACATAAAAGTTGCACAGGTTTTAAAGGGATCATCACGGAGAAAATCAGGGTGTGTGAATGTTGCCAGAAAATAATTTCAACATGCTGAGTTAAACAGATGGCCTGTGCATACAATGTTTGCATATAAAAAGGCTTTGGACCATCGTGTAATAAGAAGGCAGATCAAACAGCAGGCGTCCCTCTCCTATCTTTAGGTAAACACACACACTTTACATACAGACAATAAGTGCTGAGTCAGCCAGACTTTGCCTTCCAGGGATGTTGTGGGGATATTAGCATTATGCTCTCAGTGATTAAGGACAATACGCAGACACAGCAAAGACTTTAATGCACTGAAAAGACACTAACAGGCGAAACTGCCAAATAACGGACAGTGCCTCTCATGCTCTGAGCTTTCCAAAAGTCACAGGTGCCACTGACTAAATTAATTTTACTATCAGGGAACAAGAAGAGAAACAGAAGAGTGAATTTACTGAATAAGTCGTGAAGAAACAGTCTACAAACATTAAATTGTGTGTGTGTACGTGACATTTAGTCAGTAATAATTTACATTTAGTTGAGTTTTCAAAGCAGTTGTCATTACAATGCTAATCTTTTCATATATACAACTTATTTGTACTAGCCTGTAAAAATACTTTGTCATTTCTTTTTGGCAAAAAATACAGAACAGCAAAGATCATATCTTCTCTGTAGAGTAAATTTTATATTTCGTCATGTTTTTTTTTATTCAGGAGGTTGCCCAAGGTCAGGTATCTGATTGAATCTTTATCAGCTCTCACGATAAACAAAGCCGAACAGGGTGTCCAGTCCTCAAAAGTGATGCCTCAGCATAAATCATAAAAATCCATGGCCTGATTTTTTCACCATAAAAAAGCTGGCAGACTAAGAAACCAAGGTTTTCCACCATGCTTGGTGGACAACAATCAACAAACAATCCACATTTTAATCTGTGTAAATGACCTGTGTAAATGTTTGCAGTCTGTATTTGGCCATATCTGGATATAAAATGATTTATAGGATCAAATTAATTCTACATTCAGGTTTTAATAAAAAGACAAACTTCAGAGGGCAGAGCCTGGATGGTACTAACCTTAAGAGGAGGAACAGGGAGAGGCTTATTGTCCTTGTCCAGGGAGATGAAGGTGAAGAAGGCAGACACAGCACGATATTTCCCTTTTTCTGTCTCCACCAGCGAGGAAGCATCTACCAACACTTCAATTTCCATTGACTTGTTACTGACAAATGTGAGACGCCCTGTCACCGTCACCACACAGCCTTGGAGAGAAGAGGAATGAGATAAGAAAAAAATGTTTGACATTAAAGCAGTATACTGGTTTTCAGTGTTTTTTAATGCAAGTAAGTATGCTGCCGTACAAGACGCTTTCATTGCATAAAGAAAAGGAGAATATCTCAAACTCCTTTCATCTTGATTTAACAACATTTCCCAAGAACACCTGAACTTTTAAAAATCTTTGCATTTGATTCAAGCTACTCTGTCCTTTAGGCATCCACAGAAAAAGAAAAGTTTTTATTTAAAGTTTATTATTTGTTATTTAAAGTTTGAGAAGGGTAAAAAAAAAAAAGAAGTTGTGAGAGAGTTATCAGGTTTTGCAAAAATAGAAATATCTTGTTGTAGTTACCTCACACCAAAATTACTAAAAGTTTTAAATCACCCAAAAACTTGAACACAACTATACTCATTTTACAAAAATCAAACTAGGGACCTTCATGTATAGCTATACTGAACAGGAACTGAACATGAAATCAGCTGGTATACTGATATACTCAGACTAGGAATTTTTACCATCTGCTCTTGCAGTCTACTTCACATTGTTGCATCATGAACTTCTGTTCCACTGAGAAAGTCAGCAGAGTGAGACAGGCAGAAGATCTCTGGCTGGAAGAATTTCCGAACCACAGCCAATCGATCTGTCCTCCCTTTTTCTTTCAGATTAATACAAAGTAGGATGTTCTTTTCTGTGCTAGAGTAAAACTGAAAGGTTGGAAAATAAGTACAAATTAAGTTGTATTTTAGTCAAAACCCTTTTAAAGAGGTTAATGTTTGTTACCATATATTCAGAGGACACATTGTGTCCACTGCTGCAGAGCATTTGCTACCTTTGCTTTCAATTTCAGCCTGAGATTCATCTGAGTCATCTAATGTTTGACTCATCGAAACTTACTACTCTCTCCCTTTGTAACGGCAGGGAGCTGGGAAGAAACAGTCAGCTAATAGCACCGGGCATCGCTGATGTGTTTCTTTATTCTCTTTCATGTGTCTGTACTGTATTATTAGTGCTGTTGCCATAGAGATGAGGGGAGAAGCGCAGTCTGAGACAAATCTCAAGAATATGACTGATCTTATAAAACAGTCAATGTCTTAAATAATCAAAGACATACATGGAAAGTGAAAAAGGCTTTCATATCAGAATATGTGCTGCAAGCCACTCTGACGTTATGTTAACAATTTCTGCCAGCACCACACTCGGTTGTTGTTTAGTGATGGAGCTCTCATGCAGGAAACTCTTTAGAAAACTCATGATGCTCAGAGTTTGAAAGCTGTCCTTATTGGGAAAAAGACAACAGCATTGGCCATCAAATAACTAAAATGACCTATGTTTGTCTAGGTTTTCAGAGACAAGCAAGCTCTTGTTGTCATGCAAACAATCGCTGGAAACCCCAGTAAAGTAGAAGTACTACCACAAATAAGAGGAGGAAGTTGATGGTTTGGTATATAAAGTGTGTGACTCTTGCACCAGAGACCATGGTTTGTTTGGACGGGGGCTGCCAGTAAGGTTGGCTTCTTTTAACCAAGACACCAATGGACTAAACTTCACTAGGCCTTAACCAGACACTGCAGATCAGAAAATGCTAATATTAGATTTTGAAGGCACTAACAATGTGCTAGAGTTTACAAGATATGTACCAATATAATTTTTTTTCAATCATCTCAACGTACAGTTGCATTGCAATAATAACTGAAAAATTGGAAAATCCTCAGTTGTGTTAACACATATTTCAAGGAAAGTGGTAATCATTCAATTTTAGCAAATGTAAAACTCTTACTAAATATGGTGTGTTGCTGCCTTTGGATCCTGCTCTTAAAAAATTTTCAATAGACTTCCTTTGGCACCTTTTCAAAACCAAAGTGTGAGTGTTCCTCTGAACATTCGATTTCACAGTAAAAAAGTTCTGCTCCCTTTTTCTGGCTCTGCTCAACCGTATTTTCCCTATAGACAAGCAGGGTGAATTACTGTATGAAGTTTTAATTTTTGTAAAACTTTCCCAGTGTCCTGAAAAGCTTTTTGCGTGTGACAAATCTCAGTGTAAAGTGTATGGGTCGGGTCAGCAAGGCCAGAGAAAGCGATGCTAATGCACACATGCACTGGGCTGCAAAACAACGAAGCAAACATAAGAGGGAGAGGGAAATTTTAAGGTGTTATGCCCTGAGTGACCACCTTTCACTGGAATAAAGAACTTAAATTCAGGCAGTTTCCTGTGCATTGGAGAAAATATGACAGCTCTGAATTAGATTTTTTGGTGTGAGTTAAGAAAAACTGATTGCTAACCTTGTTCTCACCCCTCTATCTGATACTTGTTATGAAATCTTCATTATGAGAGATCTTACATGCCAAGAGATTTGAGAAATGAAATCAAGGCGATGATGAAAATCCCACTGAATAAAGAACTCAGAAAAGGTGCCATGATTGTATAAGAAATCAGGATAAGTTATGGCAAAGTAACAATCCATTCATTTCCATAAAGCTTGCGAACCTAGCACATACACAGGAAGCATTCATTCTCTCTCTTGTTGTCTGGCCCTTTGAGTGTTTTTATATGTTACCCCCAGGAGCCTGACTCATTCAGGTAAACTATCTCTGGCTAGATGTATTAGGCTCAGTGAGGTATGGTCTGCTCAGTGACATTAAACCAAAAAATGAGACTTGATGAGAATGGGTAATTTTTTGAAGACATTCATGGTTAATAATTGATTTATGCAGAAAGTGGATATGGACTTGTGCAGCCATCTCTGAGGAGCTGTTTGATATAACTCATTTGTTGTGAGGCGAGTTCTTTGTTCTGGGGCTTGCTGTTGTATGCACTAAGATTGGATTGTACTTTTGAGCCATAGGTTTGCTATTTTAGCTACAGTCTAGTGAATAGAGTTTGGGTTTTTTGGACCGGAGGGAATATGTTTCTTAGGTTTTGAAAATAAAACCAAGAAATATATCGAGAATGGCATTTTGTTTCTTGTTATACATTTTCCTCTTTTCAAGGAGCTTTCTGGAAATTGCATTTTTGCATTAGGAAGTGGCCAGAAAAGGCTACAAAAGAATGGAACAAGGCAATATGCAGATAAAATAAAAGCCCTCACTTTTGACAGCTTCTCCAGATACACATTAGGTAGATGACATTGTTTCTTTTGTTGCTGATAAACATAGAAGTGTCTCATATTCAGATATATACAGTTCTCCACCCGAGGAACTTCTTGATTTAAGCAAAACCATGGAATTATAATGATTCTGATTCAATACAGATTACAAAGTATCGTCCTGATACGTCTTTAAATAAGTGAGATATGTGCCTCTAAGATAAATTCTCCAATTTTATGAATTTCTAAAGTTCATCTTAAACTAAAATTGCATATCCAATATTGTCTACTCTTCTCTATTAGCATGGGAAGTACTAGTGCTCACTTTATTTAGCATAGTTACCATAAATGTACTGCTTTTTTCAAATGATTCGAACCATTCTTGTTTGGTGGGTCAGGGTTGCTCCACACTGGTAACAATTTAAGAGTCTAAGCAGCAAACAGCAGAATTACTTTCCCCAGTCTATCCATTACACATATCGTCTACAAGTACAAGTCCTTTCCACATAAAGAGTAACACATAACACACAGAAGCTTTTAGCTTTTAGCTTGGATTTCCTCAAATCCCAGGCTACAATAATACTGTAAGTCCTCTCATCCCTGTCACTACACTGAACAGGTCAACAAGTCGACATGTTGTGAAGACAAAAGCAAGAAATCAATATAATTGATAATCACGCCGTGTATCTATTGTCTTTACTTATTTGAGCAAACAATTCATAAAAATGTCAAGTTTGTACAAATCATGCTGGATCAATGAAACAAAATTAAAAATCACTGAACAAGAACATCATTGTGAGTATTCATTATGCCTCACTGTTCCCCTTATTTCTTTCTCTCATACTTTCTCTTTCACCTTTAGTGCTCGTTCCTCTCTCCCTGAAGTTTCCTTTCATCTACCATTCATCTTTTGAGGTTTTATGCCTTTCTTCTCAGTCTTTCTACCTTGGGGCATTTTGCTGTAATGGATAGAGGAGAGGAATGCTGATTGAACACTACAGTGGTACATCAATGGGCAGCATCTCACCGACTTATATTCACAGTTTAAAATAATACACATTATCGTTCAGTGCAGCATCACAGTTACTTTACTTTTCACAATGTCTGTGAAAAGAAACATGAAAAGAAACTAATAAGCAAGGGATTCACAAGCTGTGATGTAAGTGCAGCCATTTTTTAATGTTTAAAAGACTCAACTTACTGTCTCAGCTAGTCAACTTTTATTTTATTTTCATTATAGAATTTGTGAACATTTTTAAAGTATTATAGAATATCGAAATAACGCAAAAATCTGCATTTCATCCCAAAACATACAAAAGAAATGTGTTGCAGACAAGAGAAAGATACACTGCAATCACAAAAAAACAGTCTAGGAAAACCATTTGCTGTCTTCAACAGCAAATCAAATTTGCATTTTTGCATATTGCACCTTGCCAAATTATTTTCATGGCACATTGTATACATGTTGTTCTCAAAAGAGACCTCTTGAAGTATAACATGTCTCCTGACAGTTGATAAAACAGACTGACTTAAAAGTGTTGAAAAAACAGATATTGTAAAAAAAAAAAATTAGGTGTCAAATGATGTGTGAGATGGAATATGATAGAAAGACAAATTAGTAAATTAAATAAATAGTAAAATTACAAAATATTAAGTTATTCATAATTGTTTAGTTTAATGATTATTGTGTTATTTATTTTAATAACCGTTTTTCAATTGCATAAACTGACTGCACGTGAAATAACTTTCTAAATAGTTTTTAAATGTGTCAGTTAATTGATCCATTAATGAAACCCTTCTCTTAGTATTACTGTTGGCACATAGCCACAGTCTGAAGCTTCACACTAACCGTTCGATCACATAGTGTATCAAACACTTTGCTCCTTGATCATTAGTTTAATCAGTTTAGATATCTTCCCGCTAAATCACTGAAATGTTGGATTTGTTCTGGTTTTGCGTCGATAATGCATAAAACTAAACCAAATGTGTTTTAAACCATGGTGCTCTGCCTCTCTGCATTTCACTGAATCAAGCTTATGAAATTGTACACTGTATCACTGAGATCAAAAATTAAGCTAAATCTGTTTCAGCTCAATACATTAATCCACAGGATCTTTGTGTAGCTTTGTAACACAGCATGACAGATAAAATGCGATTGTGGTGGAAAGTTAACATCTGGGATCGTTATCGATCCTCTGACCTCAATCATTTTTTCTAGTGTGGAGTATCACTGTGGCTGCAAATGAAGACCTCTAAGTTGCTTTGTTCATTCTGAAAGTCTATAAACTCAACTGTCTGTGTTTTTCTCTATGATGACTTTTGTTTACATTGTAAACCTGCCCTGCTCTGCAGTGATTTTTGTGCTGCTGAGCCCCACCCGACTGAAAATCTGTGCAATTAGGTAAGTGGACTGTTCAGGCTCAAAACAGTGGGACCTCCGAAAACTCATACACAAATCATCTGAACATCCTCTACATTAGTACTTTTACAGACCTCAGTCTGTTTAATGTTCTGGGTCTTAGTTTCCAATCTAACTGTATTTAATGTTCATGTTGTCCATTTGTCTGCTGGTGCGTGGTCCTCAAGCTTCACACAGGTTTAAAATGGAATATGCATTAGTTAAACGTTCTTGTACAAATCAAGGTTTTATGTCAAAGTACGCAATTACTACCCTCTGATATTTTTCACCTTTCCAGGAATTGCAATATCTTATTCTTAAGAACTAAAGTTTACTTTTCTGTCCATCAACCTGCCAACCTGTCTACCGTTCTTTCATCTAAAAAGAAAGTTGAACATATTACACCAGTTACTCAGACCTTATATTGGATTCCAGTGTGTTGCAGGATAGAATTCCAAATTCTATGCTTGTATATAAATCTTTTAATGGCTTAGCACATAAAATATACTGGTGACCTGCTTGTACAATATGACAATATGCCTTCTAATGGTGTGTTTAACGTCTGTATTTATTTATTTATTTATTTAGCAGTACCCTTCCTGTGAAGAAATTCTGCCTAAAAGGGTCTGTTCAGGGCACAAAAATCCCCCCCACTATTATAGCAGTAAGACTAAATTGTATTATAGTCTATTTAGACTACCGCCAGTGGAAAGGTTTGTTATTTTTCTAACTGCTTTAATGGATTTCTAGAGAAATTCACTGATAGTTTGGATCGTTTAAAATGTTTGACTTCAACCCCTGCTGGATACATCCTGGAAATAACTCAAAATTATGTATACTATTTGCATTTAGCTGGCAAGGAAACTAACGAGAAGCAATACACCCCATAAAATGACACAATAAATGCAGAGGTGCAGCCTACAAAGCCAGTAGCTTTTTAAGTCTGGAATTGTGTTTTGATCCTTGACCATTATTTTCCTATGCACACCTCTTGAGTTTTTTGTCTGACAACCTTAAGCAAAATGGGAAATCTACTGGTGACATAACACCTAAGTCACCGTGGAAGCCAGGGGAAATTCATGTCACCACCTCCTGAACTCAGAGGACAGATGGCGAGAGCAACTGGCGCTACCAGGAGCAGCTGAGAGATGTGGACTAGGATCTCATATGATCTGTACTGTGAAGTTTTCTGGTCCTGAAACTCACAGAAAGGTGTGTTTTAAACGTTTTAAATTCCCCCAACCTCCCATCCCACCACGCACTCCATCTTACTCAGACCTCCTTGAAAAAACACTTTTGTTTGGAGTGACTTATCAAGCTCTAACAAAGTCACCTGTATTTGAAAATGCATGCACTATACATGAAATGCTGTTAGAGCTGACCAGGCACAGATGTGCTGAGCCGTGAAGTATAAAAATGTTCTTACCACTTCATAATTCAACAATGGGGAGAGGTGTAGTTGGTCCATTGTTAACATCATATCCTGAGGTAATCATAACATCTGAATGTTAGCACTGGATGTCTGGATCAAATCATGCCCAGGACATGAACAGATAACATAGACACTGAGCTGACAAAAACTGTAAACCGTAGATGTAATACACTGTTCTACACCACTTTGAAGAAACGGCTTTTAGTCAATTTTGACTACTGAAGACTGTGTCTGTGTCTTATGTCTGTGGGTGTGTCTGTACTGTAGGAGAGTATGTTTGTTCCTTCTTGGATTACTGTACTTTATCTTTGCTCATACAGTAACTGTCCTTAAAGCACTTTGGATCGACTGTGTTGCCCAAGCCGTGCTGCCAATAAAACCTTTAACCCAGTGTTCAACTTTCAGAACTGAAAAGCAGTATAAATAGTGTCACCATCATGACTGGACACTTTTTACCCACTACGATGCCAAAGGCTAAGTGGATTGTAGCGTTTGTCAAAATACTTCAATAAACTTTGAGATATGAGGCTTGTGGCATTGTGGCAAATACAGTGTAAATGATTTCTCACTGTTCTCACTTTCTCAGAGTGTAAGAGAGTCACAGCTTGGTCATGGAAAATGGTTAAATCATAATGATGGGTCTTTCCAGATGTAGCAGCAGAACTACAAAACACAACTGGTCTTGATTAGCAACTGTGTGACTGGTGTTAACGCTGGCTAGCCCATTTTAAAACAGCACTGTCTGAGGCTGAATTTATAGACTGCTGAGTTTTTTCCACATTATCATGCAACTAGGTTTTTCGAGAGTGCAGTTCACTAATGGGCAAAATGCAGCTCCATGGAAGGTGGAGACACAGCTTCCCGTAGCCTACAGTACCAACGCTGCAGTAGATGTTTTGTAGAAGTCTGTAAATTTTTATCTAACAGTGACTTAAAGCTCTGAGCAGATTCTCTGTGTCATCCTCACCTTTCTTGATCTTACGATGGAAATTGATGGCATCCACAGAGGCAGTGACAACGTTGGTGTTGCAGTGCCGAGCTGCCACAATGCCAGCGACCTCATCCATCAGCTTCATGGTTACACCTGTGTCAGACACACACACAGTTTGACTTTATTAAGATACACAGTATATCCAAACAGGAAGATTAATAGAATAGTATTTGATTTCATTAAGGCTCCAAACAGTCTTTAAGGTAAATTTGAAGGATTTTTTCGGTTGTGTTTGAGACACTATTTCTCAGAGATGAGATTGTCCGAAGTCAAAATTAATGGCTTTCCTGATCCAATTGCTATCCACTATCCACCTGAAATTAAACTCTGAAGGAGTCCCCTTGCCATTTCTCAAACATTAGCTTCTCATTCAGACTCATTAGCCCACTGTGTTTCAGTTGACGGCTAACATAAAGCGTTTCAACAGAATTTCAGCCAGCTGCTTTTCAGCTGATAAAAGTTATCAAAGTTCAATAAATAAATATTCAATAAATGTTCACAATCCAAATTGTGTGATACAGAGTGGCCTCATCTTGATGACAGCGGTGGCAGGTGGTATCTGATTCTGAAAACATCTTAGCTAGTTTACTTTTGCATATGGATGTTGAATGAATTCTTGACACTGCAAACTGCCATATTTCATCGGTTTTAAAAAGTTTCAATCCCATTGCTCTCTAAGGTGATTTTAAAAAGGGGAGATGATTTTTCTTGAATTGAATTGTATAGTCTAGATATTAGGCTTCATGACAAAGGGAGCCATTCAAAAAATTCCTCTATTAAACCACATGTTGGTGAAGATGGGAAGGGAGCAAACAGCTTTTTCATTAAATTATGAACCTGAATGTATCTGTGGCAATGGGAATGACAAATGTCACACTGTGGTTTAGTTTTTTCAAAAGAAATTAAGTTATTGTCATGAAAGAGATCCCTTACACATCTCAACCCCTTCCTGAATCATAGCTGAAAGGCAGAGTCTAGAGAAGAGTAGGCGGAAATAGGGCATTGGCTTTCATAGGCAGTAGAGACAGTGCTTGTTTATACTTTAAGTGAGATCTAAACTGAAACCATATTTTCATTGAGCCAGTCACACTTTTCTTGCTGAGAGGTAATGGTGCGCAGAGCAACTGAAGTTAAAGTGGACAACAAGAAGACTGCTCCAGCTCAACCCATGCTGGACCAGAACCATGATAAAAATTCGATATCCAAAAAATAACTGTGAATGTTGGAAGCTGAATAAAAATACAAGAAATTAGGCAACGCTATTGCCCCATCCACCTTCTGGTTCTCCAGGATATTTACCTTATTGATGCAAGAGTGGTATCAATTTTTGGCAAAAAAGCGATTAAGTATATTTCCAAAAGATAAGGTGATCTATCACTAACTTTGACCTAGTAGTATTGGTTTCTTGAAATGTTAGTTGTTGCATGTTATTAAAAAGATTTATCTGTGACCATGTGCTCTAGATATTAGGGTTGTTTTATAATGTATACTACTCATGAAAACTCACCACAATCGAAATCCACTGTTAGCAAAATGAATCTTGTTCTCTGCGAAAAGATGAAACTACAAACATTTAACGGCCACCTTTCAAGCCTAAATGTGGTATTGGATACTAAAAAGATAGATGTTCGGAGAAGAGTAAGTTTTAAGATGTGAGAACACTTCCATCAAGCAATCCGTCATCAAAAATTTTACAGAGCACTTTCCCACACTAAAAGCTTGCAAATGATTTGAAGTGCAAGAAAACACTTTGAGCGTGAAGTTTCAGGTTAAAATAAAGCTTTAAACCCATTAGTTCCCTAATGGAGCAGAGCTCACAGAGTGGACACAGAGGAATTCACAAATCTGCACCTGCATTTGTCAAACTGCGCCACACATACAGCCTTGGCAGCTTGTGTTATGTGTTATGTGTAAAGGAAACAGCTGTTCCTTTGGGTTTCTCACAGAAAGTGGGACATCTTGTATAGAGTGGGTGGGTTGTAGATGAGTGAAGCGAGGAAGAGGGTGGCATCTCTTTCTCATCTCGGAGAAAGTGTGTATGCTTGTGCAATGTGCGTGTCTGTGAACATATGCTCATTTAAAGATATTCGGGCCCTTCACTAGACGCTCCAGTTGCCCCAGTCGTTCCCACTGAGCTGCTTTTTGTCTCTCTCATGCTACAGAAAATCAATAAGTCTGCTTGTTGATGGCTGGTTTGGCTCAAAAAGGCTCCTACCATCATCTCTATTTATGACAGCCAAATGTGTGTGGGAGTACAAACAGAATGTGCTACTTGCTACCAAATGCAGCATTCCTTGTAAAAGTTGACCTGCTGAGTTGATTGAGAATGAAACATGCTATTACTTTGACTTCTTCTTATCGCGAATGGTCGGAGCATCGATTTCATTTTATTTTGCTGATAACATTTATATGTACAAAGGCTGACGGAAAGTAGACATCTGTTTCTTCTTCTGTTTCTGGCCAAGCTATACCTTGGACAGAATACAATTAAATTTCCAACTGGATATATCAAAATAGAAAATGACTTAATGCTAGATAAACTGAATCAAGCTCTGACTTTGATGGGTGATTATGTGGTTAAACTCTTTTGCTCCGTCACATGAAAGGCTCCATCATCTTTAACGCCGATCGATGAACTATATCCAATAAAAACGCACTCTGATTGACGCTGATGATGTGGCCACGGGCCAGAAAGGTGACAACAGCATGTCAGGCTTAAAGTGCAAGTGGGCAAGGAAATATCTCACTCTCTTGCTTAAGCCTCTTGCGAGGAATTTTCCAAAACTCATCTTGTGTTTTTCCCCCCAGCTCCACTATGTCGTGAAAATTGATGGGATCTCACCTAAGACTGAAAATTTCCCCTGGGTACAAGGCACAGCAAGCTGCTGTTATTTAAAGACTCGAGTGGTCATGTCTGAGCCTGTAACACTTAATGGAGATGGATCATGACCTGACGAAATGATGAAATTGAACACTGTATTACACTACTCTGAATCTAAACATTTCAATTAAGTTTAAAGACACCCTACCTGAGTTTTTTACAAAACTTGTCTGTGAACTATGTTGACTAAGCAGCTCTTATTAGTATTTTTATATTAACAATGGATCACAGGACTATGAGAAGTGATAAACCTGCAGGGAAGTATCACCCAACTCTGCAGTTCTCCTCAACTCTATGGATCTTTACAGCAAATTGTAGCTAATTGTTTCGGTTTCCTGGCCTGCAAATTGAACAAATCGTTTTTTGTTCACTTTCACCGCTCCCATTAGGATTGTATACAACTGCAGCAGGCAGCTGTTTTCAGACTCTTTCAAACTCTTAAAAACTCATTGTATACTGCCTGCTCAGCACCAAAGGACCGACAGACAACGTTTTGTGACTAGCTTTTGAACATAGTGTTGTCACTGTCTTCCTCTCACAGGACTAAGATGGTGCAGTACCTTCCCTGAACTCTGGAAGCTGTCCCAGCTTTGAAAGTTTCTTCTGCCTCAAACTGTGAAAATTTGCATTTCAGGGAACCAAAAAACCGTTAACATTATACCAAGTCACCAACTTCTCTCCCTCTTCAGCAAAGTTTACTGCAATATGCATATTATCTTCCAGCATTTTTAGAAGAACAGTAATTTTTAATTAATGAATGGTCCATTCAAAGCTTATTATTTCTAAAAAAGACAGTTGGATTGGCTTAGTGCATAATGTTAATGTGCATCAATAACATTTAATGGTAACTTAAACTTAAACACCAGGGTCTGTTGTAAGTGCTTCTAGGAGGCCACATTTTGGATCAATTTGTATTGAAAATTGCTTGCTTTTAAAATAGTGTTAAGCCATTTGATTTCAGTCTGCAAAGATAATCTGCTGAACCCATTAGGTCCCTAACAGTCGTGTTATTTGCTAAAAAGTAATACAACAATATAAATTACAGCTGAAATCTAAAGTAGCATTCAAAAAGATGATGTAACTGAAATAAACATTATATTGCTGTGGCCTTCTCTACTGAAATATCTGTGGCTTTTGTCTTTATCTCATGGTAATGATACAAAACAGGAGCTTTGGTAGCAGCAATCATGCATCATCTGATGATATAAATCCTTGAAACACAGTGACCGGGCATTTGTGAATATTAACTGGTAAGAATTAGATCATGTTTTTATTCTGTTTCTCTGTCATGGTATGAGGGCCCTGATAAGGATCAAATGATCTTTTTTGGAGGTCATTCAGGGTAAATAAAGGAATCATGAGGGACGGATAGAAAGCCCTGCTCAGCATGCTATGGCATGAATTGAATGCTAATGTGTTAAATGGCTGGACTGGAAAAGTCAAGAATATGATTTTAGGACATGAAATGAACTCTGTAACTTTATAAGAAACAAATAAATAGAAATGTACTGAGGAATCGCTTATTTTAGATTTGAATTTCTGAGGGATTTTGAGACTGTGTGCACAGTGAGAGTGGGCTCCCATGGTCCTGTTCCCCAGCTCCCCAGTGTTAGCAGCCCTGCAGATGCCTTGAGAAAACCAAGGACGGTGGCTGTGGGGGGATAATTATGCCAGTTTGCCCAAGCTTTTCACTTTACAACACTCCCTTCCCACAGCCTAACAGTATCTATGAGTAGTTAGAAGCTGCGAGTTTGGATGCTTGAAAATACTATTGTTTACCTAGAGCTGAGAGGCAGTTGTGCACAGTAACTGATAGAGAGCTTCAGAATCTAAATTTTTGGAATTTTAGTTGCTTATTTTTCTTCACAACACACTTGTCACATCGTGGGAAAAAGCTTAAGCAATTCCCCAGAATGGTTCATTTGCATTCCTCGTCGTGAGCAGCACAGCACCTATAGATGTAAATGCAGTAGTCTCTTTGCCTCAGACAGGAATATTAACTTTTCTTTAAGCTGTTAAGAGGAAACGAAGGACAAATGTGGATGCAGTGCATTGTAGTCTGAATTTTACATTGGTGTACAGACGTTCCTACAACTCAGACTTTGGTTCAATCATGGAAAGAACTTTTCAATTGTTAATGCAATGTTCACCTTTTCTACCACCTTATGCTAATCTTCACCCAATTTTAATTTTTGTTGCCTTAACTCAAAACTCCACCAATCAAATTTTTGATCGAAGGTAATATGAAAACATGAAAGGGGTCACTCCCCCATGAACCCACACAGGAATGTCACCCAACTCTGCGATTTCTGCAGCACATTGTTTTAATTTTAATATTACTGTGTGGTTCGGTTTCAACGCTCTCATCAACCCTGTTTCACACAGCAGGCAGCCAACAATTTATCTGGTGCATTAGAAACCTGTGACTAAAATGTCAAGACAAATCAAGTGGAGGACTGCACTGTCCTTGAGTACCAAAGATGCTTGTCTTTATTAATCTCTACCATCAGTGGAACTGTTAATGCAACTCCTGCAAAAACGCCTCTCCTTGTACAGTCCATGTAAAAGGTTGAAGTGAGGCTCAATGTGTGACTGCAAATGAGGACAAGCGAGGCTAAGACAGCCCTGGGCCTGGCGTTACACATTCACAGGGTGACATGGCACACTATGACTCTCCCTTTTGCTGTAGGGTGGGAACACAAAAGGCAGAGTGTGGGGGTTGGGTGGGGTGGGGTGGGCTGGGGTGGGGTGGGGGTGTGGGGGAGATGGTGTGTGTGAAGAGGAAAGACAGCTTACTCCAAATGGGGAAAAAAAGGGCAATTAGTAACCAAGTCCCCAGTGCAGCCCAGTTTGCCATGGGGCAGAATACCTCTGTGATTAGATTCCTTCTGACGATTTTCCCAAATCTTCACGCACCATGCCGTCCATTGGCTACAGGCATGAGAAAGATGAAGGGAGTCTCCAGGGCAGCTCTTGTCGCCCATCAACTCTGTCTACTAACTTCAAGCCCTTTCATTTAGAAACAGCTGAGGCACTGCACAATACGCAAAGTGCCCAGTGATGTAAAGGGGGAAGAGAGTGTGACACCAAGAGATCAACAACAAAGCATCTGTGACCACATATTCTCTTATCGTTTCCTAACCTTACTCCCTCCATCTCTTTATCTCTATTTCTTCCCTGTCTTCCCTGTTGTTGCCCTCTGCCTACCTCTATCCACCAATGACAATTCCCTGTCTCTTTCTGTCCCTTTCATCCCCTCCCCGATAAGTGCTTTAATCATGGACAGTATCAAACGGCTCAAACTGACTCCTAATGAGCTGTTACTATAGAAACAGCTGCTGTTAACATTACTGCCATGCAGCAACCCACCCACATCCTCTTGCAAAGTCCCATAAACTACATATTTTTTGTATATTTTACCGTTGCAGGTGTGGTGAGTTTGGTAAAACTAGGCAGCACCTTCGCAGACTTATGTGTGGCTCTGGGTCCTGCAATTTGCGAGTGCTGTAATGATTACCATTAAACTATAAGCTCCATGCAAACCACAGGCCTGGGAAAATCACGGAAATACAATTCCTGTGATGTAAATTCTTTCAGATTAAGGGCTTTCAGACAAAATGCATCTCTGGCTGTAATGGTAATGGTCACCGGCTCCTGCAGATGAGTTTTCTAAATGTACAACTTTGCTTTCAGTTTGTGATAAACATAGTTAATTTGTGTTCCGTCTTTGTGTTCTGGGTAATATTCATTTCACCACTGAAACATCTTCCCCACTTTGGTTCATATTAGCTTATAACACACCGAGCACGGGTGTATAGTAGGGATGAGAGGATGCCCCCATCACTTTTCAAAATCATATTTTCATCCCACCATATTTTTACAGTTTCAGTTTGATTTACTCACTACATCATCTCTTAAAAGCGTCCTCTTTTCATCCAGCTGCTAAAATCCAGATGAGGGAAGCTCTGAGTTGATAAAACTATTGATACATTAATCTGTGACCGTACTGTACTGCACCTGTAACTACATCCAACAGTGATGTCACCTCTCTTTTCTGCAAAATTCTTCATGGCATGTCTCACTTTGACAGACAACTGACAGCTTGTTGGATTTACCTAAAGTACGCGTCCATTTATTTTTCTTCTTCTTCTAGACACAAACACACACACAAAGTGTCAAACGAAGGCCTTATCATACCATTCTACGGGTTGTAGTTGTGTTGAATCAATTTGATGCATCAATTTTTGAATTCTCCATTCAGGTAATGGCTGGTTTGAATGTGGTGAGGCTGCTCTGCCTCACCATGCTCAGGCCTCTCCTTTCCCTCAGTAATAACCATATTTAGGTTTCCTCACTGATTTCACTTGCATATAACTGAGACACCTCTACCGTCCCGGAGTATGGACTTTAATCACAACAGCCAGACAGAACTACGGTGACTTTTTTTTTTTTTTGGAACTTCAAAAATCTACATAAGTTAATTTTGTAATTTACTAACCAGTGTGTCTTGATTTTCACCTGGATGCCCTGATCTTCATAGACTTTTCCCCTGAGTATAGAAAAGGCCCGACCATTGCACCTGATTCGGTATCTTATTTCTGAATCAAGGTTGGTTCTGAAAGACAGAAGGCTGCCAAAGTAGAGGAGGCAATCCACACACACACACACACCCTCCTCACAAGGGTCAATCCCACAAGCTCCAGTGGACACATACCTTGTCTCCCTGAATTCCTCTGTCTCAGGCAGTGACATGTTCATATACTCTATGAGCATAGATCTGAGCAGATGACAGATAATATATAGAGCCAAAGTAATGGATGTGTTCCTGTTTTCTCAAGCAAGCTGGCTCAGCTCTGTCACCCGCACACACACACACACACACACACACACACACACACACACACACAAATCTTGTATTAAATCTGCACACACCAAGCACTCTATGGGCACACATCTGTCTTTCCTCTCTCTGCTCTCACACATACACTCAAACACATTCACACACATGCACACAGAATGGAAATGCACAAATACAAACATCACATGCACAATCACTTTTTTTTTGTTCACTGATGAAAAAAGCACTTCAGAAGGTGGATGAATCCTCAAACGAAGTTGACTTACTGACGAAACAAATCACAAAATCTAGCAATGTTTGTGGTGTTTTAGCCTTTTTTCTGGTCTATCTGTTTTAATCGTACTGCAGTGGTGTCCACCTGTGGCAATCAACTGCTGTTTCCATGGAAACAGGTGGTACGCTTCCTTAGAACATGAAAGGGGGGGGGGCAAGCAGGGAGAGAGGAAGAGAGAGCATGAGATAATGAGGAGAGGTGGGCAGACGGTAAGGAAGTAGAAAGAAAGAAAAGGAAAGTAAGAGAGAAAGAAGAAAAGAAAGAGTGTTGAGTTAACGGGCATCGTGGTGAGTTCGAGGCAAAGTTTCTCATTCTCTGATCTTTTCCCGCATGTAAAAAATTTCAAGGCATGTTAAAGAATTCATTACATAACTGCTTTGAGGCGCAACTTTACAGTCACAGGCCTTGACCTCACAGCATCTGGCGTTGTAAACATTTTGGGCTTTTATCAGGAATGTTTTTGACGCAGTGTGCCGGCTTTTCTCCTTTCCTACTGATAAGCACCTGCCAAGCAGCGTATTCATGTTTTATTGATTGATAACTCGACTCTACAAAATATAGTCCACTCTCCACAAACATCAAAACTAGAGTTAAATCACAAAAATATATATCTTCTCACTTACTCACTCACCCACTGAAAAAATACATCTGATAACAGCAACTTGTGATCGTAGAAATGTTCTGTTACTCTGGATCATCACAGAAGTCAACATATATCGCCTCAGTTGAAAGTGGTTCCACTGAAAACAGTTTATAAATATTAAAGGTAGATACTTTAAAACATTGGCAAACAAGATCAAAACTTTCTTTTACTGCTATGAACAGGATTTGAATGTCTTTTGATGCCAAATAATTGAAAAATTACTTGCTAAATTAGGAATGTGATGCCCACTCAAGGCAAAATGGGATCCCATACGACTATCAAGTCAATCCTAACCAAATAGATGATTTTAAATGACGCAAATGTACTGCATTAGCATCAGCGACACAATTGTCAAATCTCTGGCTGGACGCCTCATTTTGGCTCTGCTGTTACCGTCTGCTGTCAGTAAGGATTCCCTGATGGAATATTCAATGAAAAATGAAAGTATTCCACAGAGAAAACAATTAAGATTCATTTGCACCCACTGTGTGTTTACAAAATGAGCATGCACGTGTGTTCTGAGATGTTCATCTTTGTGTGGATGTGCTTTATGTCTGCTTAGGCTCATGCTAAGTAGGCCACTTTTCCAGACCACAAAGGGGAAACACGCAGTACGTTAATAACCTGTCATTGTCTTGGAGAACTCAGCTCGCTTTTCTCCAACAAGAGCATAGAGAGAGGAGAGCGAGGGAGCGAGAGAAAGTAAGACACAGTAAGAGAGAAGGAGAGAGCGAGCGCCCTGGCTGCCTGACCTGACTCGGTTATGTAAACAAAATAAGTGTAGTGAAAGCAGCAGCAGCGAACAACGGGGAACATTGCCTAATGAGCAATGGCATGTACAGAGAGAGAGCGGCGGTGTGTATGTGTGTTTGTGTGTGTTCTAAATGACCTGCTTGCTTGTTTCACATTTGATTTTTTTATTGGACAGATTTCTCAGTGAACTCTCCAAATTAAAAAGGCAACCATGACACGTGCAACACTTATCTGTCCCACCCTGCTCCCTCCTCCTCCCGTCCTGCCGTCCTGACCTGTCTCCTTCTCATTCCCTCTTAGTCAATATCGCGCTTCTATTTTTCTTCCTCACTATCTGGTGTCTCTCTGATGGCCTCTTTACATAGCTGACCTCAATAGAAATGGCAGTATGAGTTAGGAATATCCTGCCAGAAACAATACACCTCGACTGATAAAAAGCGTCTGTTCTGTGCTGATAAAATGTTGGATTTGTTACAGATACAGCCAGAATGGTTTCCAGCGCGGGTTTGCTTTTTTATGTTGTTTGGGACATCAGATTGTCAAGTTTTTGGTTACGGGTGGCTAAACCAGCATATCTAGATATGCACTTATTCCATTAATTGTTTATCTTGCTTTTAATCTTAGTTTTCTTTCTGTACTGTTTGCTCTCTGCTTTGTTTCTCATTTTTCTACAGTTTTTTTTTTAAGGAATCTGACTCAAATCCAGCAGAGAAAAGGGCTTAAGGAGAAACAGAAAAGCGCAACTGGAAGCTTCTTGCCTGCATAAAGTGAAAATATTTATTTAGGATATGTATACAGCTTCTGTGAATGTATGCACAGGAAAGATTTTTGCAAGCAAGGAGCCTCCAAATGCCTTTTTGAGATAAAGATAATTGTATAGGCCCAATAAGAAATTTTAATGTGGTGAAAACAGACAGAGGGACAATTTCAGCTTCTTGGCTGACTAGCTTGTCAGCAAAGCTTAGAATTGGAAATGGCATTGGTATCATAAATTTCCTGTTATAAGGACCTTCTATTTCCCATTTGTTGTTCTTGCCTCTATTTCCTGCTTCATCCTTGTCATTCTGTTCTTTACCATCACAGCCATGCTCACATCGATGCAAGCATCACAGAACTACGACAACCCGAGCAGTTATTTCAGCATGGCAACACTGCACACATACACACAAATACAGAACAATAACTCACTACGACACAAAGTGTTCACACGTAAAGCAGAAAACTGACACTACGGAACCTAAAAACACATTTTTATTCTTACGTCCCTCATCCATTCACTTAGGAAAAGGTAAGTACTAAAGGCGTAAAAATCTTTTTCAAGGATGCTTAATTTAGGATTTAATTCAGCAGTATTTCTTCCGCTGTGCCTCTGCTGTGTCGCCACAGGACATGCTGCATCAATGTACAGTCTGGTGGTTAATGCCAAAGGCTATAAAATTTGGAGGGACCTTGTTGGTGCTTCATTAGAAAACTGCTGAAGATGGAATAAACAGAATAATGTATATATTGAAAACATATGTATATCCGTTTGCAGGTAGTTGTGTGCATATGAGTGTGCGATGTTGAAATGTTTAATCACTCGTCACAGATGTTACTTTACTCTTCTCCTTCTGTCTTTCCTCGCCTCACCTTCTACGTTTCTATCTCTTCATCTATAAATCTCTCTCCCTCCCTTCTCCCAACTCTCTGTGTCATTCAACCCCTCTCCATATGTTCTCAGCTGTAGGTGTCTCTGTTTCATCCTCTCCCCCTGCAGGATTTCCATATCGTGCTGATGCTGTGGATGGTCTTGCCTGTCCCTGCCTTGAACACCAAACAATTTGATGATGTTTATGTGCTCTTCGGTTCACATGTGCGAGCATGACAAAGAAATCTGACAGGTACCAAAGACTAAGTGGCAGAGGGCAACTTGGAAACACTGAGCGCTAAAACGGCTTGTCAGCAGCTGTTAGCACTGGATCAATCACACAGTGTGGTCGTACAGTACATTTGAACTCCAAAACAAACTTAAAGAACACAGCCCTGAGATACTATTGGCTTACCCAATGGCTAATCTGTTAGCAAAAAATATCTACTTCACATCCAGGAGGCACAGACCTACATGAGCATCCAGTTGGAGTCGTGTTTCTGTCCACCTCATTAGTATAAGTTCCGTACTCACTGCTCTTCAGCTCTGGTTTTATCCACCAACACCTGAGAAATAAATCTGGGTCTTCAGCCTCTGTAAATTCTCAGTTGGCTAGAAACTATGAGTGACCCCTCACATTGCAGGCAGTAAATTCATTCTTTGCTAATATTAAAGGATTTGCTTAATGGACCTTTAGAGATTTCTCATTTTTTTCAGGAACGTGTCACTCTGACTCTGGAATGGACTCTACAACTTTCTGGCATTAAGACAGAAAGGCTTAATGCCAAAAACTGCCTGCCTAATGACCTAATCGACCTCCAATCTGGAAATAAAAAAAGAAGCAGTCGATTCACCTCCATGAACATAGTCGTGTAGTGTGCAGTCAGAAGGTCCCACCAGATGGATCAGACTGGACTGGCTGAAACCAACAGTGTGCTGTTCTGCAATGCAAACAAACATAAAACAGAAGGGAGGTGAAAAAAAAGTCATTTTTGGATAGATAAATTACCTATTGTGTATTTGGCCCAAGCAAGCCAACACTGACAAAATCTACATGCTTCCATACAGTCAGCCCAGCCAAACTCTCTGTAATGGACTGACATGCAGACTGCCGAACAAATTAGCATACCTTTTGGTTGATCCTCTACGGTTGAGCCAACATGACAAGATTAGAAAATTAGTTAACAATTTTACTATTGTGATGGTTGAATACATTTACAGAGCAAAAAAGCAACTTTGATCAACTTTGTTGTATGTCCAATATATGGTGAAGTTTCACAAGCGTAATGTTTAGCAGAAGGCAAAAGTGCACCATAGTACATTAGATACTGAAAGCACGAGGGATACTTTACTTACTCCATAGACAGTTGTCATTATTATTATCTCAGTATTTAGCAATAATATGTCAGTGTAACTGTAACTGTAAAGGTTTAACAGTGTAGCAAAAGAAAAATCCACTTTATTTGAATGTCCAAATCAATGATTCACTTCAACATAAACATCAAATTTGCACAGTTTCTGCAGTTTATTGTCACAACACTGACTTGTAAAACGTACAGCAATGGAAATACGTGTACACTGATGCAGAACACAGTGTCCTGTATTTTATGTAAATGAACGTCCTCCTGTTACTACAACCACTATACCTACTTAAATTCCTGCACATTGGTAGTACAACAGTATTTCCAGGCTAAACCATAATTACACTTTAGATGACAATATTAGCATTGATTATAGCAGATAAAAGAGTGAATTTCAGCTCATATCTGCTACATCTTTCAATCCACGAGGGAGTGAAAACATAATCCACAACTACAGATTTCTGTTGTATGTCTGAATTAGATATGGGACCTTTAGGGTAGGATATTACCTGGGTTGGGTGGAGGTGACACCACCTCTTCAATCCTTGCTTTGGTCTCCAGTCTGTCCATCTTCTGAGCCTCGTAGCGCTTCCTGCCCTCCTCCCCTTGCTCTGCACTGGCATACTATAGACAGAACATCAAACACCTGTCTCTGCATGGTTGTATATAAAGTATGTAGACACATTTTATCACATTGACTTTCAAAACAAACAAGACAGGTGAAATTGACCTTTCACACTGTTAAATGTCAATATTTTTATCTTGACCAAATGGCCTCTCTCATTGATTCCCTCTCCCTCTCCTCTGGTCATGTCATTTCTTATACAAATAAGGGGAGGAGAGTCAGATAGAGAGACTGAAGCTGACGGGTAAAATGGACGTACCTTGATGGGCGGCACATCCATAATCTTGTCGACATTCTTCAGAGAGCAGGGGACATACCACAGCGCTGCCTTGTTGGCCAGCTTTTTGGCACCTGCGGTCATAGAGAGAAGGTTGAATTCTTGTACCAAGGAAAATGTCAGTAAGGCATTTTACATCTTTCTTCTACCAAATAAACTGACACTTTTCACTGAGCTCTGTGACTGTAAACCAAGCATGTCATGCCTTTTAAATAAAACAACAATGGAGCAAACAATTTTTAAATAGCGGTTGTCAAAACAGACACTTTTATAAACACCCCAATAAAAGTCAATCCAATTTTTACAAATCCACTGGTGCTGCCCAAAGATTAGTCTTTCTTTTGCAAACAAAGGAGCAGAAAACAAATGAGGACAATGTTCAAGACAATCATTCATGTCTATTCAGGACACAAGCTCACATTCACTAAACTCGTTCCGCTGGTTTGCATAAGGTTTAGCATAATTCGTAAATCCTGAACTTTCTGCCTTTTTATATTGTGAATGTAAAATGGATGGAATACAATAGCAACTAATTCATTAAATTCTCAATTATGTTGTAACATTCATTCTTTTGGCAGTTGACACATTATTATTAGAGGTGTTGTCTTCCGTGAAGATTAAACAAGACTAGGTCAAAACCTAGTATATGGCTGGACCACCCCTTATATTGCTTCTCTCCT
Organism: Xiphias gladius; assembly: GCF_016859285.1. Taxonomy (NCBI): domain Eukaryota; kingdom Metazoa; phylum Chordata; class Actinopteri; order Istiophoriformes; family Xiphiidae; genus Xiphias; species Xiphias gladius. The sequence goes on along the minus strand of NC_053417.1, from coordinate 10,996,785 downwards.
ACTCTCTGTGCTCACATTTACAGTATTTTAAGAAAGCCGAATTTCCAATAAAGCTGTCCTCATTTACATTTTTTCTGTTTCTGTTGTCAGATAACGGAACAAGTATGAAATAGTGACTGAAACGCAGCCCTTTTAAACTACATGTTAACACGCAATCAATTCAAATCCATTTCCAATCTGCTGCTCTTCACTGCTATAATCCTGACTTTATAACCGCGACGTCGTCTGACAAAATCACCATACACTTAAAGACAATGGCTGTGCTGGAATTTCGGCTATATTTACTTGTAAAATGAAAACTCAGAAGAGAAAGCTGGAAGCTCAATCATATCTGTTTCAGCTGTGTGTGGTCAGTTGAATGAGATGCATAGAGAGGTGTGCCTGCGGAGTGAATGCCCAACCTCGCGCTCGCCTCGTCAATAGTTGCGACTCTTTTCTATGGAAAGTAGCTAAAGTTTGTCCAAAAAGTCACTAGATTTGTCGCTAGCTGCTTTTCTGAAAAAAAGTTGTGAAAATAGCGTGAAAAGTCTATAAATCTAGCGACAAAAGGCGTTAAATCTGCAACACTGCCTGTAAATGCCCCCCGATGACTTAATAGAAACTTATTGCACCAATTTATTTTGAAAGAGCAATGACCAATGGGGAAACACCAACATTTAGTCAGGCGACATTCGACTAACCAGCGGTGTAACTTTATATAACAGTCAGTCAGTCAAGGAGATTCGCATTTATAGGGTTGGCCCTGCTCTTGCAGTCCAGCCAAAAAGTTTTTGTGAGCATTTAAAGATGCATATAAAAACACAAGACTGTGTCAACAGTTCCATAATATCTAACACAGTTTTCAAATGCGACATCTTCCATTCAGTCCTGCAAAAAAATGACCGGAATATACAGGTAGTGTGTGTGGGTGTTAATAATGTTGTTGGTCATAGCTATAAATCTTTTCTTTGGTTCTGTTCCCAAACCTCGTGTCTACTCATAAAGAGAATTACTGAATGAACCTGTTGAAATACCTGTGACACTTTTTATCGGATGTAAACTAATCTTTTGGGCAAAGTGACCAGCTATTAGTGATAAGAAACCTACTAAGGACAGTTAACTTATCGCTCATGCTCATTTTATGAGTATTTACTTTTTTGGTCATGTTTTGTTTCATTTTTAAATAATGGGAAATTATTTTTATGTTTTAGATGTTAGGTATTTAAAGTGTTATTCCTTTTTTTTTTTTTTTTTTTTGGCAATTTATATTTATTTTATTACATGCTATTGTTTGTCTTTTGGGTGAATATCTTGGAATTTAAAAAAAAAAAGTCACAATAACATGTTATCCATTGGATTTTCTTCTCTTGTGAGTCCCTAAATAAAACCATTGTCATCATCAATGAGTGAAGTGCACTGCATCTGCAAATAAATATATAGGATCTTTCTGTATATGTCCATCTAGGACATGTAACATTGGTTGGAGGCTATAGCATCAGCTCTGCACTTCCTACAGAGAGACAAGAGCCATAAGATCAGAAGACAAAACTCATGGAAATCGCATCTCAGCAATCAGGCAGAGAGGTTGTCATAGTGATATCTGCTCTATCCTGCCTACACATTTTCACTTAATTCCCTAACAGAGAGAGAGGGGCTATTTTGAGGTTGTGTTGTTATGGTACATAAGGGACGCGCACAGATTAAAGGCACCACAGGGCCAGCAAGTTTATAATGAAATCACTGTCTTACAGTGTGTTAAAGGCTTTTAATTGTGGCTGCACCATCTGATGAACTTAGTGCATTGGTTAGTCTCATTAGGATGGATGATCTTTAGATTCATTTATTTGATGTTTTGAAATTACTGTCTCTTTTAATCTAACAAAAATATGCTTTCTTTAATTGCAGCTTTGCCCATATTTTTACCACACTTACTTGTATCAAATACATAGAAACTTAAAGCGGCACAAATGTGCAGTGCATCAACATTGACATTAAAATAGTACACCTAGTAAATTTAAAAAAAACTTAATGAGAATATAGAATTGTGGCATTACTGTGTGCACTACGATCAACAGTAAATCATCCCGAGACTTTGCAGAAGGAAATGTGAAGTTAAGAGAAGAGAGTGGGAGCAGTGGCTTATGGCAGGCTACTCTTGGGGAATAACATTTGCATTTTACACCCGAGTTAAAACCATGCAGACAGCTGGTATGCGTTGCCATGCCGACCGCACTTCTCTCTGCCTCCTCTCATTGGCTCCCGCCCTTGCCGGCAACCAGGAAGTTGCCCACAGGAGAAATGGGAGGCATATTTACATATCCTTGACTCTTCCAAGACTGAGTGACTCCAGTCTATTATTAGCTCCTGCTGGACCTTTTAAATGAACTGTGTTTAGGATGGAAAGAGGAAAAGTAGGAGTGAGGGAGGGACAAAGGGTGGAGGATGAAGCACTGGCATAAGTTGGCCAGCTAAAAACCATTCCCAGTCTGACTGATAACCTTTAGCGACAGGAAACGTAACCAGGGAACTGGCTTTGAATTTGAAACCCCTCTGCATCAAATGAAAACAATGTCAATGTTTGACCATGTTATCACCTGCAACCGTGTTTCCTTCACAGTACTTAGCATTTTGCAGTATCATGCACGTTGTTGACAGGAAACAAACTTGAGGCAAACTACGGTCACAACATGCATTTTAAAACGGGATATTTACCTCAGTTCAATTAATCTTTCAATACCGACAAAAACAGCTTATTGTATGTGTTGGTTTCTATGTGACAAGTGATTGCAGGGAACTAAATTCAGTCACAAAGGAGGGGTTTCATCTAGCAGGAGGGACAGCTGGCTTGCTTATTTAACATGAATGAATTAGTGAATAGGAAGCTACATCCACCCTGAACACAAGCTCCACAAATCTCCTCACTCAAATTTCCACACTCTGGCACAATGTTGAATAAACTGACAAATAGCACAGTGACTTTGTGCATGGTTTTTCAAGTTCCTCTGGTGGCAGCTTTAGAATGAGGAGCTCCATGAATGTAAGAGGACACTCGGGCAGCTCTGATGACAGTTGAGATGAATGTCACCTGGCAGTGGGAGGTACTTTTTTTAAAATTGACGGTGTATTGGTGGATCATGACTGTATGACGGATATGCGGCTGTGCATTGAGCGCATGAACATGCATGAAGAAAACGGCACGTGAGCGGAAGGATATTACACAGCAGACAGTCCAGCTAAAATCTCTTGGCTAACTTTACAGGAGTATAATGTCAGCAAACAGAAAGCACTTTAGCGTAAGCAGTAATAAAACATACTGATGTAAGCATAGCAACTATGGAAACCACAGCCACAAAGGATCTGGCAGTCTGCTGTGGAACGAGAAACAACAAGTCAAATTTGCCTGACTGTCAATGAGTCTACACCAAAACTTTCAACTTTCAGCTGATGACAGGACAAAAATCCAGCAAATCAGGTATTAACCACAACACAAATAGCATCAGCAGTTGCACTGGCAGAGAGTGTTTTTTTTAAACTACTTGATAAGAAGCAGAATTCCCCAAAACTATGCTCTGTCATACTTCATTATAAATTAGAACATTTTGGCTGGTTGAGTTGACTATTTACATGGGTGCTCAAGTAGAGGAAATATCCCTCCAGTACTGCTTATGCATCATATAATCCCCTTTAATCTAAGTTAAAGACATCAATCATGACTCAAATACTTTGAACAGTCCTAAATCCCAGTCTGCACTACTCTAAGATCTTTACTCTCTAATGTTGTTGTTCCTTTTGTCCTCTTCCTTCCTCTCTTTTGCCCCGATCTCTTTCCATCCACTTCACCCTCCCCCCTCATCCATTTATTTTACCTCAAGCAGTTTCACTTGATTTATTGCTGCTTTTTTACTCTTTCACCCCTTTGCTCTCCCCTCTGTCTCTTACCCACTACCCTTCATTCTTCCTACGAGCAGAAAACCCCCCTTGTTTTCTTTTCTCTTTCCTGAACAGCATGTTCCAGGCTCAGAGACAGTGCAGCGAGATTCGTTCTTAGTGCTTGATCCCTCTGATCAAAACCACAGATTTTCCATTATGCTGAGCCAAGGCTCCATTAGTTTTAACTACATTACAGTCACGCTGTGGGATCTCACAGCCTGATAGGAATAGATGAAATCATGCCAGGTGTAGAGTTTTGGGAGGGAGCTTTCTGACAGAAAAAGAATATCCATTACTCAATTTAAACATTATAGTAAATTTTAAGCGTACAAGACTCAGTTTTGAACATTGTTATTGTGAGCACCTCTCTTCTCAAGCTGGAGAATCTGACTGTGAGACAAAAAACTGCTCCACAGTTGACACACTGCAGTGTGATTCTAAATAAACAAATTTCTGTTGTGCTCAAATGACCTTTCTATTGTAGTAGTGTTGCCCTGTACTGTTACAGACCTCAGATATGCCCTCAGAAAATTTTTCTTTGCTCCAAAAGTCAAGGTACCCTCATACTTAATTGTTAAAGGTCTTTTTAAGTATTTTTTGAGTTATGTTTTTTTGTGTTTAAATTTAGATTTGATACATTTTACATCATAACACTCCCGTCTCTTTACTCCTGCTGTGGGTGTTAATGATTGGACAACTGAATGATAAAGAAAAGCATGAATAATCGTGTTCAAGTAAAATAAGATGCAGAACTCTATATAAGCCTAAAACAATACTGTTTTTTTTAATTATTATAAAAGTGTGTGTGTATATTCCCACAGCACTCTTTCGTTACATGCAGTTGTGTGACCCACCAGGATCATGGCAGGAACTTATTTTAAGCCTCAACCCACAAAGAATTGCTCTTAGCTCTGGCTATGCATGTGTGTTTGTGTGTGTGTGTGTGTGTGTGTGCGTGCGTGCGTGTGTGTGTGCGTGTGTGTGTGTGTGTGTGTGTGTGTGTGTGTGTGTGTGTGTGTGTGTGTGTGTGTTGAGGGGGCACAATCTGTGTATGCTGTGTTAATGCAAATGTGTGCCTGAGTGTATATGCAATACAAGCATTGTTACCTCTGCTGGGATTTCACTTCTGTGTGTTTAGTCCAAGTGTGACTTCGCACAAGTGCGCATGTAATGTTTAGTGTTTTTTCTTTGCTGTGCCAATTTCATATCTGCCGATCTTTGTGCCTGTGTGTGTGTGTGTGTGTGTGTGTGTGTGTGTGTGTGTGTGTGTGTGTGTGTGTGTGTGTGTGTGTGTGTGTGTGTGTGTGTGTGTGTGTGTGTGTGTGTGTTTGTGTTTGTGTTTGTACGCCTGAGCAAATGTAACTTTATGCAACAGAATGTTACGTGTATTTTCATGCATGTTTATACATACATGGGTATATGCAAGTCTGTGTGTGCCACTGTGTGTTGGTCTGTGTGTGAGTGCGCATGTGTAGTACATTAGTGCGCATGTGCAATACCACCAGCGGGGACAATCATCACGGCTCGTGCTCACAGTAGGCAGCCTTCCCCTGGGGAGCCGTGACTGAGGCCTGCCTGACGAGATGCTGCCTGACTGACTGTGGAACCTGGATGTTTGTCTCCTCCCCCACACACACACACACACACACACACACACAGACGTACACACATGTGAAACAAGCATGAATGTATAAGTACAAAGATGCATGCACACAGAGTGTACTGTACATACTGTCACAGTATTAAAAAAAGCATGCACGTTTACATATACACAAAGATGCAAAAACATGCATGGCTGCACAAACATTCACCCTCTAATGTACATAAACATGAATAAAAAGATAAACAAACTGCACATGCTAGTCTACAACCAAACAGTAAAATTCCTTCCTCTGTGTTCCTGCCCAAGCCATCCATCAATATTTTGCCTAGGCAAAGATGTAGCCAGGAACATGTAGCCTGCTAGTCCTGCCTCAGTAAGAGACTTGTTTTAGAAAGAAGGACAGTGTGTGTCTTCAGTGTGCATCCGTGTGGGTGTGAGAATGCGTAGGTGTGTGACTTTTTCTATACAGAATGTGTCAGCATGTGCAGATCAGGCTCTGTGTGCACAAAGGTCGTCACTGCACAACCGCGTGTGTGTGTCAGTGTGTCGGGTATGTGCGTGCGTCGTGTCGGAGCATGTGTGCAGGTACATCCACTTGCCGTTTGTGTCTGACTGGGCCACAGTGTGTGAGGCCTGATGCTAAGCCGACATGACAGAAGCAAATAATGTCTGCTCCCGTTATCTTCTCTTCCCCCTCGGCCCCGCAGGAACCTTTTAAAGGGCCAAACACTCATCAAAACACACACACACACACACACACACACACGCCCCTGCACACACATGCATGTATAGATACACACACCCACTGTGCATATGCATACTCTATTACACATGTACACATGTACACCACGCAAACACACATCCGCAAAATTATGCATCTAAATGCAAAGCACAAAGTGAAAAACACACATTTAAATTCAACGTTTTCTCAGTTATCGACACATGAATGAGCTCTTGTGCAAATCCACATGTCTAAAACCGGAACATGTACACACACCAAAACATGTATTCAACCATTCATTTACACAGCCCCACATACTGTGAATGGACAATCCTACTGAGGTTTAGATAAAAATAAATCCATAGAAACTCAGACATGCATAAGTGAACGTGGATAAATGCTGTGTCAACTCAAATGCACGCAAACATACATTTTTACACATATGACCTACTTCCTATAACTACGAACTAATAGACCCTCAAGCTGCAGCCTCTCCTCTGGCTCTCCTTTTAATGTCAAGGCTGCCTGTGTTTGCCTGATTTGAGGACATAAACTGATCGGCTCACTCTAAGCAGCACAGCAAAGCCATCTTTATATACTGGTGTTATAATTAATTTTCTTAGAGCATGATAGAGGGTTAATATGTGTTGTACTTTTTGTTTGTGTTAGACTGAAACATGATGGAATTAAATATGAATAAAGGGTGATGGCAGGGCTCGAGTATATATATATAATCTGGGCTACAAAGTGAGCATATCTGATCACAGATGTTGTGCTTGGCCCACACAGTCTCCAGCGAGCTCAACAGCAAAGTTTAGTGTCCCAGAGGATCTCACTTCCACGCCCGCTCTCAACACGAGCTTGAATTATACTCATCTACATTACACCCACACTGCCCTGACATTGAACCCACACTTAGACTTCAGAACTGTTTCCCCTTTTTTTTACCTTACACATGCACAGCTGTGCACTTCTAAACTATGAACAGAATCGGAAACATTTGTTAAATCTAATAATTACTGAAACTATTTGCCCGTCGTTTTCTGATACTTAAACCTCTTAATGAATTGGGGAGCTGAGAATTGGCTCACCGAGTTACCGGCCTCTGTTTTTATTTCATTTCATTGTTTGTTGACAGAAATGCTAATATGCCGATAATGTATGCTGTTTATGTTAAAGAAAAGCAAAAGTTTAAATGCCCCTAAAAGTACAAATATCTGATACGCAGAACAAATGTATCAAAATATAAAATACAGAGGGTTTGCAAGACTGACTTTGTTTCTAATCCTGTTTTTGCCCAATATACGAATACATATGGAATACGGAAATAAACCCTAAATTCCATTTGATTTAAAATGGATTTTCTACTAAAAATGTTATCACTGCACTCAATCATAAACCCTGTAAAGTGCATCAAACCAAACGTTGCTTCGAGTGTATTCTCTCCATCAGCTCTCTTCCTAATTGGGGTCCTTCACGACAGGCCATGTACTTGAGCAGACTGTCCGTGCTGATGCCTGTATGTATGTATGCTGCTCTCTACCTGTCATCTCATATCTCTGCCTCCGCCTCCGTCACCCTGCTTCCAGCACAGCAACCAGCCAACCAACCAACCAGTACAAGCCTGTTGCTAGGGCAACGGCTGTCTAGGGGATAATTCTTTTGTTTCTCACACCTCCTTTCCTCCACCTTTCTTTCTATCTCTTCCCTACTCTCACTCTTTTTCCCCTTTCATTCCCTCTGCTATCTTTTTGCCCATCATTATGTCTGTCTACTTCTCTTCTCCCATTGTCCTTCTGTCTCATTCCCTCTCTCTGTCTCCCTCATTCTGTCTCTTCCTCTGTTGGACACACTATTTAATCTCTTCAAATGGAAAATGGACATGTTGTTTTAATGCCATTCATCTCCTAATTACAAATTCATTAAAAGATAAAAATAAACACACAGTCCAGTGATATTTGCTTTTACATGTCAAGAAACTGCACCTATTTTGCTGAAATTCATTTATAGCCAGCACTTCAAGGATATATTGTGAGTGTGTCTTTACATGTATTAACAGGTGTAGACATCATCTCTCCCACTTTGATATGAATTTAAGAAGGTGCAATACGGTCAGCACATGACATTTGGTTGTTTCAGACAGTCAGGGCATCGCTGTTGCCACTGGCATTTAAAGGTTCAGAGATAACGCTAGGTCAGCCCAATGTGATCCTTCCTGCGTCTTTACTCGAGGGAATCTGGCCAGTGCGTGTGTGTGTGTGTGTGTGTGTGTGTGTGTGTGTGTGTGTGTGTGTGTGTGTGTGTGTGTGTGTGTGTGTGTGTGTGTAAGTCTGCATATACATATGTGTGTGCATGCTTTTATGAGCAAATATTCAATGCACACAAATCTTAATAATAAACAAGAATTACATACAGACTGCAACACTTGGCAAACTGGAAACCAACATGGCTCTGAGTTTGTATTCCCCTGCCTCAGCTCTACACACAGCACCTCATGTTAGCAGTGTTTCATCTTTCATCCAGCTAAGAGCTGCATTACTTATCGTACGCTGCCCTCTACTGATCAAACAGCGTAACATCACAGTGAGGTCATTCTTCCTCCCAGCCTAGCCAGACTCAGTGCTAAGTGAAATAACCAGCATCTAGATAAAATTACAATTTTTTTTTGAATGTTACAAAAACAAACAAAAAAAATTTCACCAAAAACAAACAAATGACAGCAGGTTGGTAACTACACGAGTGAAAAAATTAAATATCTACTATATACAGTACATTACCAATGACAGTGCGTGACAGGATTAAAATATCTTGTCCACAGTAACTTTACAGCATTTAATAAATAACTTTTCCAGCCCACATATAGACAACTTTGTGGTACTTAATGATTTATTTTTTTTGCGTTACAGTGAAGAGATGGAGTAAGTTCTCTGACAAACTGCAGCCAAAGTGATTCCAACTAACAAATGTAAGAAGAAACTTTAGGTGCAAGCAGCATTTTGCAGGGACAGAACAGTCTTTGCAAACTGGTAGTAGATAACAAAGGACTGGTGCCTGTGGGTTTCAAGCGGCGACTGTGTAATCGCAACGTCCGAGGTTTGAGTCTGGCAGGGGGACTGCTGTTCGATGTCATTACCCGTCTCACTCTCCCTTCATTTCCTGTCATCTCTACTGTCTACACTCCAGTAAAGGGGGTAAAGTAGGTGTTTTTCATGAAAGATATTTTGAAATGTCAGACATGTCTTATCGCTTATGGTCTGGTCAAGCCTTGATTACCATTTTTTTAATAGTCAAACCAAGTGTTATCTAATGCACACCTGGTAGAATGTGTGTTGGAAGATTTTAATACAAATGGAAATCATATCAGAAAATTTTGCCCCAACAGTAATAAATATGTTTCATTTGAATCTACTGCAGTAAGAAAAATCTGAAATGAATGAGAATATATCTGAAAATATATTAGATTATTATATTAAAACTGATATGCATCTTGCGTGGCTGTTTTTCTGTGACTAATGCCTAAAAAATTGGCTGAACAATTCACGTGTTTCACTCGCCTACATTACTGACAAACTGACCGTATGTCTGGAGGTGTGTGTGGGCACGTGTGTGCCTGCGTGTGTGTACTTGAATTTCTGTCATTCTTTCATCTCCTCTGCAGTGATACGGGTGAGAATGAGGCTAAAGGTGAACGCTGCTGAGCAGTTGGGGCAGCAGGCTTAAACAAAATCACTCATCAATCAAATTTTAACCAGAGGGGTTACAGCATTATAAATATGACTTCTAACAAAAAAAGCCGAATTTTAATAATTTGCTTGAAATTAAATTTCGAGTAATTACTCTTTTAAACATACAGTGTTTTCAAATGCAATGCCTGAACTTTATTTCGGTAGTGCCGGTTCTAAAAGTATCAAATGTCAAAATGAGTCACCTGTGAGGATGTTCTCAGCCATGACTTTGACCTGCACCTCCAGTGAGTGCTTGGAAGTGTACGTGATCTCAGCCGTGACGTGGGCGACCTCACCGATGAACACGGGGGACAGGAACTCGGTCTTCTCCACCCGAACCAGAACTGCCAAACAGCGTTCCTGGAGAGGAGGAAACAGCAAACCTAAAACTTACACAAATATCATACACACATTCACAACATTAAATGAAAAAGTGGATTTTTTTAAGATGCCATTTAGTAAACAATGACTTGCATCCCCCTCTAGTGAAGAACAGTAGAGGAAGCAGAATCTCTGTCGAGCATCTAGTTTTTTGTTCAAAAAGAAAATTAAATGGAGAATTAGTTTTGAAAGCCCGAAATCTCAGCACCTGGCAAAAAGATCAGAGTCTCTGGTACTGATTTACGTTGTCAGTCCACTACTAGTGTAATGGGGTCATTTTGCGCTGTACGGTAAAAAATCAAATAAAAAAATCTAAACTTACTTACTGCCCCTTGGAAATGTGAGCTAACCTGTTTAGTCCTACTGAGATCTCAATCTCCTCAACTGCAGGATGTTTTAATTCAGGCGGAAAAAGTAACAAAATCAGTGCCAGAGAATCGAAGGCAAACGCTGAGGGGCCTATGGAAGATATTAACAATTTCCATCAATGACATGTTTCATCATCACCAAATTGCTTTGATTCATTAAACTTAAGTAAATGCCAAGTCAGGGGAAGAAACATAATCTTATTCACCAACATTTGACCATATTGCCTCCAGTGCCACACAATGGTGACTGTTTTAAGTAAGTAAAACACATTGTGAGGAAACACAATACAGTTGATTATGATGAGCTATTCTTTCTGTAATTCTACATTTTTCTGGTGAATACATGTGTGAGTTGCAACTTGATGGGATAACTGTTCAGAACCATTCGCAAGTTAAATAGTTCTTTGTGCTTCATTGTGAGCTGTCTAATATTTCGAATGCTTCAGCATCAGTAAATGTCAGACACCAGAATGAAATACTGCTGACCCAAATTCTGGACTTGCCTGTCTTATATGATTTTATTAGGGAAAGGGAGGCTTTCAAAAAAAAAAAAAAAATTTGTGATGGCACCAGTGACCGGAAACTTTTATCTACATATGCCATGGCATAACCAATGAAAATAAACTGAACTGAATTTGACTTTAGTGATTTTAAGAATACTCCTGTAAGTATTTTCCTTCTTTATTTTCAAAAAAATGTTCATGTATCTTTATGACGCAGATGTGCGCTGTAGTATATGCAAAAGCACGTTGTGACCATGAATGCCTTTCTCTTTATTTCTAATCTGAACAGTGAAATCTAGGACATCAGGAGAATATGTTCAGAATGTTGTAGCAGGTGAGATGACAATGAGATGACAAAACAAAATGATGCAAGTCAAAAGTCGGTTAAAGTTCACCATGTGAGAAGAAAAAGCAATGTGGGTGATTCAGTACTAAATATAAACAATATTAATGTAGCCATGCATTTTGGAAAGATGAAATTTATAAGCTGTTACATACTGATAAGTAAATAAGCTGAACTGTGCAACTTTGTCATGGTTTTCATATTTTGAAGACAACTGTCTCAAATTGAAAAAATCAATTTCTTAATGCTGGACAATCTTTGTTAACAAACATTTTACGTTCTCTAAAAAAAGCAGTTCTATAAGCTTTTCACTTCTAATCCCTTCAGGCAAAGTAATGACCCATCAAATGCTGGAGAGAGAAACAACACAATGAAAGAAACATGTTCCCTCTTAAGATCATTTTTCCCTGATTATCATTTTTCCCAAGTTCTCATATTCTCATATTTTTCATATTTTTTATTTATAAAAAAAAAAGTTTAATATAAGTAATAGTAATAAATGAGCAGTTCAAATTTATTGTGCTATGCAGAAAATTTCTACGCTGCAGGTTACTATGCACAATACATCTTAGTCTGTTTTTTTCATGATGATTGCATAGTTCACATATTTTTCTTCTAAAAATGAACCTATTACAATTTAACTATCAACAGTACAATGAAATATGTAAGTGTAAGGTCTGAAACTTGCTGTGGTCTCTCACCCCGTTCTGTGTGTTGCAGTGTCGCGTACCGACGATGCATCCAGCTTCCTCAATCATCTTGAGGACGATGCCGCCGTGGACGTTGCCAACGATGTTGGCATCGTCTGGCCGCATGATCCTGCAGTAAAGAGAAGATTCATTAGCATCACCGTGGATCTGATGCTAGGATTACGTCATCTGGTGTTATAAGAGTTCTTAGCATCCTGTTTCGCATGTCTTTTCAGCTTTTCGAAGAGAGGGAAGCTGCAGAAGGTTGAAACATCATTGAGCAATGATTTCAAGACACAAAGAAGTCTCCTCTTACTCTAACAACATCTGGCCCTTAGTGCTAACTTTTAAAAAGGCAGGATTGACCCACAAATGGGAAGGTGGTGGTGTGTTTTCAGTTTAAGACACTGAGTAATTACTAACTGAATTTCAATCCCCCAACATATTTAGTTTAAATGGTTTTATTGATTTATTCAGCCGAATGAGGCCGACATTTAGTTGAAGCAGGCTTTAATCTATGTCTATGTGATCTGCTTGTAGATAGTCAGTCATGAGTTGAAATGAATTCTATCGAGCATATTTCATTTGGTGGGGACACATAATGACCTCAGGACTGATTATGTAAAATATTGTTAAAGTATTTTCGATACTAGGTTGAGGGCATCGTGTTTTTTTGGTGTCCAGCCTCACCTCTCCATGTCTGTCTACATGCAGTACCATTATCTCTGACGGTGCAGCATGCTGTCCTGTACTTCCGCTGGTTCCAGTTTTCCTCAGCGTGTGGGTTAAACTAGTCTCACCACTTACACACTAATCTGTTTACATGCTAAGAGGTTACAAACACAAAAATGTCAAAACACACTGAGATGTGACTAATCTTAGGGATAAGATGATTAATATTTATAGGAATGTGATTGATGTTCCTTGTTTGCGCGGATGAAAACGTACAGATGTCTACCAATAAAACAATCTGAGTCAGAGTCAAATTTAGATGTCTGGGAAATTTTACAGTTGCAACATTAACAGTCAAATGGCATGCAAAACAGCAGGAACACTGAAAGTTGAACACATTAACCTCTGACACCCTTGAGTAACTCCTATACATTCCAGTGAAGTCCAGTACAATAGCACAGCACTAAATACTACTGTTGTGAAAATTTCATGATTAGCAAATGTATGTATTGAAAGGAAATTTTAATATTTTTGTTTATATCTATGATATTCTACATTGGAGCTCAATCAACACCTCTGTGACACAGTGTCAACAACAATTGAAAACTTTAACAAAGGGGTATTTGGTATCAGTAGTATTTCTAGTATTGCTGTGATAACTTAATTTTTTCGAAAACCACAAATTTTATGGGGTTTTTTTTGTGTGTGTAAGGGAAAAAGAATGAACCAGACAAAACATCCTGTATATTCAGCATCCCTCATAGTGTGTGTGTTTGTGTGTGTGTGTGTGTGTGTGTGTGTGTGTGTGTGTGTGTATCACAGATGAAGTACCTGCTGAGTTGGTATTTGCTGCCCTGCTCAGCTCCAGCCTCCCCACTTTCTCTGACATCTCTGCTGACTTGCTGACTTTGACTCGCTTGACGTTTCTCCACCACCGCTGTCGTCTTATCCACTTCATCAACTGCCTTTCTGCTCTGAGGCCTAAAGCAACGCATTTTTACACTCTGACTGACTCTCAGTCTTGCTCTCTAAACTACTTCCCTTCTGTATGATCTCTACATCCACAACTTCTGAGATTTTGAGTCTTAACGTTGCTGCAGTGACTGACGTCATGCATGGTTTAATGATGATCCCGCCTTAGGCGTCACAACTGGTCCAACTGGATCACAACACACCCACTGATGCCCAAACAACAGGCGGCCGGGGTCGAATGCCTAATAGTCCATTAGCCCTTAAAATCCTAATCACATATACCTTCCAAAATGAGGATGATGTACTTGATGGATCACTTATATAACATACAATGTCGATGTAAACCTCACGGGAGCATCATGCCAGAAGTTCCTCATACTGTATGAGCTCTTTTGTAATGAACTGACAAACAACCTAAATCAACTTATCACTGAGGTATGAGCTCTTGTCTGGGTAGTTTAAAGTTGCCAGCAACATGTGGATTAGTTAGAATTAGTTTAAGCATTTGTGAAAGTGGTTTGTGTAGAAAATATTTCAATGTACACAGCAGTGTATATTTATATGAATATTAAATATCTAGAACATACAGATTTTCTATACAGGTCAGGGTGTGCAGATTTTTCAGTTGCCTATATGTATCCTTTTTGCATTATACCTGAAAGTTGACTGTTTTTTTCACATGAATTCTCATTTGTTAGAGTTAAAATATAGCTTACAACTGAAAAGTCATAGAACTACCATCAACGCATGCATAAACCATAATTACAATTTTCTAGCTGAAAACAAACATATAAAACCTAAGTTTTACCTGTGTCGGGAAGGGTAGTGGCAAAATGTGCGAAGTAGCTTGAGAAAAGCATACCGTGGTGTCATTTCTGTCCCGGGCCCCGCCAGTAAGAACACGGCAAAGAACAAAGATCTGACTGGGGTGGTGGCATCAGAAGCAGGGCTTGAACTGTGTTTTAGCCACGCAATCTTACACTACCAGGTACGACAGGCATTTGTCAAACACTCACAACTGTATATAGACAAACTTAAAACACACACCTCAGTCCCACATTATGCATTACTGTATGTTTGCACAGCCTGATGAACCCTTACTCGATTACTCTTACTTAAACAGGCCAGTTGAATTATCAATAGAGAGCGGACCTATTTTGCAATTTTATTTGCATTTTAGACTATTGGCTGATGCTCTAGTCCAAAGCAACTTGCAATCAACAGAAGAGCAAGTTTAAGAGTAAATTACCACATTTGCAAGCAAGTACCAGTAAGCAAGTGTCATGGCCACAGCCCAAACAATATTCCAAGTATGAAATAATAGTTAAGCAGCTGGAGTTTTTTTGATAGCAACTAGAGTGAACAAAGAAGAAAGTAGGGTTACGGCCAATAACCTTTTAGTCAGGCAAAAGTCAATTCAAAGACAAGACTAGGTCCAGATGAGGTCCAGATGAGGTCCAGATGTGGTCTAGACCTCGTCAAGATTTACTGCAAAGCGGATCAAGCTATATTTCAAAGCCAAAATGAAAAACGGCAATATAAACAGTGTAAAATGTTTCCAAACGTACTGTAAAAGGAATGATTACTTATAGTACAGTGGGTCTGCACCGTTTACCACAACTGGTGAGAGCAAATACATTTAAGTCCCTGACATTTTGTATGGTCCTGAAAAGAAGTTGAGAAATCACATGGACAACAACGCATCTATGAAATGATTCTGGATTGGTCACGATCTGCCCCTCTTCGTGACTTTCTGCCCGGACGCTGTTGTTATTTCCTGTTTTATTTTGAAATTACTTACCTTGTGCGTCTTTTGGTTGTTTTACTTCCTGCCCTTGTGTGTGTGTGTGTGTGTGTGTGTGTGTGTGTGTGTGTGTGTGTATCCTGCCTTTGTGGTTGCCTGCCTTGCCCTCTTTGTTAATTTGTCTGCTTAGTTCCTGGGTTATGTTCTCTAGTGTTCCTCATGTGTCTATTTTCTTGTTGCCTGCTTTTGTTTCCTTTGATGTTCCAGAGTGTTTTTCCAAATACCTGCTACCTGCATGTTTTTTCCTGTTCCCGTGTTACTGTGTGCCAACTTGTTCACCTTGTCCACCTGTAAGCCTGTTTTATTCTTATTAAAAGCAACTTCACTGCATCACCTTTCTCTTGTGTTTGCATTTGGGTCCAGAATAAACTAAACCGTCACAGGATTGGAAAAAGTAAACTGAATAGGATGTAATAAAAAAGTGACAAAAGTGGACTTGAGAGACAAAATTCAAGTTTGCAGCCCATTAAAAGGTCATATGATCACATGAGAAGAGGGTGAAACACATCTGACTCTGTTGTTAGCTTCTTCTTAAAAAGAGAAAACAGGAAGTGAATTGTTTTTTCCAGGGAGGGAGAGGCATTTTATCACTGGGAGTTGGAGTGAAGAAGAGTTAAGACAGGGCAATGACCAGGCCATCGGTAGATAGGAAGTCAATGTATACCGTAGTCGTTTAAGTGGTAGGAAGTTTGAATTTGTCATAAGCAGCCAAGGGCAGTCATGGGAAAAAGCATAGCAGGTGAGAGGCAGTGGAAAGTTTGCAGGCTGATAAAAACTAATTAGGTTACAGTATTTTTGGAAAAAATTTGTAGGTTCATAATGATTGAGTTTTTCGGAAGACTGATAGCTACTGATTATAAAAAAAAGTAGTTACTGTATATTTATATTTATGTTTTTGTGATGAGTGGAGTTATTCACAATATACCACATTTTGATTTCACAGTAGCATCACTGAGGTGTCAACTTCCAAACAGAAGAGCAGCCTCAGCATTGCAGCCAAGCACGAGTTACACTGAATTTTGAATGAGAGGAGTGGCAGCAATCATTGACAAACCTCTAACCATACTAGCTGGTAGCTGGTTATATTTGCGTTCACGCCCACCTTTGGTTGTTCATATCTTTTGAACTGAAGGTAAAGGTCATTGTTCATTGCATGAACACACCAATATGGAACCTGAACTGACTAAGTTTCAGGCATCTAAACATTTAAACAGGGAAATCCTGTTAAGTCAAGCAGGCTGCACGGCTTCCACTCAGGCCAGAATCACTCGATGAGTCTTGTATTACAAATCATTACAACATAAAACAGTCTAAGGCTGTAACTGCCTTCAAGTTATGGCTGACTCATAGTGAAAAACTCAAATATCAGACTGTTTTGACCAAATAACCAAACGGTCTCGCCTTCCCCATAAACTTACATAAAAAGAAAATTGGATATTATGACAAAACAGGTAGATATTTTAATTGTTTGTTTGACTTTGGTTGAACAGTCTAATTTAAGCAGTCTAAATTGCATTGTTTAGCTATAACGCAGCTTTAAAACCATGGAGGACCATGACATGTTTGTAGGCATTTCTTACTGGAGCAACTACAGGGACTGTGTGATTTCACTACCATTCAGGGCAAAAATATGTAAGATTCAACAGTCAAATCTATTTTCAAGGTGTCTGCCGAAAACAGCACCTACAACAGTGTGTTGTACGTAACAGAACCCGAGTCTGAGGTTGAAATGTCTTCTTTCCTTGAACCCAAACATACACGGAGCGGTGAGTGGGTCTGCAGTGTGTAAAAAATAAAAATAAAAAAATAAAAAAAAATGCGGCACTAGCAGCTCAACAAAGCAGCGCCCTCGGTGAAGGGCAACCGACGTGTCCCATGCCAGGTCAGAAGAACACCTTCATATGCCACCGGCTCGGGGGGAATGTAAGGCTGCGGGGGGGGAATTCCCACACAGGGTTTAGTTCCGACGTGTTGGGATGCGCCGACAGCGCTACAACTCCCAACGGAGGGTCATTCCCCCCTCAGCCGACGGGGCCGTTTGTCTCCGCCTACAGGCGAGCGCGAGTACAAACGAACCCTGCATGCGGTCGGGAAGCCGAGCCTATTCGTCGCGAAGGCATTTCAAGGGGCAGCAGCCTTCGCCACTCGCACGGCACTCTACTGGCCGTTTGCGTCCAATGGTCTTCCTGCCATTATCCTCGGATAAACAGAAAGCGGATCGACTACACGCGCTTTCACCGCACCGTCCAGACCGAATTCCTTCGAGCCTGCGCGATAGAATGAAACTTTTATTGGAGTTTCGGTAGGATGGTGGCGACCTCAACGTGTCCTTGGTCCAGTTTTAGATCGAGTTAGTCCTACCGGTGCCAACCGCGCTGAGGTCATCGTATACCACATGCGACATGGATGATCGGCACCGCTGCCGGGAGCCCACGGGCTAAAACAGAAACGAAAACAAAAACAAAAAAACCCAGGAAACACCCCGTTTAGATGGTCGAGATTAAACACCGTCGTCAGGCAGGAAGCAGACGGTGTGTGTTCGCAGACCGTAACGCGCTGTGTATTATCTCGGGACATGAGGCGGATTATCTGGGTTATCAGCCTGTGAGGAACGCTCACCCAGCGACGCCGGGACCCGCGCTGTTCTCCGCATTTGTCGATCGCCAGCACGTTATTCGCATGCGAGGGCGTCTCGCACATGTGTTAATGTGTCGTTTCAAACGTCCTACCTGCATAACTGAAGGGAGGATGCTGCCGCGCGAGCCTGCGGTACCGACATGATGATGGTGATGACGCTGGTGGTGGTGGTGGTGGTGATAAGCTCTCGGGTTTGCTGGTCTCGTGTTGCAGCGAGATTCCTGTGTGATGGGAAGGGAAATCGGGCTCCTTCGGTGTCCGCCGGCCGCTCTGGTCACGGTCTCTCAGACAAATGAATCATCCGGACGGATATTACTTAAGACTTCACACGAATGCTAAAATGGTGCTTTGTGCGATGTAGCGCAATTGTTTCGCAAAAAAAGGAAAAAAAAAGTCCTTTCAAAGTGGGCAAAGCTTAAATTACATTTTGAATTAAACCAACCAACAGACATTTAGCTTAGACTACATGTTGGGACCGGTGCCTTTCGAAAAAGCAAACGGGAAAGACGTGGTAACTGAAAACTGAAATAGAAACCACAACCACGTCCATGCCTCCAAACGCCGGGGGAGGGCAGCAGAGACCGCATCTAACACCACCACCAGCGCGGGGGAAGTGGTTCGGGTGTCATGTTGCCTGATGCGGGCGCCTTTGACCACAACATCCATGCGGGAGTCGCCCTCACCAACGGTTTTTATTCTATTCAAATCTGCCTGACAGATGTGCCGCCCCTGCCTTTGCTCATTAAACAAAGAGCTGTCCCCATATAAGGAAACATTACATCATATTTGCTGCACCGAGGCTCAATTCAAAGTCTGGTGAAGCTGTCTTCGGTTTTTCTGCACCTACTGTGGGAAGAGGCAACCTCTAAACATTTCTTTTTCTCCGTTGACTTTCAGTCATGTGTATCACACTACTCTGTGAGTGCGCTTTGCTGTGTGATCTTTGTTGTGACTTGTTTTTTTTTTTTTCTTAGCCTGTAATTTTAATAAAAATCACATTGAGTTTATCTTGTGTGTGTGGTGTGCCAGCTAAATAATAGTTTCTCTTCTTTTGCAAAGCCTCGTGTGGCTTTTTGTGCGTTAACGTTGCGTAATTACGCACACGAGTAAAGACCATTATTCTCACAATTAAAGTGTAAGCAAAAAGAAAACGAAATTTAACCACGACATCGTAGTTTTATTTGTGTTTATATAGTATATATACAATATTTGCAGCAAATAGCAAAAATAAAACACATCCCAACAGAGATACTTACAGTGACACATAATATGTCTACAAACTTCATCTGCACAGACTCAGGACACTGACGTCTACGGTGCAAATTCATACATACACTGACCCTTTGGGTCTTACAGGGCTGTTTCAATAGCCCTTAATAACTTAGTCCGCCAAGAGGACTAAATATTTAACGTATACATACATGCAGATTTAAAAAAAAATACGACTGTCTAAACTTGTCAACTTATACAGGACAACAGACTCGTGCGCAAAACGTAAGTATATAATACTCAACCAATACGATTTAACGATGAATTCTGGCTTTTCATCAACACAAACGAAGCACTAAATCACTGTGTATATTTACAAGTGATGCTTTCTCAACACGTTGCCTACAAATCAAATATTTTACAGTCTTTTCATAGGCTTTTGGTAGAACCGGCCACTTATTTCTCTCTTAATTTGAGAAATCTACCAAGGTCTCCACATGGCAGCGCTGACGGCCTGTGGGCCTGGCTGTGCTCGGATGGGAGCCACTGCGCTGCTGCTGCTGCTGCTGCTGCTGCTGCGGGACTGGCTCTCCGGTCTGGAGCCGAAGCTGGATTTCAGGCTCAGGAGTCTCTGCTGAATCTGAGGGAAAGTCCTGGAGCTCTGGGCGCAGCAGTTCAGGCAGGTTGGGGTGATGGTGGCGGACATGGACTGCTGCACGAAGTCGTTCACCCGCTGGCACGCGTCTTGATCCAGGCTCGTTTTGGGAAGCAGAGAGGAGACGCGCTGGAGGCAGGCTTTGTAGCCTTCTCTGTAAATGTGTGCGGAATCTGAAAAGGCAAAGAAAGGTTAGTTTCTTTGTTCAACAATGACAGGTCCACTGTTTCTACATTTATCAGCCAACGTGTTAAAAAAGCAGAACCATAACTCACCTTTGGAATTAACAGGGGGAATGTCGCTGAGGAACCTCACGGTCATTTCCAGGATGTCGGCTTTCTCAAGCTTGGAGTAGCGAGTCTTCTGGAGAAAATAATAAAAAGCAAATGTTAAACATATGAGTCTAAACGTTACCTTGATTTTAGTATATCTGAAAGGGGTTTTTCTGCATCCCTAAATGTATATAATGACTTACATCTCTGCCTGTAAGCGGGAGGATGAGGTTTTTCAAGTGGTTCAGGCTGTCGTTGATACGGGCGCGCCTTCTTTTTTCCATCAATGGTTTCATTGTCTGAAAAGATCAAATAATATTTAGTGTCCATTCCTTACATTAAGAGTAAGACTTTGGAGAAAAGGTTTAAGATACTGAAGCTATACTCAGTGACTTCACTTACCTTTCTGAGCTCAAGAGCCTGTTTTCTTTTGGCCACAGTTAGCCTTGGAGAAAAAGACTGGAGAGCTTCACAAGTTAAATTTGGAGACATTTTCAGCGTTGTCTTTGTGCCAGAGAAGTGTCCAAAACAGAAATCTGCGAAGACCTGTCCTTAACGGCCGAGAGCTGCGGTATATATCCAGGTCCGTGGCGTCCGCTTCGTGCGTCACGGGTACGCCCCCAAGCCGACACAAAACGATTTGAACTGACCATGTATTCGATGAAAACAACACAAACGCATCACATTTAGAAAGATAACCATCTGTTTTCTACTCTAATCCAAGCGTAACAACTGCAGTGCGTGTCTGCGTTATGATCCATAGACAGAATCAAACAAAACCTGCCTCAAGAAGCTGGAAAAATGTGTGCGTAAAAAAGCGCTGCTTGGACGCACTGAATGACCAAATACAAATTCTGCAAACCCTACAATTTACATCACGTTACATAGTAAAAATTTAAGTTCATTATTAGTAAACAATGAGGTTTATTGTTTCATACATAGCCTAGTAGATGGAGTAGGTTGTTGTTTTGTTTGTTAAATACATATAGTTATTGGTGCGTAATTACGCACCGAAAAAGCTTTATATGGCTGGAAACAAACCCTAGGCTGAATAGCATGAACTTATTTCGGTGAGCTACCCATGAAATACAACAGACCACATTTTAAAAAAAAATCTAATTTACAACAAATTCTCAGTTTGCATTATTAATGGCATTTTTTTTCCTGCTGGATTTTCTGTTGCTGTTCCACACTGAGGTTTTACTGTATTTTATTATGTGTGTAATGGGCCCAAGTTTGATTATATATCATTAATGTAATGCTGAATGTTCTAAATATATATGCACACTTAGAACAACAGGGTGTAATACATATTGCTGGCGTAGGGGTCAGGCTTGCGTGTATGGAAAAGTGTTTATGGAGATATATATTCTTACTCAAATCACATACCCAAGCCACGCTACTTTCAAATAACATCTGCTCTTAGATTTTGACAACAATAGTTTTGCATATGACGTTATAATGCAGTTTCTGCCCGGGGGAGTCTCTACCTGGAGGGTGTATCCCCCTCCTGCCAACGCCTCACTCAGGGTGATGGGGGCTGAAAAACAGTGGGCGTAGTGGTGAGGGAGCATGTTCTTCAAACACAATAGCCACCGCAAAATACAAAGGGAGCCTGGTTTTAAACTTATGAGTCATTTTTAATAAATATTGAAAGTATTTACTTTTGGACTTGGACTCGATGTAGTTTATAACCAACCATCGTGCCCTGCGAGGTATGAATCGAACTTTTGAATTACAGCTTGGAGCTTTGCAGATTTTGAATAAAAACTGGAGAAACATGACAAGCCATCAAATGCCACTGCACTCAGGGGAACCACGCGCGCAGCACGCGCCACGGGGACCAGATGGCTGTCTGTTACCGAGCCTTCAACCCCACCCACTTCCAACCTCCGTCTATGACCCCACCCCCCACACTCTCCTCCTGCAGCACACCAGCGATACCGGACAGCCAATCTCCCTGTCGAGCAATGGTAGAGCCATCTCTCATCCATAAGTGCGCGCGCGCGCAAACACACACACACAGACACACGCACACACACACAAACACACACACTCACCGCGTTGCATATACTCAAGCCCCTTTTCTATAAACTTTACACGCACGATACATGATCTCCAAGCAGTTTTAGCTTGGGTATCCCATCTGCATGCTTCTAATGGGCCCTTGTTGAATGTGTCCAACTGAAACAAAACATCCTCGCCCCCCTGTTCAGAAACTCTGCTCTGCAATTGTCTCCTTCAGCTTGACTCCTTGATACTTTGGCGTCCAAGCTGTCGTGAAATGCTTGTTTATCGGGATTATATGGTGATGACGAAACACAAAACTCAATCTTTTGGAGGAGATGAAAGATATTTGTCTGGAAGAGCACGCTGCCTTACAGCTCCGTCGACAAGGCTCTGTTTGGACGAGTATTACCTTAGACATCCAACAGTTCACACTGAAAAACGCACAATGAGAATCTCAAAAAGCTTACAGCTGTTGTTTATTCTGACATTGTGACCAATGACCCATACAGAATTACAAATATAAAAGAGTAAAATATACGAAAGCAGTCGTGCAAAGGAAAACTACTAGCGTTCACTGACATTACGCAAAAACCTGCAGTCATCTTTGAACTAATATTTGTTCCTATATAAACTTTAGATTATTTTCCAACTTGCACTACTCACGCGGTTTGATTTCTTTGTCCTTTTTATGGCGTAATAGAAGATGAATGTTTACTACAATTTATGTGTAGTTGTGTTGGGATTAAGAGTCAGCTATGCGTAAACTATCTTCGAAGTATTTCTACAACTTGAAATGCAAAAAAACTAAAGGCAACAAAGTCGAAATGTGAAGGTCGCTGTCATGTAGACAGGGTGTTGTTGTGCTGCTTCCACACACACACACAAAAAAGAAAGAAAAAAACAAAAAGCCAAGCGCTGCCATGAAACTGAGAGGCACACTTGCTGCACGCGCCCCTCACCGCCCCGCTGGGATGGAGGGATGATGGGGGATGGGGGTGGTGGGGGGGTGCACTTCTCCCGAGTTTTACTCTTACGGTTAGAGTCCTCTTTTGTCTTTTCAAGCAAATTCGGCGTCGGTAACCCATCTGTGCAGGCCGGATAACAGGGAGCCTTTGTCTGAAAAGGTTCCGACACTTCATGGGTATTAGGAGTCACATGCGGGCTGCGGGACGGGGGAGAAACCGCGAGTGGGAACGCCGCCCTAACCTTTTACCGCTGCGTGATGCGAGCTGGGGAGAAATCGGGCGCCTTCGGGGGTTTTTATGGTTCACCAACAATGGCGAACATATTCTCCAGCTACAACCTCGATAAACAACGTTTGATCTCCATATGTGCACATCAGCGGGGCCTAAACCGTGTCAACTATCAAAATGAAAGAGAATATGTTGATATGATGCACACAGGCTGCAGTGTTTAGCGACTCCGTGTGTAATGAAAGCACTCTTGAGCACGTCAGTCTGCACTGAAAAATATAGTTCAAATAGAGCCAAATGTAACGGTATTGTTATTGGGTGTGTAGTATTTGACCGAATGGTCAAAGCGCCAAGTCAAAGTTGTCCCACTTTGCTTTTATCTCTGGGGACAATCTTGAGCCATTTCTAATCATTTATTTAGCCATTGGCAAGTGTAGCTATTTTCATTGTCTTCGTGAGATTTAATCACTTTTGTCCTGGTTCAGTGAAAATAGTAAAAAGCTTGTTTGAAAATGTTCAACTGAAATTAACCAGAAAGTGTGAAACTTGAAAAAAAAAAAAAAAAAGTTTGCAAATACATAAAGTCCACTTGCTTCAGGAGAGATTCTAGTGAACAATGGAAAAACTGGTTTAACTGCAGCCTCTGAGGTTCCGTTTGAGTGCTGAGCATCAAACTGGGTGTTACTCATCCGATCTGTCAACAAATTACATTACATGTGGAGAGGGGGGTTATGGGTTGTCTCCAGTTCTTCACCTGATCAACAAGGTACCATGGACTTTTTATTAGTTCAAATGAGAATTTCTTCAACCTGCTCTTTGCTTCCTTCTCCCACCTGCAGGGGATTTAATTTGGCCTTTTTAACTTTGATCCGCAAACGATGATTCTTTAAGGTTAAAGAGAAAACAGATCTCATTAAAGTGATCAAAATTATAAACAATAGAAAATACATGTCCTCATAAGTATTCAACCATTTGAACACTGCTAAGTCATGGTGCAGCCGGCTGGTTATAGAAATCCCAATTATCTGAATGGAGACCAGCTGTGTGAAGTCAAGGGGTTTCAGTTGGTTGTAGTGTAAAGGCATATGTATCTCGCAAGTCCAACTATTGAGGAGACATCATCATGGCAAAACCAGTCCCAACAACCAAGACAAAAGGTGACTGAAAAGCACAGTTGAGTGACAGAGCAAGACACCAAGAGCACTACAACGAGTCTGAGGCAGCTTCAAGCTTCAGAGGCTCAGCTTGGAAAGACATACAACGACAGTTGGCCAGATGCATAGCCCTTCACCAGCGTTACGAGGGAGTGGCAAAAAGAAGGAACTATCCGCCATCCTTGGAAGTTTTCACGTTTCATCTTACTGTCACTGTCAACAGTGAATCATGTCCATTTAATGTGGCTTTTTGACAGAACCTTTCATGTCAAAGTGAAAACAAAGTCATCTAAATTAATTAAAGGTATAAAATACAAAATACTTGTTTATAAGTATCTCCCCCTGGAGACCTATTCAGTCTGTGTGGATAGGCCTCTGTCAAGTCTGCGCATCTGGAAATTGCTAATGTTTCCCCATTTTTCTCTGCAAAATTGTTCAAGCCCTGTCAGGTGCAGGGTTGATCATGAGTGACATCTGGACTCTGACCGTGTAGCTTTGGTTTTAGGATTGGGCTAACTGATGGCGGTGTCTGGCAGATTGCAACATATTTCTCTATTTTTAACTGCATTCATTTCACCCTCTAACCTCACAAGCCTCCCAGGGCCTGGTGCACACAAGCATCCCCCACAGCAGCATGCTTTACTAGAGGCGGTATGTTTGTGTAGAGATGCACTAACCGCCAAACATGGAGGTTGGTCTGGTGTTCTCCCACGTGCCTTCTGGCAAACTGCAGCTGAGATGGCAGATTGAGTTTTTGAGAGTAGGCAGTGTGCAGCTGTTTTCCAGTCTTACCTATCTTTTCATACACAATTTTAATCCCTTTTCCTCCACTTTTTTGCTAAAGGGTCTTAGAAAATGGTTAGACTGTAGACCCTTTGACACATTTTCTATAAATTTACAATAATCTATATAATATTATGTGCTGTGCATTATGGCACAGTTTCATGAACTGTTTTGTCTCTTAGGGATAAGCAGAAATGTGTGCTTTTGTCTTCGTCTCCTGTAAAGGGCCACATTACATTACATTACATTCATTTGCATTTGTTCATTTGTGAGCATTTAATCTCCATGGAAACTAGGAACATTCAAAGCCCAGTAACAGCCGGCCCAGCACAGTAACAACCGTTCAAATTTATTGAAGTCATTATCGATTAATATTAGTATTTTCTCAATTAGTGCTTTAAGTTTTCGATTGATTAGAATGTCAAAACAGTGAAGAAGGCTCATCACAAGACATCTTCGGTTTGCTTGTTTGGTCCAACTTTCTGACCAAAATCCGGTGATATTCAGTTTACTGCCCCATATGATTAAGAACAGCAGGAAATCCTCCCAACTGAAAATCTGGGACTGGCAAACGCTTGGCATTTTTTGCTCGAAAAACAACTTAAACGATTAATTAGTTTTGAATGAATACTCTGTTTATTGACGAGTCTATTCAGTTCAGCACTAAAAGAGTTATATTCATATGTTCTGTGCAAAAATACATTTTTAAATTCAGCTGAAGTTAATATGAGGCTTCAGCAGCCTGAGTTAGAAAAATCAAGTGGGTGTGCAGGGACCCACAAACAGGGAGTTTTCTAGTGAAAAGACTGTGAACTCTGCCACTGTATAAATCAGATGCTGAAGCCTCATTTTAGCTTTGGCTGAACTTTGGAACAGAGTGAAGATACTAGATTTACTCCTCCATCGCTTACAAACAGGGATAAATACAAGCAACAACAACTCTTTCAATGCACATATGGGAATGTAAGTACTGTTTTAAGATAAACTTATAAAAATGTGACCCTGTCTTTTAAGAAACAATAGCTGTGGTTTTGCAGATGCATGTTTTTTTGCATTATTACTGACCACTGTATGGTATTCCCACAGAATACGATTCCCACAGAATACCATACATTTTCATATCAATGTCCTGTTATATAGAGCCACTGGTTTAAGTTCATCCCAGTTCAGATGACAGTCAACCTACAGAGACATAAAATGTACTAGAGATACAGTAGGTGATCCATCTGGTAATATTTCTTCTCAAGGATTCTCTCCCCAAATCCAACATCCAATATTTGTGAGTTGTCTGGCTAAACACACTGCATTTGCATCAATATTGTCAAAAAATCAAACCTAAGGCAAACAATGAGTGATCAGGTATGATGTAAAAGGATAATCTGAATCTGATTGTTGCATTTAAAAAGTTGTGGTTCAAATCCAGGGTGTTGGACCATGATTAAAATGCACCAGAACAGGGGCTTTCAAAAGATTCCCTGCTCTTTACTGCGTTTCCACGGTAGGATGATATCACAGTGGAATTTCTGAAAGGATAATAAATAAAGATAAGGATGTTTGCCTCAAGCGTGTTTCAGGTCTACACAAGTTGAATTTCATACCAAATTGACGTGAATGAAACTAATCGCTGCCAAAAAGCTAAGAAATAAAACTCCATGTTATTCTTCAGAACCGGTTTACTTGTTGTTACAGCACTGGTCTTTGCCTGTGTGTGAACCGCATATTGTAGTATAGGCCTAGTGTTGCTATAAGCCTTTGTAATGGTTTATGGTGTCCTATAACAAAGTCATATGGTGTTCTAAATTTATAGATAATACTAAAATAATACTTTAGCAAATCAGGTATTAGAATGGGTCATTATTATTCTGCCCATGTTCAATGACATCTTAAAAAGTCGCATTAATATGACATTCATAATGGCTGGAGAATGTAGTTTGTTTGAACAGCGCACAGCTCATTTTCTGCATCATGGGAAATTATTTTGTTGATATATTGACAGTGTAACCACTACATCCTACTAGAATAAATGCACGTATAAACTGTGGAGCTCCACTGAATACGACTTATATCCAATAAAGTCAGCAGCAAATATAGAGGGAGGAAGGATGGTTTCTTTTTTTAAGTGGTTTGTGCAAAAGCAGGTGCAATAAGAAACATCTACAACTATACACCGTAAAATCCTTGATATTAGGATAAACACAAACATAAGAACTCATTTCCAACATTATTTAGTAAACGTGGGAAATTCAGGATACTAGCCGACCACCGATATGACAGAAAAACTACAAAGCCTTATAGCAATAAGAGGTTATTATACTGTGAGATGTAAAAGGTTGTGACTAGCAGTTGACCTATGAATTTATAAGCCTGTGACTAACAAATGACAGGGATATGATTACTCATTATTTATCAGGAAACGTAACATATCGTAAAACTCCTGAGAAACAAGTGTTTGTTTTACGTGTGTGTTGGGTCAAATCTGTCATTGTAATTCACAGCTGCAGTCATCTGTGTGTGTGTGTGTGTGTGTGTGTGTGTGTGTGTGTGTGTGTGTGTGTGTGTGTGTGTGTGTGTGTATCCCATCGCACAAACCAGTCCAACTTCTTCCCACCAATTTGGCGGCAACTAGCGAGGCGCCACACATCAGCAACAATAGAGCAGCTGCTCTCCAGCATCAATGGGTTCCGGCTGACCTGTGGCTTTCATGCGTTTGCGCGCCTTTTTTTAATTCCCCTTCATATTTCTGAGAGTCCCCTCTTTAAGACGTCCGGGTTTAATACATTTTATACGTTGAGATCCTGGTTCCGGCACAAAATATAAAGATCACGCAACAGAGCCATCTTTGACGAGTGAACGTTTATTCAAAATCTTTTGTCAACTACAAGACATTTGTTTCACAAAACATGTTTTTACTCTTACATGCCAACAATGGATAATATATAATCCTATTTAACACATAGTGTTTACAGACTCTTCTGTTGCACAGACGAAAATACTTTTAAGTCCATCGTGCAAACCTCAAGCAAAATAACCCTTGGGGTTTTACAAAAGTGTTGTCTACAACCCATATCTTTGACACCCCAAAGAGGATTGCGTTTTAAAAGTTCATAGACTTTACAGTTTCTTTGAGATCTGTGCTCGTGTGCCCTCTGGCATTAAACGCAAAATGAGCCAAATGCTGAATTAAATTATTATACAGCAACTCCAACAATTCTCCTTCACAATTTGCCAAGACTACAGTTATAGGAATACAGCTAGCAAAATTAACATCACAAAATAAATAACACACATGAAATAAATGTCCATCTAATCTACCAAGGTCTCCACATGGCAGCGCTGACGGCCTGTGGGCCTGGCTGTGCTCGGATGGGAGCCACTGCGCTGCTGCTGCTGCTGCTGCTGCTGCTGCTGCTGCTGGGACTGGCTCTCCGGTCTGGAGCCGAAGCTGGATTTCAGGCTCAGGAGTCTCTGCTGAATCTGAGGGAAAGTCCTGGAGCTCTGGGCGCAGCAGTTCAGGCAGGTTGGGGTGATGGCGGCGGACATGGACTGCTGCACGAAGTCGTTCACCCGCTGGCACGCGTCTTGATCCAGGCTCGTTTTGGGAAGCAGAGCGGAGACGCGCTGGAGGCAGGCTTTGTAGCCTTCTCTGTAACTGTCCGCGGAATCTGGCCGAAGCAAAGGAGAGAACTGATCAATAACTGGAATTTCTAGGCTGAGCATATCTGAAGTAAGAGATTTTGTGCAATTCATAATGTAGTTCGAGAGATGATGCTCACCTTTGACTGGAGCGGATGGAAGGTCTCTTAGGAACCGGACGGTCATTTCCAGAATATCAGCTTTCTCCAGCTTGGAGTAGCGAGCGTTGTCTTTGCCAACAAGGGGCAGAATCAGGCCCTTCAAATGACTGAGACTGTCATTGATGCGAGCACGTCTTCTCTTCTCCAGCAAGGGTTTCAGAGTCTAGAAGAAATGACGGAAAA